>NW_005841864.1:2309364-2312316 GCF_000455745.1 Alligator sinensis
CACAGAAACAGAGAAAAACATGGATTTTTCCCCTTTACCTGAGGAAAACACAGATTTCTCATTTTCACAGAGAAGCCTGCAGATTTTTCAGTTTTGGAAAGAGCTCTCTGCAGGCTGGCAGTTCCTTTCCTGGACTGGGAGGGAGCAGGAGGAGGGCGGTCAGGCAGGGGGCACCACATGCACACGGCCAGCAGGCAGCCTGGAGAACAGCTCCTGCAGGTAAGGCAGGTTGTGGGGATTGAGGCTCCCATAAGGAGGGAGGGAGTTGGTCAGAGCTGGGGTTGGAGCTACTGCCCAGCTAGGTGGTGCATAGGGCTTGGGGTCTGGGGCTGCAATGCGTGGCTGCTGGGCCCCAGCAGGGAGTGGGACGGGGCCATGGATGGTTTGTTTGGGGGGCTGGGGGTGAGGCAGGCTCCCCAGTGCTGTGTAGACATCTGGCAGGACAGGATGGACCCGTGCCCCCCAAATCTGTGCGTGGGGTGGTGGTGGGCATGGGCTATTCACTGTGGGCTCAAGCTCCCTGCCCTGCTGCCCTCCCTCAGGGCCTCTGCAGCTCAGCTGGTGCAACCCAGCACTGCAGGGCAATGGGGCCACATGGGGAAGCTGCTGTCTGCTGCAAGATCCACGCTTCCCTGGTAAGGCATCTCTCGCACGCGCGGCAACAGAAGGAGCAGCACTGCAGCATTGTGCCCCTCACTGCTGCTGTGGGCAAAGAATGTGTTGCCAGGGCAGCGCAGAGTTTGGAGGGGCAAGGAGCTCCCTTGTACAGACCCGCTCTGCCCTACAGCACCAGGTTACACCAGCTGCAGAGGTCCTAGGAGAGGGCAGCAGGATGGGAGCTTGAGCTTGCAGTGGGCAACTTGCATGCGCCTTTGCCCCACACACAGATCTGGGGTGCATGGGTCCCCCTGCCTCCCCAGAAGTGCGTGCAGCAGTCAGGAGCCATCCCTGCCCAAGCCTGCAGCAGGCAGGAAGGGTGGGAGGAGCCAGGCTGCACTCTGCTGCAGCAGCCTCTGCCTCTTGTGGGGGACAGGGAGGCTGCAGACTCAGGTCTCAAACCCCATAGCCATGGCAGCTGGGGGCCCCCTCTAGCAGGGCTGGGGGGACCAGGGGGCTGTGGGGAGGGGTACCAGCAAGGCTGTGGAGGCTGGCAGGGGTGGGGGGAGAGTGAAAGACACAAGCAGGGCCAGTTTGCTGTGGGGAGGGGGAGGCATGAGCAGGCCCGGGGGGCTGTGAAAGGGGAGTGAGGGGCACCAGCAGGGCTGGTGGCTTGGGAGTAAGGGCCCTGGACTTACATTCCGGTAAGTGAAGTGGGCAGGGGGAGCTCTGATTTTTCCGTGATAAACCAAAAATCAAATGCCAAAATGTATAGGTATTTAGAATTTATTTTTTATAGTGATTGAGGCTTCCAAATTGCTTTAAAAATCTAAATATATAAAGAAAACTTTGTGTTCAACTGATTTGAGAGAGAGAGAGAGACCATCTCAGTCTCGGTCTAGTGGCCTTTCATTTTAATCACAGATTTTGGTGTTTTTATAAGAGAATTTGCAATATTTTTTTTAGTAGGGAAAACCAGGATCCCTGCTTATTAGGCACCTGTGAGTAGGGAACTAGTAACGCTTTCTATTCCCAAAGCAAGGATTGAAGATCTTTTTGTGTTTTGTGACTCAATTTTTCTTAGCATCCAGATCAACCAAAGAGCCAAAAAAGTTAACTTTTGTTTTTAACTTAGAAGGGTCTGATATAAACTATAAAACTGCAGCAAGGTAGCATGTCTATCAACAAGCCTGCAGTCTTGTCTCAGCTAACAGGAGGCTACCCTTTGCAGGAAATTATGCCAAAGAATAGTTATGGCTTCAATATTTTTTTAATTGAAGAATTGTGAATAGCTAATTAGTGACAGTTCAACTACTATTCGATTAGGGGATAGCTATAATTTACTCATCATCTGTTTAATTCTTCTGTCAAGTGTCAGTTTTGTAAATAGAAATTACAGTCTAATACATTCTCACAAAACACTTGAAAAGGTCATTAGGTATTTTTGTTACAAGAAGGGAGAGTTAAGTAGTGATGAAAAAAAAAGGTTAATTGTAGCAATTATATTTTCTCTCTCTCCCCCAGTTTGTCATAATCTGTAGTTTAAGTAGTACTAGGGTTTTCTGAATTGGAGCAATATAGCAGAAATTAAGAAAAAAAAGTTCTCTTAATCCTATTTTGTTTAAAAACAAAGTATGTAGAAGAGTCAGTTTAAGAGGCTTCTACAAATATTTCTGTGGGTTTTTTTGCATCTCAAAGGACTCCAATCTCTCCTCCTTTCCTAAGTAATCTTTAGGACAACCCTTGTCTTTGTTGATGGCAGACAGCATTGATAAGTAATCCCTGAACGCAAGGGTCTCTATGTTTGAAACATGACTTTGCAATTGATGTAGTTACTCTTCTGCATTTTTTACCATTTCAAAAAAACAAAGAGTTCCGTGTTGAATTCTTTGCATACAGAACTTGATTTGGCAATAAATAAATCTACTTGGAGTCCACAGAGCAAAATGGGAGAAATATGATCAAAGTAAAGCCTTGGTTAATTTTAGGGAAGCTCTAGATACTGGTTGGACAAAGACTATTTGCAACCTTGAATGCAAGGTAAAAAAATTGTATCTGATCCCTTGGATTATTTAAAAAAAAAATAATGGAGAAGGAAACTACTTCTAGTGTGAACATTACTAAATTCTCATACCAACATGTTACTGTCTGCACAGGGTACTCTGAAGATAGCATTATAGCTGTTACAACGAAGGGGTTATATTCACAACAGGTTGTTTCAAGAGAATTTATATGTATTCATTTAGGCAATAAAGCTGAACGATAAAATTGCTTGGCACAAGGTTAGAAATGTATTTTTGAAACTAGATGACAAAGATAAGCATGTAATGTACTTGCATACAATAAGTCTGTGTG
>NW_005841864.1:2312347-2324984 GCF_000455745.1 Alligator sinensis
ATTCAGTATTTAGAAGAGTCTCTGCTTGAGATGGTAGATTTGCTTTTCTTGCCATTAAGAGCTTTACCAGAACACTGCCACTGCCAAGGAGATGCTAAAACACGGGTTTCTCATCACCGAAGCAGATGAACGGGGAGAATGAGTTCATTGGCTCAGATTAAGTGCATGCAAGTTAGATTGATTAGACGGGCTGACATTTACTTAGCAGCGAAGGGAAGTGAGTGAAATCACAGAGGCAAAAAGAACCTTGAAGAAGAGCTCAAATGCTGTTTTCCAGACACTTCAGAAGAGTGCTTTTCCTAACCACTCTAGCCTCCTGAGGACAGCCAGATGGTGGCAGGGGGGAAGCTTATGCCCAGGTTGCCTCTTTCTTTTTCCTTCTGTCCCCCGATTCTCCCACCTGGCAGGAAGTTGCAGTGGACTGCTTTATTCCCCTGTTGAGCACACAGGAAGCTGTAGCTGAAATTACCTGTCCCTACCTTGCCAACCCTCTGGGCTTGGGAACTGAGAGGAATGGGCTGGGACAGGCCAGCCGAAGGGTAGCCAAGGTAAGTCAGCTGGTGAGGAACTGCCTTTTCCTCCTCTCCCTCTGTTTAAGAAGAACAGGAAGGGACCTTGATAGTGGTGGTCTAAACCAGTGATTCTCAACCTGTGGGTCACAACATTGCAAGAAAATGAGGGTTGTGAACAAATTTTTAAAATGGACTCTTTGAAAGAAGAAAAAAAAAAAAAGGAAATGGGGGCTTTTTCCTTTCAAGCTGGCACTCTGCCAGCCTGCAAGGAGCTGCTTGAGGTCCCCCCATGTCCATTCCCCACCATCCCACACTGGGGGGGCTGGGGACAGTGAGTTGGGAATGGCCATCAGTGTTTACAAATGAGTAAAAAAAGGTTGAGAACCACTGGTCTAAACTAGTCTAAGACTGAGGGAAGGACCGTAGTCTGTCTTTTATGAAAGAGGATGCAAGTGATGAGGTTCACACTTAGAGATGCATTGACTTCAGCAAACTTTGACACGAGGACAGTGGTTTAGGGGAAATAAGTCTTGGGAGCAAACAAAATGCTGTTGAATAAAGATGTTGAAATAAAGCTGGTTTTGATGGCACCTAAAGATTGCTACTTCAGTTACCAGAATTCTTCTTCAAGTGTGTCAATATTAGTGAGAATAAGAACTATTTATGCTCTTCAGCTTTGTGACTAGGAGTAAGGAAGTCTGTCTCGCACTGATCAAGCAGTCCCTGCCAGTGAACTAACAATATAAAATCAGATGATCAAAAAGTTTAATGATTCAGACACCGATTAAATTAGGACCCTGTAAAAAGATGAGAGAAAAGCCTTTGTCCCTAAATAACCTAGGGAATGAATATAAAGTATGAAGATGCAGGAGCACTGGGGGAAGAACATGCATATGGAAAGGACCTGAAGTATGTTACTATTTTTGAAGACAAATGTAGGCCACATATCTCCATACAAGCCACAGAAAAGTAGAGTAGTTTGACTGGCTCTCTTGTTTTTAGATCTTCCTTACTGATGCTTTGCAGTGTTTTGCTAAAGGAGCAAATTGCTATTTTCAGGTCTAATTCAAGCACATGTAAGTTAGAAATAACATCAAAATACTCTGCTTTCCATGTAACATGAACAGTTTCCTTTGTTGTTGTTGTTATCTGTATCTAAAGAGGCTGTTGCATTAAAAGGACAAGATATTCGAGCTCATTCAGAATTGACAGTTTCAAGAAAATAGCCTGACAGTGTTAATCTAGTAGAAAATGAGGCTTGCATACACCAGTAAAGCAAAATACCATTTCTTTGTGGAAAGAGGAATAAAAATACTGATGTTTTCAGCATTACTTAGCTCTTGCCAGGTGTCAAAGTGTGGCAGTCAGTCACTCCTTTTACAAACGGGTGGCACTAGGCATCACTGAGAATTGCCTATGAGAAAGCATTTATTGAGGCAGGTCAGGTAACAGGAATCGGTCAGTACCTGCAGTTCCTCTCTAGAGGTGTGCTAGCCTCATTTTAAATAGTACTTTGGAAAAACTAAGCAGTTCATATTCCAAGTGTATATGGTACTAGCTAGACCTCAGAGCAGTGGTCCTCAACCTTTTTTTGAGTGGGGGCACCTGGACAGACTCAAAGCGCACTTTGAAAATGCCAGTTTTTTGTTTAACTACAGGAAAATAACAGAACAACTCTTCCATTGTAAAGAACTCAAAAAGACCACAGCAGGGCAGGGTGTTTTTAATGCTATGGATTCCTATCATGTTTGCACATCTAATCATATTTCCATACCTAACACTGCAAATATTGTGGGTCACCCCACAGCACCCCCTGACAGGATTTTCACCATCTTAGATATTACATTTATCAGTTTGCTATTATTTTATATATGTCATAATATTGGACATAGAAAACCAAGCTTGCTTTGCTAAAAAAATTATTTCAATACATTAAACCATTAAAAATTACATAATTTATAATAGAAAAAGTGTCTGCCATCCAGCTTGAGATTCTAATTACTGTATTAGCTAAGTCTGAAAAGAAACTTTTTTGTAGTCTAATATTGCTGTTCTCTCACCTGTACCATTAACCTGGAAGTATTTATAGCATATGTAAATGCAAACACTTCATATTAGCTAAAAATAACTATTGGTGTGTATAAAGAATGAGAGAAAATTTGCTGTATTTTTTTTAAATCTTCTCTATTTAATATTAAATGTTACATTGTATATTAACATTTAATAATTTAAAACAATTTAAGTTAAGAGAACTTTTTATATGTTTATTATTTTAAAATAATTAACAGTTTATTTTAAAAACTTGTTTTACAAAGGATTTGCTGTGAGTCTTCAAGTGATTCTCTCACACCCTAAAGCTGTATTCAAACGCCGTGGGTCTCAACCAGGTATGCAAGAATCAGATTTTCTCAAACAGATAACAACAGTGGAGGAGCTGGAACCAAAAGCAAACAACTGCACAAAGGTACTATTCCACTATTACTGCTGAGCTTCTACTACTGTCTCTGTAGATTGCCTAATACTGTACTAATGAAACTGCTGTTTTGTAGGTTCTTGTATGGCACACTCGAACAGAAAAGGTAAATCTAGCTAACGAGCCAAAATATCATCTGGACACGGTTAATATTGAGGTATGATCTGGAGATGTAACTATATGAACATACCTCAGAAAATGGATGTGACCGAAGATGTCCGAGTTCAGCCAATTACATTCAAGCACTGTACAATCTACTGTGCAACATCTTTTACCAGTCATCTGATGGACTTCTGTGCAGGCAAAACAGTTGTCAGATAACCCAATACATACATCAGACGGTACAAGCCATATGTGCTTTGTTCTAGCTTGTTTTGCATGCATTCCTCAACTTTCTCCCAGTTCATTAAATTGATATCCACATTTTTGTTTTGAGATATTTTTAACCCCCTCCATGGAAACTAACCCCAAAAACAGAAGGCTGAAACATGGCTGCTGAGGAACATTTTTATATATTTTCTTGAATTTATCCCACTTAAACGATGGCAATTATAACTTGCTTTGGACTACAAAATGTTGATCACTAAAACAGTGCTGTAATGCACCTTCCAATTTGATTTTTTTTTTTGTATAAAGCAGCTTTTTTGAGGGAAAAATAGTCAAGTAGATCATACAATAGAGAAATGAACACACGCACAATGATCTGTGGATTTATCTTTTTAATATAGGGAAATAACATTTTATCAATACGAGGCACCATAAAATGTAAACACAATTACTGCCATAAACCTGGATATATCTGCAAGGACAAATGTTTCCATACGTGTTAAGTTACCCTGTATGCATACTGTGCAATAAATTCTTTATATATTAGCACTGTGTATACACGTAAGGAGCCAAATTGCATATTTTGTCACAGGAAACTCAAATGGATCAAATACTCATTTTTAAAAAATAATAAACTAAAAATTTGTAGAACTACAGCAACATCCAGGTTTATCTTTCTTCACTAACCATGTTCCCTGTTAAGCACGCCATAATAACATCACAGTGAAATGAATTATGAAACAAAATTTGTTTGGTACACTAGAAAACATTGTTCAGTGATACATTTACATTCTATTTATATGATTAAACATTTGTTCATACAGTACCTTCTACAGGATTACTGGGTAATTTTGGAGGGGCAGGGTTTATATTTGTAAAGATATTACTAACATGATAGCTACGTCCCTTATATGAAACATCTGACCTAGGATTTTGAGAAAAAAATTGAATATGCAATTGGCTAAGCAGCTTCTTAGAGATATGGTTTATGAAATCATATGTACTGTAACATGAAAAAGCTGCCAATGATATATAAATGTATTCTCAATCTGCTTTTCACTACATCAAATTTAAATCAATAGAGACCACAACACGGTCAGTTAGGTAACTTCTTAATCTGAACAACTGGGGGGAAAAGAAAAAGAATATGTACATGGAGAGAACAGGGAAACCAAATGCATTTAAGCAAGGAATGTCAGGTGGCTCTTCTAGATGAACCTTCTATTGCAACTTTCATTTCCACAGTTGTGTGCTGAGTGTCTGACCCGAGGAGCTTCCATTCCATCCTGCCACTGTATTTGGGGGCTGACCAAAGCCCATCATAGTGCTGGAGCTACTGAGATTCATGCCAGCCATTTGTTGATTCATCTGTAAAATGCATACAGACTGTAGTTAGTTCTGGTGTTGGAGCACAGTTTTCAATAGCTGGAGGTAGTAATGCATTCTGACTAACAAACCCAACTAAGAAAATTAATTTTAGGGGGGGGGGGGGGGGGGGGGGGGGGGGGGGGGAAGAATAGGAGATCAGTGTTACTTCTGTACTGTTTTCTAAAATGTAAATTGAGAACACTTCTCTTAAAATATGTATTTTTCCAAAGTATAAGCTTTTCTAGGAGCAGGATATTTTTTTAAAAAAATGAAAAGATGCACAGATTTTGTGGTACACACCAATCTGCACAAACATTTATATAAATTGAATTAATAGAAAACTGAAAAAATCTCAGGACCTGTATGTTTTATATAAAATAAAAGCTCTCTCCCAAGTTAGACAGAAGTTGTTGGATAGCTTTGTTTTGTGATAGCTAAGAAGAAAAAAAAAGTGTCAAATGTTCTATGTCTGTATATCATACAGTATGCTAAAGCACATTTATAACTGTTGATAGTGTACACAGATTAGCAATCAAGAGTTAGATGTCTTAGTATGTGAAAGCTGAAATACTCAAGACCTTGCTCAAGAGTACTAGAAATCCAGTATTAAAGAAACTGATGCATAACATTTGGATTGAGATGAGTTAAGACATGCAGTCTTGAGCATTACTGTTGGTTAATAAATACAAAAGCTGATCAAGAAATGTTAACATTTCTTTCAAATTAGAATGGAATGCTTTACAATAAAAGTCAACTAATTAGAGGAGGCACCCAGTTATTGCCCCTCATTTAAACCTAGTGTAAATATATTTGGTTTAGGTAGGAGGTACAATGTAACTTATCCTCCAAGAGTATAAGTTAATTTAGAGTAATTTTCAGGACTCAATACAAGAAAAAAAATAGCCTTCTCCTACCAAAATATTTTGGTGTTAAAATAACAAAAGTAATTGTGGCATGTATTCAAAGTAAATCTGCATTAATGCAAAGTGTTCTAGAACAAAATGCCACTTGGAGAAATGACGATTTTGAATAACAAATGGGAGTTGGACAAGCCATGACAGCAGATGAGCCTAACAGAGTTGAAGTACAAAGGATTTGGCTGAAAATCATTTGTGGCATTTCATTTAACAATTATTGTTAATACTTCACCTTGGCTCTTAAAGCTGTAGAATTTTACTCTAGTAAATGTCCTATATAGCTTCTAGTTTATATATGCAAAATTAGAGCTGTATTTAATTCAAACACTGATATTAGAAAATATTGTATGGGTTTAAATACCAAATTATCTTGATTTCATAGAACAGGTCATTCATTTCATTTGAACTAAAGGTTAAAAGACATGCTACTTCAGATATCTTATTAATGCTACAGCACTCTTCATACATGGTTAATTTTTTTTTTTTTTTTTTTTTTTTTAAACACAACACTACAGATTATGTAGTTAGAATACACCATTCATCTGTAGCAGACTCAGGGCAAAAGCTCACTTTAAATCATCTCCTAGAAAGGACAGAGCAAACAGTCACTTTCAGCAAGGCCAAACTGTGCCCTTTGTTGTAACAGGGTATCTATATTGCAGTCACTGCAGCACTATGGAGCTTAAATGCTGGCTGTAAAACTCACTTGAGAACCAGCAAAAATACAATGAATGCACACTGAATTCTGCACTGCCATGGGGAGCTACAGCTGCAGCTTTCCTAGTGTACCTTAAACACACAATATATCGAAAACAAATTACTTCATTTTTGGAACAGTGTTTTTTTGCCCTAGTTAAAAGGAAAAAATGTATCCTTACCTGAGAGAGATTCCATTGAGCTTGCTGAGTTTGTGGCATGCCATATTTATTTTGTTGAGTAACCATTTGCCCCACCATTCCACCTGGGGGTGCAGCAACGTTCTGAGGAAGTCCCATCACCCCAGTTTGTGCAGTGCCAGTGAAACCATTTGGAACTCCCATTCCCACCATCATGCTTGTGTTCTGTCCAATGACAGGCACCGGTTGTCCCATCATATTTCCCATCATTCCAGAAGCTGCAGGCACAGGTACACCCATGGCTGAAAAACCTTGAAAATGAGATGATGGTTGTGTGGTAAATGGCATAGACGATGATCCTATGAACATACCTGCATTTGGGTAGAGCAGAAAATGAAAAGAAGTATTAAGAAATAATAAGAATGCTCGCTGATTCTTTTCCCTAACATTTGAAGAATTAAGTGCCAGTTTTAGAGGATAAAATCTATGGAACTGAATTTGTCCACACTTGTTCAGTTTAATACAAAACCGGTACCTAGAAAGACTGCACTCATGTTTAGGTAGAATGGTTCAGTTGCAGAACTGGACCTATGAACAACACAGCTGAACTGCCAACGGGAACAAATTCTCAGAGCGAAGCAGCCTTGGGCCAGAATTGTTCCAATTTGTATCAGTGCCATTTCAGTCATAGCACTAGAAATCACTGGATACCTACCAGTTTAACTAAAATCAAAATGTGATTCCTGAAAATGATTTGGGCAATCTGCTGTTCACATGCTAAGGACTCTTGTCTCACACCTGCAGCAATGAATGTTCACTCAACAAAAATTTAATCAAATCCTAAAATGAGGACTTTCAGTAAATCGTGTATGTGATAGTTTATAATCTGTGAACAGCTGTAACTTCAAATAAATAAAAATCAGTCTGAATCCTTTTGGTCTCAGTGCTTCATTTATTTTTGCTCTTCAGTTGTGAAAGTGGTAAAAACAAAAATCTAGTTTGTTTGAATATGCATAATTTAGGATAAATGTGCTTCATTCTGTGTTGACAGGAGATTATGATGACTATAATCTAAACAGTACTCAAGAATATGATCAATTTAGAAACAAATCTGAAAATTACCTGGAGCATTTTGTTGTTGCATGGTCCCTGTGCCATACAGTGATAAAATTGAGTCTTTAGAGAGTTGTTTCTTTGCTGACTCTTCTGATTTTGTTGTTTGCTCAGTGAATAGATCAAGATCCGCAGACGCTGAAGATAAAGTAGCAGCTGCTGGTTTAGTGGAAGCAGTCTGAAAAAATTTGTTCAAAACAGATTACTGTATGAAATTATTCATGCAAATTGTGTTAGATTAAGTGCTGCGTATTCTCACTCTTAAACTAGATACAAATCAGTTTAATTAGGAACTTCATTGTAAATGAAATCAGTATTTTAAAGTTTGTCATATATTACCACAAACAAGCCGAACATACAGCATCTAGAAAGAGGTAGATCAAGGTTAAAAAAAAAAAAAAAAAAAGGAAGAGCAAAAATGCCTTTGGGTGGATTTTAATGCTTACATACATATATTACATAATTCCTGCTCTTCATAAATAATTTCTCATCTGCGGGTAGCATAAATCATGAGATGAAGTTAAATTATGAAAAATGATCAAAAAAACCAAAGAGATTACAATTTCACATTTCTCATTAATCCTCTCAGAGACAGAATACATTATGCAGAAACTAAATAAAAAGCTTTTCAGTGTTGTAAGACCTTGTCTAAGGTTATTTTCTATCAATAATGTACAGTAATATTTTAATAGATCTGTATGTATATATCATTTTGGAATTGTTGCACAATAGTTTTACAAACAGGAAATGGACTTGTGAACATTTGAAGTTCCCCATCAAGCTGAAACAGTGAATTCCAAGTTGCAAACTTCAAATGTACCTTCACCTTTTCAGTTTTTTATTACATCTCTTTAAATTAATATAAATGATTTTATGTAGATCGTTTTCCTATTCTATTTATTTTGTTATTGATATTCATACAGTTCAGTTATGCACAGTTCTTTGCCTCAAGCACCTGACTGAGCAATATATATTATTGTCTTTATGCAATGAATACCTCCTTATCAAAATTAAACTGTTTATTTTGCAGTGGAAACTTACTGATTGCAACTGTGCACATGAAAAAAAGATGCCAGACAAAAATGTGCTTCTTGTTGGATTTGGCCTTTATTTAAAAGTACCAATTAAAATCAACAGGAGTTGGATCAACCCCAAACAATCAAGGATATCCTACCTAGTAAAGGAGCATGCACAGTGAAGCCACTAAAAGGGAAGTTAAGAATTCTGCACTTGTCCAGCAATAAGGAATTTGGCTCTGCAAATTCCCCTGCTATTTTTTAACCTACTCAGAGGTCAAAGGGCACAGATTAATGCTCTGCCCATTCCAAGGCCTCCAGTTAGTGCTTGTGCCTCACCCTTGTTTAGAAACCCCACTACTTGGGCTGCCAGGTTGCCAGCCAGGCCCTACAGACTAGTACCAATTCTAGATTCTTGTAACTGTTGCAGTATAAACAAACCTTCAATGCAAATTTTAAAACAACAAAATAGCAACATGATACCATCCAAAGCTGTCAGGGGAAAAGGTCTTCATAATTCCCAATGTGGCCAACAGAAAGATTGTGGCACTGAACTATCTCAGCCAATATCAACCACAGGGGAAACAGGACAGATGACAGAAGACTCAGTGTGACTGCTGGCTTGGGAGAGGTTCCAGGATACTTTGCTAGGGAGATGAGTAGGTGGCGGCCCAGTGCCAATCAAGGAGAGAAACAAGGACTAGAGATTCACTAGATTCTGAAACACATTATAAGGCAGTCAAAGGGTAGGGTAGGAATAGGAGACCATGCTTGAGAAAACAGAAAGGAGGAGACAATACAGCTGCATAGTTCCCTATTGCCAAGTCAAACCTGTCCTCGCTGGTTAGGCGGGCATGTAGTTACAGTGGCAGCTTCTCTTCAAACAGGTTAACACAGTGTTTGTTCTCGTTTATTACAGATGCACACATTTCTTAATGCAGATCAGAATAAAAAATGGTATGTGGCAGATGAGATCCTGCTATTCTCACATTTCTTTTGGAACACACCACATACAAAATGTTAAATATTTACATTTAGGTAGAACACCTTTATTTACTCTTAAATAACATTTCTCTTAGCATGCAGGTTGTATGTCTTATTGTTACATGCCATCATGATCTATTTACCTAGTGGATTAGCACAAGCAGGCAAGGTCCCTGAAATAGTAACAGGTATAAAGCTCAGTATATTAAAGCACATCTAATAACTGCTAGAAGAGCTCTCCTTCCATTACTGATGTTGCTGGATAAAATTACTTTTGAATTTCTGAGTTGCTGCCAGACAAGGATTCTTCCTCCTCACCTAGGAAGGACCACATGCTCTGCTGTCCCTTGATGTGCCACTCCCCCAAGAGTACAGTAACAAAACAAAACTGAAGGTAATCAGAAACAAAGAATGCACACAAGAGTAGAGTTTGAATAATTTATGTTATATTCATGCTGTTTTGGGGATTATTTGATGGGTCATTTGTTTATTTGGTGATTTTTTTTAACTGTTTCAAGGAGGCCCATGACAACGGATACACTTATTGCAGATTGTGTTTTAAAAAGTTCGCTAGTTATTGCAGTTTCTACCTCAGTCTCCCGTCTTCAGGCTCTGCTGTAAGAAGGGCTGGAACCAGACCACAGCACTGAACGTTTAAATTCTTTCAACTTTATGCAGTTTCAGCTTTGGATACAAATCTGTAACCTCCCCAGACTTAAATACATTTTAGAAAAAAGTATTCTATGAATACAGAAAACTTAAACTTATGCCAGTACTAAAATATAACAGTAAAATGTATTCATCTTTTTAATCCTTTACAACTCCAAAAGTTTTGTATCATCTCATTGCAAGAGTTTGACAATGCCCACAATGGCCAAATAGCATGAAGGGCTGCCATCACTTGATGCTTTTTGCATTAACCACATCAAATACTTACAGTGACAGAGGCCAACTAGCAAGTACAAAAAGAACGAACCTTTAAGTTAAAACGCTTGAAATTTTTTTATAATATTAGAAACAAAAATGAGAAATATATACTCTATTAAATTATTTAAGACCTCTTTAACCAACTTCAGTATATATACACAAAGAGTATATACCCTTAAGAAATTCTGCACACAATATTCTTAAGGCAAATGTGATATACAAAACCTTTGAGTACCTTAATCTGCAGGTGCCTCAGTGATTGCACTAAAGAGAAGTATCACGATATATTAATATTACATTATATTAGCCAATAATCACACTTTACTATACTGGAATCAAAATTATTTTTTAAATGCTGCCTATAGTTTATACAAATGGAGATGAAGTATCTTTAGAGCAGAAGAAAAAAGTGACAGAACCCTGAGGCACCAGGACCCACGGAGAAGTAATTCCAAATCCGACTGTAGGCAAGGTACTTATAATACTGTTTATTTGGCTGACAAAAGGAAGTTTGTATTACTGTATCTGAGACTGGAAACAAATTCTGTTCTCATTCTGACCTGAATTCTTAACATGTTATGCTGTCAAGGAGGCTGGATAATGGAAGGATTATGAAATGTTCAGATTAACAAGAAGTTTATATTAGTCCAAATGTGATACAAATCACAATAGATATAACAAAGAGAAGCTTACTTGCTTTCCCTCTGAACTTAATCCAAAGAAGTTCAATATTTAACATTTGTGATATTATTCTGAAGTTGAATGGAGGTAAAAACATACTTTAAAGACAAAATACTGAAAGCACATATTGCAAAAAAAAATTATATTGTATGATTGGTGCAATTTACCACGCATTTTCTTTAAGTCTTTTTACTGCTCAACTGAATCACTCTTTTAGAAACTGACCACAATACTCCTAAGCAATTTAGAAGCAGGATTAGAGAGCGAGAAGAACCAGGAGGAGACAGCATCATGGAAGCCATGAGAGGACAAACTTTCATGGAGGAGGACACAGTCATTGATATTAGAGGCAGGTGATGGATGGATCAGGATGAGAAAGGAACACTGCTTCTAAGTTGTGGCTAGAAAGACACTATTAGACTTAGGCAAGTGTTTCAGTTCAGTAGAGTCCAGCCACAGAAGTGGGACTAGAGATGGTCTCAGATGGAAATGGAGCAAGCAAATCTAGTTGAATAGGCACGAGGGATTGTGGGCGATACGACAGTGAATACAGCTTCTGAATTCTGCTTGATATTATGAAAGTCTCTATGAAAACATTGTGGGATTCCTCTGCTTCACCACTGGGCTGGATTACCATGTCTGCTAAACCAGAGGCGAGCTGCTATTGCTCAGCCATCATCTATTCAAGGCCAAGTACCTTAGAACAACAGGTTTGGGTGGTGGGCCTGGAGGAAGCTATTTTTTCCTGTTACCGAAAGGGAGAGGGGAAGTGTGTATTTAAATTGTGAGCTCCTTGAGGCAGGGACCATGTACACCTATTCCTGGTTGGCCCTATGCACTACCTGAAACATGAGGATCAGAGGATGTTACACTAATTCCTCATGTCTTATCTCAACTGTGCTGGGGAAGGTAAAGTCAAAGATCTACTCAGTCTCCATGTGCATATATGCAAGGAAGATTACTGACTTTATGACAGTATACTCCTCCTCAACCTTCCCCCTACTGCCTGTGATGTAGGTAACCTGAGTGAAGAAATGAGTAAGAAGCCACATATGGTTCATGTTACCTTGTGTAGGCAAGAAAAGTAGCTCAAAATCATGGAATTTTTTTTTTTTTTTTAAAACAGTATCCCTTTTGATACCAGGAAGCTTGGTGGATCCAAACACTTTTGTTTGTTTTCATATGCATGGATAATTCTAATTCAAAATCCGTCTTCTCAAGGTATTCCTAAATTACATTTTATATATTACATGCCAGTTTCTTTCTTTTGAGAAAAGTATCTGTTAGGCCAACTAGTATCTTGCACTTTATAATTTAATCCTAAATTATTAGATTTCCCACTGTGAGAGGGAGTGGGAGGGATGGGGAAATATATTCATAACTACCGTGTCTTAGACTGAAGGCTCTTTCAATGGACATAGATAGTAACAAAGGATTTTAATACCCGCAATTTTGACTGCTACTAAATTTTTGCTCTCTTTCC
>NW_005841864.1:2325015-2333231 GCF_000455745.1 Alligator sinensis
AGATTTTGTCACAGCACTAGCTTTTGTTAAGGTTCTTCCTCTGAGAAGGTTGAATTTGGTCTCATCTTGCATTAATGCTTACAGTCCCCTTCTGACTTTACCACCTCATGATTTTACAAGTGTCTATCCAATATGCTACAATTACAACATATAATTTCTGGCCTGGTTGCTCAGACAGTATCACTCTGGCTGGAAACAGATGTTGCCTCTGTGCCACCATAAGAATTTTGATGGTGGAACAAAGCAAAAACAACACATGGCCTTCGTTGAGCCATGAGTGCCTTTGTTTGTGGCTGCAACAAGAGGCAGCCATAATTTGTGCTGCTTTTTAGCAGCAGACATTGATTTGCTTTGTGGCAGGACAGCACAGGCAACCAGAGCTGCTTGTACTCTCTGGCTGCCCTGGGCAGGTGCTCCCAGGGCTTGAGAAGCCCAAATCCCACACTGCATCAGTCCCTCAAGCTCCAAGAGCACTTGCAAGGTGCTCACCTTACAGAAATTCACCCCCAGTAATCTCCAGGGTGCACCTCTAAGCAAGGGAAGCCAGAGATCCATGCTTGCAGAAATGCACCCCAAAGATTCTTGGGGGCATGTCTCTAAACAGGGAACACAGTGACCATTGTCATACATGATCAATGGGCAGGACAAAAGGCAACGTGTTGCATGCAACAAAGCAGATGGGCTGTGCTGGGACATCCTGGCACAGCTGGTCTACTTCATTTGGCAATGTCTATTGGAATTCCTTCACTGCTTTCTCTTCACCTTCCACAGCAGGTCCTAATCGCTTGTCCTCATCTTATCAGCTTTTTATCATGCTAGATCTGCTCTGTGCAAGTCTCCTCTCCTTTTTCTCCTATACTGCTTTGTTTTTATCTTCCTCTATGGTGCCCTGCTATTTAACTCCTTGACTCTTCATATGAGTGTGTAACATAAATAAAAGTCCCAGGAAGGTATGGGTCATGCCAGTAATTACCATAGCTAAACTTGGCAATGAAAGAGTTCACCACAATTAAATTAGCCAACTGCAGAAAAATAGAAGGGAAGGGACATTGTCAGCCAAGAGGCAATCATGACTACAGGAAACACCTTGCACTGGACAAGTATTCAGAAACTGTATTAAACCTGACCCTTATGCTAAAATATGCAGAGAAAAGAGGAAGATACCTGTTTTAAGTGCAGAAAGAAATTGTGCATGTGAAGAAGCGCTTAGGGGAGAACAAATTTACAAACTTAAAAGACTGTAATTAAACTGTGCAGACATGGCATGTGCAAGACGTACAAGATTGAGCAGGGCACAAAAAAGGTAATGAGAGAAGAGAGGGGTGTAAGAATCAATGTGGAAGTGATAAAAGTATCTGCAAAAAGCTTAATATCCCAGTGTTGGAAGAGTGAACACTGACACTTTAAATGCAAAGGGAGAATGGTAAACTAAGAGTGTAGTGACACAGAAATAAGTTACAATTTTTGACCTAAGTGTTTGAGAGAAGCTTTAGTGTCATCAAGGGGATATAGACTAGTGAGTAAGAACTGCAACGTGGCCCAGGAAAGAACGTAACAACACCACCATACAAAGATTTATCTACAGAAGTCGAATGCTTCCAGTAATGGACAAGATATGGTTAACAGAAGATGCAGAACCCAGACACATTACATAAGTTCAGTGAGCCTTAAGAATAATCAAAATGAAGAGCTGTGAAACGTGACAGTAGAGTATTACTTGGAGAACAGAATCACCAACCGATTGCATTCACTCCCTAATCATCTTGCAGAAAAAAGAAAGGAGATTATGGCTGGGTGTGGACCAGCGCTTGTTAAGGGTCCTCTTTGTTCTAAAGAGGAAAACAAAACCAAATAATTTCAACTTATGAAAAATTAAATAATTTTTCTGAGACTGAAGAAGCTAAATTCTTCAGCAAACAATGTATCAGCAGGATTTTGGCAGATCCCCTTGGAAAGGACAGAGAGCGAGCTAGGATCTAGACTTTTAACATACCATTTGACAGATATTGTTTCTTAAAATGACTCATCTGAATAATTTGTCCTTGTCAGTATTTCAACACAAAAGCCAGATACCAGGTCTGCAGGTGTGAAACTACACACTGATAACCCTATAATTTGGGGCATTACCACCACTGAGAAAAAATTATGGAAACTGCAAAAACTAATAAACTTAAATAGCATCAAACCAAAAATGTTAAATAGCAAGTACATGGGAGAGAAAATAACACCGAACAGGATTTGTCTGAGGAATCAAAGATTCAGCCAGTGGTGAACATGATAATATGTGAAGATTAAAAAAAAAAAAAAATGCCAAGGCTTTTAGGCATATTTAATTATTTCAGCAAACTCGCATCTAAGTATGCAACTCACCCAAGTCAACATCTTCAGAGGGTCATAATACAGACAGATACCACAGCAAGAAAGAGTTCAATGATTTTAAAACATATTAGACAGGAGCTCCAAGACTCAAATTTTTTTGATCCACTGACATATTTTCAAACATTCCTGGGTTAGGTCAAAAGGAAGACTGGGAGCATTACTCTTACAGTACGATCGTACTGATTGGTGTTGATAGGCCTGTGCAAAGCAGCAAGTATTTGCTTTGGATTTGGCCAATTCAGAGGGACAGTGATTCATTTGATTCCAGAGATTCAAATCACTGTCCCGATCTGATTCGGCCGAAACAGATCCGAAGATTCTGCGCCGCTTCGGAGATTCGGCCACAGGCTAAACAGGCAGCAGTCCTCACCACGCTGGACACACAGCTGACTCCAGATGGTAAGTCTGTTGTGTGTGTGTGTGTGTGTGTGGGGGTGGGGGGGGGGGGGAGAGAGGAAATCGGGATCTGGGACAAGCTGCCCAGTCGGGGCTTCCAACCAAATTGCTAGTTAGTAACTGCATGTGGGCCCAAAAGTTTATAATCTGTCAATACATGGCCTGATTATCTGGAACAAACTGTGAATATATACATAAACGTGGTAAAGGCATCACAGGCTGTATCTTTAAGCACATGGGATGGATTGCAGACAAACAGCTAATGGTGAAATGCTGCAAGAAGCCATACAAAAAAAGACGGGGATTAAAACAAAAAACCAAACATTTCCTACCTTTATACTCTCAATAAAAACAAAAAAAAACAAAAAAAAAAACACCCAACCAGCTATCCAGGAACACCTTTGAAAGATACATGAGTCGTGGGTCCCAAAGTGATGAGAGAAAATACTGGAACACAAATACAGGAACAGGACCTTGGAAAAGCTGGGAGGAGGGAGGGAGAATGAGAAGTTGCATTCCGACCACAGATAAAGAAATGTTGAATAATTGTGAAGTGTGTTGGAAATACATAGACCCCACGCAGAAAGAACCAACATGGCAAACAAATTGAAGTTTTATGGGCTAGTCAGATTTGGCACATACAACCCTCGCTTAATGCTTTTTCACTTAGCGCTGTTTCATTATAATGCTCATTTAAAATTGATACCTGATTTCACTTAGCGCTCAGCGAGTTTTGTTATCATGCTTGCAGTTGCCATTTTGGGTCATTAAAAACTATTGCGGTCGCCATCTTGGATCATCAAATACTTTCAGTTTCCCTTAACGCTCTGTTTTTCAGGAACCAATTAAGAGTGCTAAGCGGGAGTTGCCTGTATGTCCAGCATGTGAAGATATTGTCAAAATCTTACAAAAGAAACGTGACCATCTCTGTACGATAGCTGATTAGCTGGTATAGGCAACTGAAGTGAGAGCAGACACAAGTTAAAAATAATGCACAAACTGATTCTATTACCTACTATAATACTGAACCGCCTGTCACCGATCATGACACAATAAGGGTCTGATATACATCTGATTAGAAAGGCTGCTTTAACACCCTTAGGAAATTGACTGAGACCTCTGAAGTTTTTATTAAAGCAACCTGAAGTGTTAAGTCAATTATTCTATTTGGTATAGCTTTCAAATTTAATAGTATTGTGTTTAGGACATTTTGAAGGTACCTAAAAAAGGGTTAAGTGTACTATGGTGTAATTCCTTCAGAAAATTGAGGTACCATACTTCCTGTATGTTCTGTATACAAGTTTGGTATGCTTCCTGAAAGGCACTGCATGGTAATGCACGTAAAAACAAAACAAAAAAAACCCACAGGTAAGCCTGTACATACAGCTAATAGTACTTAGAAGCACAGTATAATCCAAGATCAGGCTGCACAAGTGGAGGAATGCATTGACATGGGCAACATCTAGGGAATAACAGGAAGTTTGTAACCTATTTCTATACACTGCGTAAGCTCTTAGGGCCTGGGTATAAACGTGGGGGTTTTGTACACTAATGTAAGTTATACCATAACCTAGCACAGCTGTATGCAGTTGCTGATGTTGACAAGTGCAAGGTAATTCACATTGAGATCAATGTCAAGAAGTGCAAGGTAGTGTATATAGGGAAAAATAACTTTAATTACACACACACACACACACCCCCCCTCTATACACACCCCCCCTATACCCACCTATACACACACACACACCCTATACACACACACCTATATCTAGATAGATATCTATCTATCTAGATATAGACATAGACACATATCTACATACACACACATATCTATACACACACACACACACAGCTATAGCTATGCGCACACTCACAGCTATATCTACACACACACACACACGCATACATACCTATAGCTATACCTACACACACACACACACCTGTATATACCTATACACACACACCTGTATATACCTATACACACACACCTGTATATACCTATACACACCTACACACACACGTATATCTATATACACCTACACACACACACCCCTGTATATCCCTATACACCCACACACACACACCCCTATATATCTATATACACCTACACACACACACCCCTGTATATCCCTATACACCCACACACACACACCCCTATATATCTATATACACCTACACACACACACCCCTGTATATCCCTATACACCCACACACACACACCCCTATATATCTATATACACCTACACACACACCTACACACCTGTATATCTATATACACCTACACACACCCACACACCTATATCTCTATATACCTGCACACACCCCCATCTCTCTACACCCCTATATATCTCTATATACCTACACACCCATATCTCTCTCTCTCTCTATATATATATAGCGCTACACACACACCCCTATATATCTATGTATACCTACACACACACCCACACCCCTATATATATATGTATACCTACACACACACACCCCCTACATATCTATATATACCTACACCCCCCTATACATCTATGTATACCTACACACACACACCCCTATATATCTAGGTATACCTACACACACCCCGCTACATATCTATATATACCGACGCACACCCCCCCATATATCTATGTATACCCACACACACACCCCTATATATACCTACACACACACACCCCTTATATATCTATATATACCGACACCCCCTACATATCTATATATAAAGACACCCACACACACCCCTATATATCTATGTATACCTACACACACACACCTATATATACCTACAAACACCCCCCACATATCTATATATACCTACACAAACACCTACATATCTATATATACCTACACACACACCCACACCCCCTATATATCTACACCCCCTATATATCTATATACGTCTACACACACACCTATATATCTATCTACACCCCCACCTATATATATATCTATATACATCTACACCCACCCACCCACATCTATATCTCTATATATCTATCTACACACACCCCCACCTATATATATCTATATACATCTATACACACACACATGTATCTGTATATCTATATATAGCTATACACACACCGCTATATATCTGTATATCTATACACACACCCCCCTATATATATCTACACACACCTATATATATCTATATAGCTACACACACACACCTCTATATATACACATCTGTATATCTATATGCGCACACCCCTATATCTATACAGCTATAGATAGATAGATATACACATACATACACAGATAGATCTATCTATCTATCTATAGATAGATCTATCTGTGTGTGTGTGTGTGTGTGTGTGTGTGTGTGTGTGTGTGTGTGTGTGTGTGTATATGAGAGAGAGAGAGAGAGAGAGAGAGAGAGATCTCTATACACACACCCCTATATATAGCTATACACACCCCCCCTATATATATCTGTATATCTATCTATCCATATATATCTATACACCCCCCCTAAATATCTGTATATCTATACATACACACACCCCTATACATATATATCTATACACACACACACCCCTATATATCTATCTGTACATATATATATCTATACACACACCCTATATCTATATATCTATCTATACACACACCCCCCATACATCAATACATACCTATATCTATACATCTATATATCTATATCTATATCTATACACACACACATATATACATATCTATATCTATACATCTATATATATCTATATATCTACACACACACCCCCTATATAGATATATACACATACATCTACACACACACACACCCCCTATATAGATATATATACACATCTACACACACACACACCCTATAGATATCTATATAGATCTATACACACACCCACACACCTATATATATATACACATCTATATATCTATACACACACATCTATGTATCTGTATATCTATATATAGCTATACACACACCGCTATATATCTGTATATCTATACACACCCCCTATATATATCTACACACACCCCTATATATCTATATATCTGTATAGCTATACACACACCCCTATATATACACATCTGTATAGCTATACACACACCCCTACATCTGTATATCTAGATATATCTATACGTGCACACCCCTATATCTATACACACACCCCTATAATATATATATATATATCTGTGTGTGTGTGTGTGTATATAGATAGATAGATATAGATATCTCTCTATACACACACCCCTATACATCAATACATATCTATATCTATATCTATCTATACATATATCTATCTATACACACACCCACCTATACATATCTATATCTATCTGTACATATATATATCTATACACACACCCCCTAAATATCTGTATATCTATACACACACACCTATACATATCTATATCTATCTGTACATATATATATCTATACACACACCCTATATATCTATCTATACACACACCCCTATACATCAATACATATCTATATCTATATCTATCTATACATATATCTATCTATACACACACCCACCTATACATATCTATATCTATACATCTATATATATCTATATATCTACACCCCCCCGATATATATATCTACACACCCCCCCTATATAGATATATATACACATCTACACACACACACACCCTAGATATCTATATAGATCTATACACACACCCACACACCTATATATCTATATCTATATATATCTATATACACATCTATGTATCTGTATATATATAGCTACACACACACCCCTATATATCTATATATCTGTACAGCTATACACCCCCTATATATATATATATCTGTATAGCTATACACGCCCCCTATATATCTATATCTATATCTATATCTATATACACACACCCCTATCTATATATCTGTATAGCTATACACCCCCCATATCTGCATAGCTACACACACACCCCTATATACATCTATACACACACCTATATCTATACATCTGTATAGCTACACCCCTATATACATCTACACACACACACCTATATCGATATATCTTTATAGCTATACACCCCCCTATATATATATATATATCTATACGCACACACCCCTATATATATATATATCTATATATATATATAACATACTTATGCACATTTACACCTGCCCCTAGGCCAGTCTACAGAAACACACCTGCAAATTTGTGTTGACTGGGGTGAAATCAAATGAGCTGAGATTAATTTTTCAAGCTGAGAATCTAGTATCTATATATATCTATCTCTATATACATCCCTATATCTATACACACACCCCTATATATCTATACATATATATCTGTATATCTATCTACACACCCCCTATATCTATATACACAGCCCTATATCTAGCTGTATATCTATACACACACCCTATATATCTGTATATCTATATCTATACACACCACCCCTCTATATATCTATACACACACCACCCCTCTATATATCTATACACACACCACCCCTCTATATATATATATATATAT
>NW_005841864.1:2333262-2348718 GCF_000455745.1 Alligator sinensis
TCTATATATCTATATCTATACACACACACCCCTCTATCTATATCTCTATACGCACACCCCCCCATATATCGATATCTATACACATAGATATATATAGATCTATACACACCCCCTATATATTTCTATATCTATACATCCCCCTCTATCTATATCTCTACACACCCCCTATATATCTCTACATCTCTATACACACACACCCCTCTATATATCTATATCTATGCACACCCCCTATCTATATCTCTATATATCTATATCTATACACACACACACCCCATCTATATCTCTATACACACACCCCCCTCTATATATATATCTATATCTCTATACACACACACACCCCTCTATCTATATCTCTATCTCTATACACACACACACCCCCTCTATCTATATCTCTATACACACACACACCCCCTCTATCTATATCTCTATACACACACCCCTCTATCTATATCTCTATCTATACACACACACAGATATATATAGATCTGTGCACCCCTATATATATATCTATATCTATTCACACAGATATATATAGATCTATACACCCCCCTATATATCTACATCTATACACACACCCCTATATATCTATCTATATAAATCTACACCCCCATATATCTCTCTCTCTCTCTCTATATCTATACACACACACACACTCTCTATATCTATACACACACACACACACTCTCTATATCTATACACACACACACACACACACACACACGCTCTCTCTCTCTCTATATATATATATATATATATCTACACACACGCTCTCTCTATATATCTATATCTATATCTATATCGAGAGAGAGAGAGAGAGGTGTGTGTGTGTGTATATCTATCTATCTATATACACACACACGCTCTCTCTATACATCTACACACACACCTCTCTCTCTCTGTATATGTGTGTGTGTGTGTATACATACACACACACACACACACACCCCCCTATATATCTATATACACACACCCCCTATATCTATATATCTACACACACCCCCACACACACACTTCACTGTTATGACTCTGGAAAAAGACTGCTGCACTGCAGACAGTACTCTATAAATGTAATTTCAATGTGCAATGGTGACCAAAAATGCCAATAAAATCTTAGGCATTGTTATAAAAGGAACTAAAACCAAAATGGAAATCATCATCATCATGACACTACAGAAATCCATGATGCACCCACATCTTGAATACTGTGTGTTGTTCTGATCTCCACATCACAGAAAGGATGAAGTAGAATTAGAAAAAGTACAAGTAAGGCCAACCAAGATGAGCATAGATTATCAGGAGACTAAAAAGCCTAGGGAAAGGAAAAAGCTGAGGGAGAATATGATCGAGGTCTATAAAATTATGAAGGCTGTGGACAAAGTGAATACAGAACTCTTGTTCATCAAGACCCAGAATACTAGAACTAGGGGATATGCACTGAAATTAGCAGGAGACAGGTTCAAAACTATTAAGAAAAAATATTTTTATGCAGCATGTAGTTAATTTGTGGAACTTAATGCCACAGGTGGTAGAGGCAGATAGCACAGCCAGGTTCAAAAAGAGACTAGTCCAAATTAATAATAGTTCTGTTAGAAGATGTTGTAGAATAGTCTGATTGGAGATGTTTCCTCTGGCATCTCTAAACCACCAATGATGGAGGTCAGGGAGGGTAATGAATAGAAAACAAATCACTCTAGATATGCCTGGTTCAATGCTGTAATTCTAAAGCATTTACTTCTGCCACTGTCAGAGATAGGACTAAGCTAGATGGACCACTGGTCTGACCCAGTATGGTACTCTGCAGCTTCTTACAGTAATATCTGGTCTGTCTAAAGCAAACCTCTATCCTGGGATCAAATACAGACACACAACATTTATACTAGCAAAATTTCAACCCACATGTAAATTTCAGCACTGGTTTCTCCTAGGGCAGGGTCAGCAACCTATGGCCCATGAAGCCATTTGATCCAGCTCGTGGACATGGGGCTTCAGTGGCATTCAATGGCAGGCATAACTGTCCTCATACCACCGCAAGGAAAAGGTACTGGGTCCCAGTGCTTGACACAACATGGATCAGAAGCAGGCAATCTGGCCCACAGCTTTAAAAGGTTGCCAACTGCTGTCCTAGAGTAGTTCTACACCAGATTCAAATAAGTTACATCAACATGAGTATATGTTGTGTCCACTTCTTGTTTACACCAGGGTAATCATTACATGTCCACACCTTTAAAAAAGCATTCATATTCAAACAGTCTTGCTCACCAAAGGCATATTACAATTTCTTTGTGAAAAATATTTTTGTTAGCTGTTTGATTATTTCTCAGATCAGTTAAACCATCACGCACACAGAAATCCAAGACAGCTTATCAAGTTTGTTGAATTTCACTATTTTGCTAGATACACTGTTTCATGCTCAAATTCTCAAAATACGTTTTCCAACATACCCAAAAAGTATCAATTTATTTATTGTCTTATGCACACTTGCACCCAAACAAATTCACAGACAAAATGCTTCAGTAGCCACTGCCTAATAAGCGGCATAACCTCTGATGCTAGAAATGTTTCTTAAATTTTTTATGGACTAAAGTCACCAAAGCATGAATCGAGATAGCAACCCATTTTTTTCTCTCATTAAAAAAAATAACCACGCTGTATTTGGAAATAAAAATGAAAGTAAATGAATTTGGACAGTGGTATTTATATAGACAGGGATGGTAAAAACCTCAGTTCCAACTCTAGGCAATGTTTGACAGCACAGGAAAGATTCAGCTTACGTTGGCAGAACATTTAAATTACAGTCCAGATTAATTTATTCCTCTTCTTAACTCTGATACTTAATTGTTTATGGTTTCACATTATTTTAAAACTGCATCTGAAAAATGTAGATGTAAATCTTTAATTTATGCACCATACTGGTAATGCCAAAAGTTCGGGTCCTGAGAACAAAATGAATGGTGGGGGGGGTTGGTCCATGGGTTAGACTGGGCCCTGGAGACCCCATACCAGCCCTGCACACCCCTACATCAGGATTCAGGTCCTCCACCTGATCTAGGGTGCAAAGCCATGGCCCACTTATGGGCCAAATGACATAGCACCATGAGCCACATCTGGCCCATAGGCTGGGGGTTGAGCACCCCTGCATTACCCAAACAAATTTATTATTAAATCTTATATATTGAACAGTATTACAACACAGAATCTCTCTTTTCCAAAACTGGTGCTATATAAATGATCTCTGCACATACTTCAAAGAAACAAGTGATGCCAACAAGCACTTCTCTAGAAAGAAAATTCTCAAATGTCAAAACTTCTTTTCTTGTCTAGACCTTTGCTAGCACTCAGTCTGGACTACATTTAAAAACAGAGTTCAGTCCTTCGGAGGGAAAAGTATTTGAGGCAACATTTCCCAAAGTGCCTAAACTAAAGCATTTATGAAACCACAATGCAAATTAATGATGCTTGGACTCTGCAATGTGCTTTCATGAATGTTTATGATGCTTTTGAAAGTGGGACTTAAGCTCCTCAATCATTCAGGACCTTTGGAAAAAGTTGCCCTACCTAAACTTATAGTTTGCTAGCCCCATAACACAGAACAGTACAGGTTTTCCTTGTCAACCATGGTTTTGAGTATTCACAGTTAATATTGTGTAACCACGGTTTTCCATGGCCGCACAGCCAGCCCAGCCCCTGGCCCTACTCATGCCTCCCCAGCCCTCACTCTCCCAGCCAGAGGTAGCACCCAGCCCTGCTGGAGGTGCACACCATGGTGTGGCAGGGAACAGCAGGCTCACTCGCCACTGCTCCCTACTGAGCAGAGAAGCTGTGCGGGGATCTCCTTGCCCGCCGCTGCTCACCCCGGTGATGTGCCTCCTGTGCCTGTTGCTGGTTTGAGGGGCACAGCCCTGCAACACTGCCCTCAGTGCAGCCCCATGTGCAGGAGGCACATCACCAGGGCAATGCGGGGTGAGTGAGCAGTGGTGGGTGAGGAGACCCCTGCACGGCTTCTCTGCTCCCTGCCACATCAGGTCGCGGGGGGGGGGGAAAGCAGGGCAGCAGGGAACAGCAGCCCTGGTTGTGGCTCAGTCCAAGTCCAGTAGCTCATCCAGGGGTATGGACAGGTGGCTCTGCTGCCGCTGGGCTTGGACTGTCCCATGACCCCTCCTTTCAATTCCTGTTTACACAGCCAATTGCCCTTTTGTCCACATCACTGCACTCAGTGTTTGGCTGATTATGCATCATCTCCCCAGGTTCCTTTTAGAATTCACTAGTTTCCCCTCCAACTCATCCTGAAAGCATGGCCTGCATGCTTATTTTCTAAGAATATCTTAATTTTGGGCTATATTAAAATGTGGACTGTCCTCTTCAGTCTCCCAGTCTCTGGCTCATCTACAAACTTTAAATCTGTGACTATTCATCTTGTCTTCCAAATCACGGATAAAAAATGTTAAAATACAGGGTCAAGAACTGATCCATATATGTTTCTAGTAAAATCATACACTAGATGGAAATCTCATGTTTAGTATTCCATTTAGCAGAATAAATAATGCAGATCACTTATAAGACTATCTTGGTAAGGTAGATGCACGCAAAGAATGCAGGCCATGCTTGCTGCCTATTTTAATCCATTCAAATCAAAGCTTGAAACCTACAGTTTTTAATTCACTTCAATCTTGTCCTTGCTTAATCAAAATGTGTGATACCAAGTCAAATGCCTTACAGAAGTCTATTATATCAACACCATTACTGCTATCAACCAAATTTGTACTCTCAAAAAGAAGATTAAGTGAATTTGACATGATCTGTTTTCCATAAGTTCATGTTGAATGGTATTAATTACATTTCCCTCATTTAATTCCTGATTAATCAAGTCCTGCATCAGCCATTCCATTATTTTATGTCAGATCAATGTCAAGCTAATAGATCTATAATTAGCTAGGTTGTCTTTTCTTACTTTTTTTCCATATTAGTATTCTTCCAGTCATCTAGAAGCTCTTACAATTCCATGGCTTACTGAAAGAAATTAATGTTAGAAGTCCAGAGAGCTTTTCATACAACTCATTTAAATTTCTTGAGGCAAGTTATTTTTAGAATTGGCAAGTCCATATATCTACCTTTAGTAGCTGCTGTTTAACATTCTCTTTGCCTACTGTTGGAGTGGAAAATATTTCATCACCATCATCTAGTTATTTTCCAAATATAGAACAGAAATATTTAATGAATGCTTCGATATTTTCTCCATTATTGCTTATAATACTACAATTTCCATTGTTAGTATTGATTTTACACCAGAAATATATTTAAAATTCCTTATTTTTCTTGATTTTTGTTTCCATAGAATTTTATTAGTCTCCTTTTGCTTTCCTTATCTATTTCCTACCATTATTAGCTTTTGATTAATACCTGTTAGTAACAACTTACCCTCTTTTCCACCCCCTCCCCCCAGTATTAGTTTGGTTTCTTAAACAGTATACCCTTCTCTCTCAATTGTAAGGTTGTGCCTTCTTTGGTTATCTCGTAAAATCTAAAAGTAAATTCTCATTAACACTTGCATTTTTCTGAGGCTCTAAGGTAAGGCAGTTAGAGCCTCTCTCTCAACTGATGTAACCGATAATTGTTTTCAGCTTTGGGAAATTAACATTAAAATACAGGGGAATCTATGCATCTATATCACCACCAGGGATCCTAGTTTTCCCTGATAATAAAAATCACAAATTCTCTGATAAAACCCCCCAAATCCATGATTCAAATCAAAGCCCACCCCCCCGGCCTGCTGGTACCCCTCACTCCCCACTCCCACAGCCCCCTGGCCCTACTTGTGCCTGTCACCCCACTCCACAGCCTTGCTGGTGCCCCTCACCCCCCCCACTCACAGCCCCTGCCCTGCTGGAGGGGTCCCCACCTGCCAGGGCTACGGGTCCAGGGACCTAGGTAGGAGGGAAGAGGCTGCTACAGCAGAGCAAAGCCTCCTGCACCCCTCCCCCCCTGCAGACTTGGGGGGGCTAGATCCCCGCCATGGTGTGCATACCCTGGAGGGCAGGGGGGAACACGCACCCCCCCAGATCTGTGCGTGGGGCAGGGGTGAATTCAGGCAACTCAATCATCTGTGTCTCAACTACCACTTAATTTTTGAAGTTCTAACATGAATTCCTCTTTATTGTCAAGACAAGGTTTGACGGTTTCTGCCCATGTTAGATGTTATACTTTTTTAAGATTACTTAGGAAAAACAAGAATGTTTTAACACTAACAACACAATCTGAAAGTGATATTCTGAAAGTGCCCCATGATAAAGTTCTTTCCTTCCCGCTACCCCCCCGCCCAGTCATAAGCAGATGATTAAGCTGGTTGTTCTCTTCTCCAGTGTGATATATTTTTTGGGAAGAAACCAGTTGAACAAATGGGGTAATATTCTGCTTATCTATTAATATATTGATCCCTAATCACTGGAAAAAAAAAAAAGTCACTTTCTTCAGAGCTGTCAGTTAAAAGGAAACAAGTAACGCCATTTCTGCCAATGATATTTCCTTCCCCTTTTTGCTCCACAATTTCTTCCTACAGAAATTAAACAATTTATTTTAATGTTTAAAATCATGCAAACCATCATAGCCGGGTTTCAGGAAGCCCAACTACTTGAAATTTATGCTTATAAGTGGGCAATTACAACTCCTCTCATTTCCCAGGCTTCTGGCACCGACTGACAAGCAACACATACATTCTCATCATATCCTTTGGTGTTCTAGCTAGCTTGTTCTCAACTGCATGATGTGCTCAAGAAGTGTTCAGTAGTTTCATCTTCTCACCTTTCTGTTTTGCTACAAGGTGTGTGTGACGTTCTAGTCAGCCCACTCCTAAGACGACTGGTTCCTTCTACTGAGATGGAAGCCATGTAAAGCCTCCACACACAGATGGTAGACCAATGTTCCACAGAACCAAACCCTCAACCCTACACTATTTATTCAGCCAGCAGTGCATTTCCAGAATATTTTGCTTTCAGTCTTCCTTCACTAGTACGACAAAAGGACTCTATGAGAAAAGTCACTTGGACATATTTCACACCTTCAACATCCTTCTGAGGTCCTATTAGACTTCTATTATCTTCACGATATCCTGGAACACAGCATCATTAGTAGTGTTGATACATGCAGTCACCAGGGGAATCCTTGTCTATCGGCTTCCAGATAGCAGTATGTTGTGTCTATACCAAAATCCAGCACTGTACCCTGTATCCCACCTGCTCCTTGAAGTACGGTTTTTCCATATTTATTATTACAGAATCTCCAGGAAGGAACATTTGTCTCCCTTGGATAGTTAATTTCTTTGAAGACATGCTGGAGCTTCTTATAAATTGGGCAGAGCAGCCTTCCAGAAGCATCTTACACAGTTCTGAGTTCCAATCAACCAGCTAAGAAACAGTCTGCAGTTTTCTACTGTGAAAATGATTTTTAATCTGCACAGGATTCTTCCTAGCCCTCTTCTGCCAGACTGCCCAACTTTATCTACTTCTCTACCAATAATCTTCTTCTTGCATCTGGTAGTTATAAAATGCCAAACCTTAAGAACTCCTCAGCTTTTCTCATGCTCCATTAGTGGCTGAAGATGTCCTTCCAATCCAAGAATCTTTTCTTCCATCACATCCAACCTGTACTTTTATAAACAAGCCCCTTCAAAATTTTTCTGTTTGCTGAACTTACCACAAAAATAGCTGACTTTTGTGTTTATACCTTCCTGCTCAGCTTGAGCCTCTCAATAACATGGACTGATTAAGCAGTCACACAACTGCTTCAAACCCAAAGGTCATAGCCAGACTCTGCTTATTGAGACCAAAAAAATTAAATTTGTATTTCCTAGTGTTCTGGATTGAGCCTATGACCCAACTATATGACCTAAAGAGAGAAAACCAACCAAACAAATGCCCCACTCACTGTGTTCTACCACCTCCAAACACAAGATTCTCACCTTCATCTTTCCAGATGCTTACAGTTTACCTCTTTTTCCAGATCAACAACATTACTGTGTCTTGGAGCTGCACTAAGAAGCTTACAGACTGCATGGGGTACAAATTAAAACTGGTGAATGAAGCCAATTATTCTCTCAGATAGGAAATGAAAACTTTATCTGTGACTATCCAGTTACTCTCTCTCGCTGCAAATCCCATGTAGGATAGCCTCTCTCCATGGTTTTAATAAATTGTGGTTCTTACAGGAAGGTTAGTTGTCTTCTGGGCTCTGCATGTTACCTCCCCCACCCTCGTTTCAGAAAACTCTAATGAGCTAGAGACGTTTATTAATGGGTGAATGCTAATTTCTTGGTCCTGAAAGCCAATTAGTACTCTGATAAGCATTCTTAAGGATGATTATGGTGTTTCTTCCAATAAGCATACATATACACACTTGTGATGATGCTCTAGTTATATTTGGAAAGGTGTTCTCCATGTCTACTGATGGCAGAAGCCCTTGGTGAATAAAATGATTATAGAAAATTTCAATCCAGAATCCTGCCTTCTAAGAGTACTTGTTGGAAATTCAGTCCAGAACAGTGTTTGCACCTTCAATTTACTTTGGGATAACCAAATACAGTCTACAGAATTTCCGCAACACATGACAAATTAACTGCTCCTAGAATCTGATTTCAGAAACAATCACAAATCTGCTTTTTGGGCACTGGCACAGCCTAGATTCTATATCACTACATCTTCCTCAATGAGTCACTGCTAATTGGTAAGATAAGCACTGTTCCAGTTTGTAAAGGTGCTCCAGCTAAACATTTCTGCAGAAGTAACTGTACAGTTTAATTCTCTTGCTGCTCTTAATATGGCTCTTAATTAGCCATATTTTCATGCCATCAACAATTTAGGAAACTGCAGCCAAATCCATTGACCTGCACAACTAGAAGTGCATCACTTGTATTAATGACTGTTGTCACTATGCTGCTCAGCACTGTATGCAACCTAACAACGATTCAAAAGTGCTCCTGGCAAAGCTAATGGATACCAGAAGAATTGAGTTCATAGATTTGGCATCAACTCCAGAATTTCTGCAGGCATCCCAGTGTACATTACAAGTAAAGACACACAACATCTAGAAGAACAGTGAAGTAGTGCAGTGTAGGAATATATACCCTAGCTGCTAAAAAGTTAAGTTGAACTAATGCAGATACTAATGCTATAGATAAAATGATTAGCAGGTAAAATACCATAGCAGTGACACAGATGCAGCTTACTTTGCAAAAATTAAAATCACTACATTTTGAGTGAACAAACATCACTGATGGAATTTCACCTTGTAGACAGCATACATATGAAAGCTACTTCTGCAAGAGATTTTCTAATTTATTCCCTTATTGGTTTTCTGCCCTAACATTTTCAGGTCAAAGGCTGATATTTAATTATACATCTACCTTCCACAAATGGAGACAAAGATGTCAGCAAACAACTATGTCAGATACCATGGAACATGCTGATGAGTGTAAGGAATCCAGTACAATGTTTGCAGCTAATGAGGCATACAAGGATCTTTTATGCAGCCTAAATTTTCTTATTCTTTGACCCCAGTCTTTCAGCCAGGGTTCATTAAAAATGAATTTTTTAATGTTTAGATTGGGGTGTGTTGTTTTGTTGTCTAAATGATCTTCTTTCTTTTTAAAAACAAACATGTTTAAAGTGAAAACATTTTTGCAGTAAACTGAAAGAAGACTTCAACTTAATTATAATCTCTATAACCATTTAACTCAGCTTCCCAGCCTTTTTTAGACTGAAGTCGCCCCCTTGAAAAAATGCCAGGTCTTAGGTTTCACTTATTTATATATTTATTTTTACAGAAAAAAATAGAGTAACATTTCTGTTGCAAAGAACTCAGAAAGACCATAACAAGTCTGAAAGTTTTTGACACTATGGATTCCTATTACAAATTTCTGCGTTTAATCTCATAAATCCTGTTTGCACACCTAACAGTGCTAACATTGTGTGCCTTGAGATTGAAGGCATCTCAAGGCACCCCAGGGTGCTGCATCATACTGGCTGCAAATCCCTAACCTAAAAACAAATATAATTAAGTCAGAAAGCTCTATAAAATTGTTTGAGTTCCAGGCTGTGTGCTTAGCTACTCAAATTGTGGTTTTGCGATTTTTGTGAACATTGCAAAAAAACAGTGATTTCTACCAGTACTGTGAAAAACTGCAGTTTCTGTGATTTTGCATGGAATTGCTGGAAACCCCCCCGCTTACTAAAATAAAATGCTGACTCCCCAATGAGGGGAGTGGGGTGGGGGGGAGAGAGCCACTGGCACAAAGGGGAACAGCTAAGATGGCAGTTGCCCCTCTTCCCTCAGCCACTGATTGGCTGAGAGGGCTGCCTTTCATGGGGCCCCACCCTTCTCTGCCAATCAGCAATGAGGGGCAGGGTTGCGTGAAAAGGCAGCCAGTCAGCAGCAAGGGTTAGGGCTGTGTGAGGACCAGCACTCAGTGGTAAGGGGCAGGGCCCCCCTGGCCAATCAGCTGGGAGCTCACCACGAAAAGCCCATGAAAATTGTGACAGACAACCTGAGCGGCCTGTGATTTTTCTTTGCCTTGGCGTGCCTTAAATAGATCCCTATATATGAAGAATGAACCAAGGGTAAAATGTATGACCTTTGAGGCCATGCTTTACAATTATGGCACACTAGGTCAAATAAGAGCCAGTCCTGGCAGGGAGCCAGGAGCTAAGCTACAGAATGCAAGAGATTGGGATCTGAGATCTGGCCTGGGGTTCCAAGAGACAGAATTATGCATCTTGTTAGGATCCTCCACGAAGCCAAACTTGCTGGTCTCCAACATTTATTTTACAGATGCTCTCTACCAAAGCTCTCACTGGCTCAGTTATCAAATTATGAACACTTATGACTACACATCCATCGTGGAAAAAAAAGACACACTCATTAACAACCACTTCATGTTTGAAGAGCAGTACAAGTAATTTATGGGTACTATTTATTGTCAAGATTCTGGGTTATCTTAGTCTCTTAAGTACCAGTCACGTTCCAGTTTCACATTCAAAAAATTTCCAGGCTATTGTGAAATATTTAGTTGAACTCAGACTCTAGCTAGCCCCTTTACTCACTAAACCAGTTGGAAATGTGAAGCATATTTTGATAAGAAAAGTTTGTTTCCAAAACATTTATGGTTCGTTTGTGTAATTAAAATAAACTTTACGTAGTTTACATGGCTTTGTAGATTTAATTAAATTTCAGCTACTATCCTAATGCAACTACTCGACACAAACTGTAGGCAAAAGTAAATTATTTAGGGAATAAAGTTTCTACATGTAAGGCCTCTAGTTAGTTAAAGTCTCCGTTTTTTTATGATTATACCAACCAACAAGAATGTACCCATCTTCAGAACGTAAAACTGAAGCACAAACAAAAAGTTGATTTAAAAAGGCTGTCCACTTGGCAATTTAATCCACTCTGTCAAAGACAATGAAAGATCTTTCTCCCCCACAGAAAAAGTTTGGGTTTTTCAGAGGTTACAAGATATTGCCAGACAGAATGATTTTACAGTGGCTATGGCTACTTGTATTGCCCCTTTATATACTCTTTGGAAATTAGATTCATGGGGAGAAAGTTATTTACAGCTGGATTTCAACAATACATGGCAATCCTCTTTGACTAGATTTAGGAGCAAACAGATGCTTACAGCTGTTTTGGCTGGATGTAGACTTCCTATTCCATGGGCTGAAAGATGTTGCCCAGCCTGTCTAGGAGTTTTGGAAGACACTATTCATTATGCTTTAGAATGTTCTTTATATAACAACATAAGGAGAAGCAATTTATCACTCGTCTTGCAGAAATTGATATACTTTTCAAACAAACAGAGAGAAACTAATCTGGCTCTCCCAGCAAACAGTTGCAATTTTTTGTTTGTAAGGCTGAAGTGATTAGAGTTGAATATCCTTTACTGTTGATATGATTGATAAATTTTAACACTATCTGATTTTAATGTGTCAGTTGTGGATCTATGTACAGAATTTTTATAGATTTATGATACGATTTACTACTATATTTATACTAATAACGTTTTTATAATGGTTGGTTCTATTTTCTTATATTTGTATTTCTGTTATTTTGCTTAAATTTATTAGTATTATGGTTGTATGTTTTTCATGTTGTTTTCAGTCATAATCCTTAATAAATTAAACTAATCCATTCTGTTTTCAGTCTGTTGATCTATGTTAAAAAAGCTCTTAAAAGGCAGAATCACACCCAGGTAGCTTTTCTCGACGTTTTTGACACCATCTGAAATTGTAGTAGCTCCAGAAAACTAATTCACACCTCAGTGATACTCTACTGAAGGTTGCAGTCATTTTGCCATCCACGCTTGTCAGTGGTCTCCTGCGGATACTGGGGATCCAACAAAGGCCCAAGGTCCTGTCAACAAAGGACGCAGAAATGCTACATGGCACATTTTCTGGCCTTCCTCTGTTTAAGGAAAAGAGATTTCTACACATGAACAAATGAATCCTGTTGTTTCCTTGACTTGACTTTTGAGAAGGAACTTGGGAAAAATAGGGTGAAGAAAAGCAACTGTTGTAGAGTGAATTAGTACAGACAACCTTATATTTTGATTATCCAGTGAGTCCAATTATATAAGTACTAAAATTTTATCTTAGAGAAACATCCATGCTTCCATTTTTTGCAGCAAGCTTGCAATATGCAACAGAAAGAAACATCTATAGAAGTACTTTTTCCTTCATTTCACAAAATTCCACTGAAGTTCACTGAGCTAAATGCTAATGACTCTTTTCCCCTTCTCAATGGTTCTCCTTTGGAAATGTTTGGCAGTATGTCAAACGACTGAACATTTTGAAGAGGGGTAGAAGTTTCCCACATAAATATAGAATGTGGTCTCAGTATCCCAATTCCTCGATGCTTCTTAGATCATGTGATTCCTCTCTAAATTCCAAGGGGGTGGGAGGTATGGAAGGATAGAGCAATGCATCACAGAACCGGCAGGTGCCTTTGTTCTCCCCCTGCTACCTTCTGCTTCCAAAGAGTCACTCTCACTTTCAGATGATTGCTTTTTCCTGATGTCAGCTGATGTAGTAACGGTCTCAGGACAGAGTTAAAAACTTTGCAAAATAATGTATTTATAGAAAAAGAAAAAAAATGTTACAAAACCATATTAAAAATAAAAGTATCCTTAAACAGCAACTTGAACATACTAAATTTAATAGCAAGAGAAAAACATCCACTTAAATTGTATCCATTTTTCCCCCTAAACGGGGGAAATTAAGTAGTTTAGCAGACTGGCAAAGAGAGGGATTTTCACATCAAGCTCACTAGATAAAATCCACTATAGCTCTAGAGGGAGCACAAGCTGCTGAAATAAAACAGCAGCTGAGTGGCTACATATAAATAGATGGTGTTTTTTTTACTACTTTTTATTGCACAGATGTCCACAGTACAAAAACAGACAACTGGCTCGCCTTTGACACTCAGGTGAAAGACTAAACTCTGCAAGGCAAGGCTCTCTTCATTGCACATAGCTGGTTTAAAACATGTGGAGAAGCTTTTCTTCTTGTTATATATACACATCTATAAAAGGCAGACAATAGCAATCACTGAATATTAACCCGGCATGTTTCACAAATACAATAAATGAGACTGTGGTAGACGTTAATGTGCATATACATATTTCTAAAATGTACCTGAGCAGAAATGCCAGCAGCTGCTGGCAGAGGATTGGAGATCATTGGACCAAAGATATCCAAGTCATCATTCAGTGTTGTCATAGCAGTGGCACTTCCATTTGCAATAAGTGCTTCAGGTGGACCATCTTAAAAAGAAAATGGACTGAAGTTTTAAAGTAGAATTAATAAATAAGGAAATCACTTTAAACAGTCAAGTATTAAAAACAGCACTTGATTTTGCCAGAAACTTTCAAAGCACCTCAGAAACATTAAAGCTGAGTTTGTAAAAAAAATGTTCCAAAGGAACTCTGTAGTTTGACAACTGTGGCACACTAATGTACCCTGTTCAATAGAACACATTGTATAGTACTGTAATATTTTTCAAAATTGTATTCAAACACTTCCCAGCATTATAATTTAACAGGAAGTTAATTATCAACTCATACCTACCTAGAAAAAAATTGGGTTACTTGATATTATGTTAATCTGAACTCCTTAAAAGTTAAAACGTTTGTAAACACTGAGTTTAGTGTGCCAGATTTAGTCAGAATACTGTACATTCTTGAAGTGAAGCAAAAATATTAAATTTTCCTTCCCACCATAATGAAATACTTTATTTAGTAGTATAGTATACTTGATGTATATGCATGCCAGATAAATGTATAGCTCACTTAACTGTATAATATTGTCTTGATTTCTTGCCTATTGCTTGCATTGTAACAAACTCTGAATATCTACCTATGAGTTAATGCAGAAACACTTAAGTGCACAGCTTCTTTCCCTTCCACTCTCTACTTTAATAAATTAATTTTACTCCTTAACTGCATAGCTATTGTAACTGTAACTATCTGCTTTGTAATTAGCTATACTCTGACTATCCCAGGAAAAGCAAAAGGGAAGCAACTGTCAAAGGGCTGCTATCTGAAGCTGTGAAAATGATGTGAGTTTGTTTTACAGCTGTGATTTCCCCATCATTTTTATGGCATCTAACAGGCACATTGGGGCTGCTATGAAGTCTTGAAAATGAGCAATGGTAGTCCACTGCAGACCTCCTGATACTACAACACTAAGAGCACTGTACATTTAAATGAGAAGTGTTTACACTGAGCTCAGCAAGGGCACAGCAGCCTTAAGCAGAGTCCTGAAACTGCACTTAAATGGAGAACAAGATACAGGTGTACATAGGAATTGACAGCAATAAAACAATTGAATTTGCCCTACAAAGAGTTTGCAATCTATACTCCTGGACTCTAGACAGGTATATAATATTTAGGGGTGCACTGATAGATTTTTGGGGCCAATACCTATAGCTGATTTTTAAGGCGGCATATTGGCCAATACCAGTCCAACTTCCGATACCAGCCCAGCAACTTGGAGACCTGTATGCACCTGGTAAGTCTGGTGTGATGGAAGGGGATGGGGGAGGGAAGGGGTGTGGGGGTGCAGATCAAGGCCCCCCACAGTGAGGGAAAAAGTGGGGCTGGGCTGGGGCAATCGCTGCCCAGCCAGGGCAGGGCGAGCTCATCTGGCACTTATTCAGTTGTCTGGTGGCTCCTGCTGCTCATCTGGGGGCGGGGGGGGACATGGGGGGGCAAGCTACTGCCATGGATAACAGCTTCACAGGAGGTAGTGGGGAGACTGTGCTGGGGTTCAAGATGATGTTGCTGCTGCCAGAGAACATTTCAGTGCTGAATTGTCTGTGATTGGAAGTGAAGCTGAGGCTCAGCTACCATAGTGGTGCTGAAAGAATAGTAGTATATGTCAACTTGATGCAGCCAAATATTCATCACCTGGTTCAGCA
>NW_005841864.1:2348741-2380967 GCF_000455745.1 Alligator sinensis
GCAGTGATATTTGTGAATTATAACCCCTGTTCCAGTATACTCTTCACATCTGTACTCCTGACTGAAGGTCTTGAGACAGAGATATAGGTTGTAGATGTGTTGGTCTAAGGACATAGGCAGACAAGGTTCTTACAGTAAATCCAATCTCTTTTATTAGACCAACTCAAATAGATGAAAAAATTCTTCTTTACAAGATTTCAGATACAAAATACCCTTCATCAGGATGACGAAGCATCTGCATTTAGCCTGTACTCTTCCCAGATGGAACAGTAAAGAAACCAGAAACCAGTGCATATATGCAAGAAAGCCAGTTAGTGAAAATGTAAACTGAGATAGTCAACAGGTGAGAGACAGGGTGGGGGGGGGGGGGGGGGAGAAATTTATAGTAGAGAGATTACCTAGGGAGTCAGATGTTAGGCAAGTTATAATGTGTCATAAATCCAATTTTTATTTCATGATTTTTTGTATCCAGTAGGTTGATGAAACGAAGTTCACTGCCTCGTCTGTGAAAAGTGTTTCGTAAATTCTCTTTGGCTAGGGACAGAAGTTGCACGCAAACTGGTTTAAGCAATCAAAAACTGGTTTAAATCTGTAACAACAGAAGCTCAGTGCATATGAACCGGTTTCAAAATGGCTGAAATTGGTTTAAGATAAATCTGGTTGAATACAGTATCAGATTTAACTGATTTGGGTCAAACCAGTTTATGAAACTTCTGTTCCAGACCACTTCCTGGTTCAAGTTAAATCACAGTTCCCTAGCATCCTTTCCAGCCTTGGGCTGGGCTGTGCTATTTGTTCTAGAGAGCAGGGTTGGCCCAGTCCCTCTGCTCTCTAGTTGGAGCAGTGAGGGCTTCCTGACAAAGGTTGGGGGGAGGGGGGGGCAAACCCAGCTGGGGATGCAGCTTAGTCTGTGGGGGGATTGCCCCCCCCAGCAAACCCCGGTAGGGGTGTGGGGCCAGAGAGGGTGTTAAATACCCCTTCCCCCGCTCAAACTTACTGCCAGCTGTGACTGTGGACTACAAATCCAACAGGCACCTGGAAGCATGAAGAGGAAGTAATGAACAACCCTACCGAGTCCTGCCACTGTAATTCTGGACTGCAAATTCCAGAAACCTCAGGGGCAACAGGAAGAGGAAGTGAACGCACAGCCAGAGAGCTGTGCCTTAGCACCCTCCAGCTTCTGGCCTGAGCCATTGCAGGCATGTGGTTGCATTTCCTGAACCAAAGGTAAAGTTCTGTTCACTTTTATTTCAACTCAATCTGCGCAGTTTAAACTAACCTGCAACGACTGAATCAATTCAGCCTTGGGCTTTTTGACTATCTGTACATAGCCCTTGAGGATTAGGGCTGAAAGATTGGAAACAGCATGGGCAACTGGTGCCACCTTAGTCAGGGGGTCATGTGCCCCCTCTTGTGACCAGTCCTGGAAAGGGAGGGTTCCCCCGACGGGCAATCCTGGGGCTGGGGGGAGGACCCAGGAGATCTCAGTGGCTGATCGTTGCGCTTGCTACAGCTCCTTCCAGGAGGGGCTGTGGCTATTTCTGGGAGCACACGCCAGCTAATCGCCACAGCCCCTCCTGAAAGCGTCTGCAGCAAGCGCAACAATTGGCCAGCGCTTGCAGGGGGGGCACTGGCATTCTTGCCTGTTCCCCCTGCCCATTGCTGGCTTTCCTGCCTGTTCCCCCTGCCCATTGCCTAAGTGGCGAGTGTGGCCATGACAAAATATGTAAAAACCTGTCAACAAAACCTCTCAGAATTACTAGAGAGCATGCAGAAGAGCACGCATGCTCGAGACTAGAAACAATAGATCTTCCAAAATGTAGGAGGCTCTTATAGAAGGAATGATTTCTTTTCCTATATCCTCACAAAGTAAGATGAAAAGTAACTGCCAAATTCAAGAGAGATTTAGGTTTCATAATAGGAAAACATTTCTAACCTTAAGAACAATTAGACTATTAATGACAGAAGACCTCTAAGATCACTTGAATCAAGCCATTTACTTGCTGAGTGATTATCCTTGGACCAGATAGTTGTTCAGACATTAGGAATGCCATTTACTGGGTCAGTGTAATGGGGAACCCTTGCCCTGTTACTGTGGGAAGACTATGGGGCCAGGAGGACCAGCAAGAGCCCTTTAAGAAAAGGTCTTTGTGGCCTGGAAGGAAGCCCTAAAATTATCCCTAAAATTGGAACAGAGTACTGGATAAAGGAGATTCAAACTGAATAAAATATCTCCTGCTGAGAATACTGAAGACCCATTGGTCCTAAAGCAGGGGTCGCGAACCAGCGATCATGATTTGACTGGTTGATTACAGAGTCTCTTTTGGCTGATCCTGGGCTGGGCGTGTGCACGCATGCACACACACGCCCCCTCCCAGCCCAACAGATCAGTCTGTAGGTGAGGGAAGGGGCAGGGTCCAGATGGAGGCCCCCCATAGTGAGGGACAGATGGAGTGCAGCACAGCCAGGATCAGGGGAAGGTGATTGGGGCCCCAGCCTGTCCAGGTGGTGGGAGAATGGGAGCTTGGGGGGCTGGTCCAAGGGCATGGGGAAGGATGGCCTCCCACTGCTGGGCACACTCCAGTGGAGGCCCTGGGGGCATGTGTTCCCCGCCCCTCCCCCATCTGAGCACAGCAGAGCTGCTGCCGCTGGCCATGTATAGGCATGGCTCAGCCCAGTGGCAGGACTCGCATGGGGTCAGGCCCCACCACAGCCAGATCTTCTAAGATTTGCTCATCCAGGGACATGGGGGGGGAGGGGTCTCCTACCGCTGGGCGCACCCTGACAGAGACCCCAGGGGGCCATGCCCCCCCACCTCTGCTCGGAGCACAAAGGGCAGCCCACAGCAGCAGCTGCCTATGCCCTGTGCAGAGATTGGGGAGGGGAACATGTCCCCTGGGCCTCCACCTCGGTGAGACCAGCAGCAGGAGCCCCCTCCACGTACCCCTGGTAAAGCAGATAGTCCCGGACCCAGCTAGGCGAGGGCCTGACACCACATGTGCTCTGCTGCTCAGAGGATGTGGCTTAGCCCAGTGGCAAGACTCATGTGGGGTTGGGTCCCAGCCCTGCCAGGTCTGGGAAGATCTGCTCATCCAGGAAGTGGGGCTGGGGCAGGCGTTGTATGGCTGGGGTGGGGCACAGGACAGAGACGTAAGCAGTTCATCTGGGGGGTGTGGTGCGGGGGGCACACACTGGAGAGCATGGGGGCTGTGCACAGGGGAGGGTGGGCTGGGGTCAGGGTCTTTTAGGAATATCAGAGTGCATCCTAAAAATGATTGACTGAAAGAGTGAGATGTAGTTATCCTCATTTTGGTGTCCTTGGATGCTCGCATACAGTGCACTCCAGGATGTACACTTCTAGATGAAGCCTCCGTCACTTTTTATTCTTAGTGAAGCAGCAATATATGGGACATTATTCAGGAGCACATCCCTTTTCCTATGTGAAAGGGCATCTGGAGTATCCAATGAAGCATCACAAAGAGCAGGGAACACCAGGGATTCTGCCACATAGCTGGTGCCCCTGTACCAAAGGAAGAGGGGGGGAGGAATCTAGTGTTTCAGTGAGTAGCAATCAAAAAATGGTCCTTGTCCTTCCACCCTCCAATGGGCATGATTATCATGCAGCACTAACAAGTAGTTAATTGTACTAATAACTAATTCTAAATAATGACTGTATAGAGTGCAATACAGATGGACATTGCAGAGGTCCTACCATGCACAGAAAGACAGCACGAAGAGAACTGGGGAAAGAGGAGGAAAGTTAGAATATCCAAGGTGTCACCATGACCACAAAAATCAAATCTCCCATGCAGGCAATTAATTTACCCCAAGAGTAGAATCCATTTGGACCATCAAGGAATAACAACTTATGTATCAAATTTGGTTATTCCATGCCACTAAAAACATATGATCATAGGATTACATTATGCTATTATAAAAAAAAAATTCAAGCATTTGACATCTATTTAAGTGAAAATATACGGTATACATTATGGGGAACTAAATAATAAAACAACTTTAACTTAAAATACAGATATCATTCAAAGGCCCACTGGATATGCATAGTCTAACATAATATATACATCAAACTTTAACTGTGGAGTGTGGGAACAAGTAAAAACTGTTTAAACAGGTCTTTCAATGTATCATAGATACCCACAGACTATCTATAAATCCTTACAGAAAAACAATTAGTTCCTCTTTTACCATAACATAAAGAAAGTATTTTCTAGTGCTTTACTACCATAATAGTGATTTGCCCAAGGGAAGAAATTCACTAAGGTCAGGGGTCTATTAGCAAAGCAGCAACACTGAAAATTCAGTAAGAATATACAGAAAGTATACCTTGTTATTACAGAGAAATATGTGAAAAGGCAGATTGGAGGCTTCTGTGTACCATGCTTTCCTGTTTTATTATTCAGTCATTTTCTCAGAACATGTTTCCTAACTGAGAAGTGCAGCAGTGAAATGCATTATTTTATATGAATAAAACTCTTAATTAAACTTCCCCATTACTTGCACACGTTACAACCATAATCTCTACTCTGACTGAAATATTATCCAATATACTCAACGGTAAACTTCCTGACTAGCTCTATAAAACAATAATAAATAATTTGGAGGAAAAATACTAAAAAAAGAAAAGGATAAATGGCAGACTCTAGCAATATGCTTATTTACATAAAAGGCAACAGAGAGACCTGGTCAGGACATTGCATCTTTCACTGTTTTCTCCTGCCCATATATGTTGCTTCCCTTCAGTGCCTGCCAGACACTGAAGAATATTAGCCAATGGTCCTGACTGAAAACAAGGGTGGAGGGCCGGAAAGGGGCACAAGAATATGGCAGAAAAAGGGTCCCGTCACACATCCAAAATAAAGACAGATAGAAGCCATCTGTACAGTTGTTACACATTTTCAAGCACTAACTTTATAGCTTGTTGGTTCTTTTTATAGTTAGACTGACATTTTTATCGTGTGATAATTACTTTGCACATGTGACTAGTCTAACCAATTCATCGTATAATATAAATGTAACATGTAGAAGGGGCCAAAGAGACCTACTGATAGTTAAAAAGAAAAGGAAACCCAATTTGGGTTTGCAGTGACCCAATTTGGAGAAGACTTTATTGAGAAATAAGAAAGAAATCATCTACAAAGTAAGAGCTTTCTGGCTGTCTTGTACTGTTACTGGGAGGCTGTAAATAGAATCAGTGGCAGGGAATAAAATGAGACAAAGTTTAAGCTGTCTCCAAAATCCTGTGCAACGGGACCCAACCTGACTGCACTGCACGAAAAGATGTGCACTTGAAAGAGAAAGACCATGCTATCACCAAGTTATGTTTGAAGTGTTAAGATATACAAGTCAAGCAATGCAAAATTACAATATGCAAAGCAACAGTGAATCTGCCATCCTTGTGCATAACTGAATTTTGTATTACCACAGAGAGGTGTTAACCTTTATGCCTTAATATGTATATGAAATGTGGCACAGTTACAGTTGCTATGGGAACTACAACTTTGAACTGTCTTTATAGTGTGTGTAAAATCTCTAGTGTAATGTTGCCTTTTTTTTTTTTTTTTAGCATTTACTTTACCTTTTCATAAAAAGAGGATCCAATAAATACAAATACTGGAAAAGAAAACAAAAGATGCTTGTATACAGCTGTGTGATACTTTAAAAATGCTATTTTTGCAAATAGCATATTTGCTAGATATACAAAATGTAGCTTGTGGTTCTAAAAATATAAAGCAGTATTCAGAATTGTGTGAATCTTAATTATATAGAACTAAATTATCAAATTACATATACAAATGCATCATTTCCATTTATATCCATCTTTGTGTTTTTAGATGGCCTCCAATTTATATAACATGTTCCTATTTGATAATTCAATTTATTTAAAACATCACTGTATACTTTACATCATGCACAAGAACTGTGGCACTGGGACCCCGTAAGAATAATCAGAGTGCCTGTTAGATTCCCTTAAATGGACTTCAGAAAGGTGTGCAAGTGAGCAGGGGTGAGGAGAGAGGAAGGTTTGAAGCAAAGACGACCCAGTAATATTTAAATTAGAAGGATAATTGAATATGGTTTGGCATCTTCAAGAACTGTCTAAAGTTTGTGCAGATATCCAGCTGTATACATACATGTGGTGGGGGGGGGGACACTACACACCTCTCTTGGTCTTTAGCATAATACAGTGCCATGCAGGAACATTTAAGCTAGCTCTGGTATCAGAAACAGTATAGCCACATTGGTACTGTGATTTGCCCATACTAATTAACTGAGAGTTTAGGCAGAGACCTGCATTGACACAGTTATATTGCCCCTGGTCCCCAAGCTAGCTTTTTTAGGACTAGTTTGGGTATCTCTACATAACGTGTAACCACATTACACACCACTCTGCCATGCTGCACACCTGATCTACTCAAGCACTTCAGAGGCTAAGGCAAAATGAGGTCTCAAGTTCATTGAGATTCCCCTGCTCTTAGGAAATCTTGAACAACTATGGCACATTGGAAACAACCCTGGAAGTTCTTTCCTGCTGTCATTGGGAATGATAATATTCATTTCCCATATACTTTTTATAGACTTCAAACACCACCCTGAAAACAGTCTGGTTTATTGCCCTTCCTGCTCCTTAGCCATGAATGGCTTCTCCCTCAGTCTAGTGTGGGGCTGTCCAACAAGCAGCCTATGAGCTGCAGGTGGTCCATGAGGTGTTAGTTCAGGGCCCCTGGCTCTTCCCCAGCCACTGCCCCTTTGCACTGTTCCTGCTGCAGCAACAGCTGCCAGATGCTCTGAATTTCCCCTCCCTTGGGCCTCTGCTTCCTGCTCTACCCTAGGAGACAGGGCAGAGCAACATGGCAAAGCCCACAGTGCCAGGGAAGCCCACAGCAAGGTGCAGTGGAAGACCCCATGCTCAGAAAGCTGACAGTAGAGTCGAGGCAACCGCACTCATGTGCCTGTTGCACTAAGTGGGAAAGTGCCCACATGGCTGGTGCAGCAGGGAGTGCATGGGAGCCCTGTAGCATACGCTTCCACTAGTGAGGTCCACAGGGCATGCGACCCTTGGCCGCTAAACTGGACAGCCTCAATTTAGCATTTCCCAATTCTGCTGAGCTCACAACCCCAATCCCTCCTTCTTACCTTTAGGTGTAAGTCCATCTTTCACACATGAATTACTGTGGGGCCCCACTAATAAGTACCATCACCCAAACTGGGGGCACAACGCTGAGTTTAGGAACTGTCTTCTTAGTCCCTAAGGCTGCCTTACAGAGTCTTCTTCCCCTCAGGCGAGCTTTTTCTCCATTTTAGGTTGGAGGTTTTGCTTGTTGTAGCCTCAGACAATATCCAAAGAAAGCTTCCCCTGCATATGAACTCTTCTTCCCAAATGTGTTCCAGTTATCTTTCCAGAGGGGATAATTTTGTGTGACCCCATAATCACAGTTACTATAACTTCACATGTCCTTGATTAACAACAGCAAGGACCTACCATACTTCAGCTGCTCTCTGTTAACCAACTCTGTGCCCAAAATGACTTGACAGCAAGGGCTAAGCAAGGTCAGGTTACCCTGAATGAAACGGTCATGATCCCCGATTTAGATTTTGCTTACCACAAAGTAATGACAGACGCAAACAAACATGGTAAGACGGAGCAGCTGGCACACAAATTCTCACCCACAGTTAAGTGCAGGTAAAGAACTGGGTGCGAGTCTATGACTATATTACAGTAAATAAAAGCTGAGGAAGGGCAACTTGGGCTCTTTTTCATTCACTGATAAGCTGCTCCAGTTTAGTTCTCACTACAGGGTAACTGAGGGCACAGCAACACTTCCTGCGGCACACTCAATGCATAACAAGACTGTGACCTCTGTTAATTAAGGACACAGGTCCTATACCCAGGGCACGCAATGTAATTGCAGGCCTGTGTGAATTACAGGCTCCATGGAGTTTATGACTTTAACGCTAACTGCTTCAATCCCTGGTTTGGGAACCATTTAACTTGAACAATTAAATAGATCCCTGCTCCCGAGAAAATGCTGGGTTAAAAACAAAAACCAGTTACCTTAACATCCCAAGATATTTTCTGGAAAAACTACTGTCATTAAAAGAGTAGCTTTAAGCATTGCTTTCTAAATATTACGTTCTTAGTAATATAATGTGTGGTTAAACATGTATTCAATACAAAAATAACAGGTTTATTAAAATGTTGATGTTCATCAACTTTTTACAACTTTGTTTTGTCCAGTGTTTGAGAAAATTTACAAAATTGTGATACAAAGAGTTTGTTACCACCTTGTAACTACAATCTTCTATTTTATCTTTTCTTATCGCATACTTTCCCTGTAGACCGAAACCACTGGAGAGCAATATAACTATACATTTGATCTGAAATAACCTTGTACCTAAAAGGCAGAGTTTTCAGGAAACATCCATGCAAGGCCAGATAAGAAGAGAGTGAGCAAGTGACAAAGCTCCCACTTAGGACACAGAAGTTGTCATTTAAGAACATTTTGTGAAATTGAAATTTGAACATTCATGAACTAAAAACAGTCATTTTCACATTAAGGATATAAAAATTTGAAAATCTGCAATTTCCATATCAACTATTTATCTACAATTTTTAAAAGTAATATTTTTCACAGAAGAAAGAGCATTAATGAAAACAGGTAGGTTTTAATTTTAAAATGGTCTAATTGCGCCAATTAAGAAAATAAAGTGAAATTTGAAATTGTAAGTTGGATAAGAAAAACCAGAAAACGATGTGAAAGCTTCCATTTTGGAAGTTTAAACTTCATTTTGCAATTTTCATGCATCTACAGAACAGCTAGATGTTAAGTGTGCTGCAGAATAGTAAAGTTTATAAGCACCGTTGTTTAATAGTTGAAGAATACTAAATTATTAATACCATGGGACTCTACATTTCCAAACCCTCAAACGTTCATTGCATCAGGTCTAAACCTTTCTAAAATGGTGGCAAGCATTTGTAAAAGTATAGCTTGATGACAAACACTGAGCCTTTTTACTCCTTCCTTCTGTTTTATATGACCAGGACAGGATTTATTGATAAAAAGCACAACAGTAATAATTTTTACCTTGCTATTTTATTAAACCTAAGTAGTTAAAAGAAGTGTTCTTAAAATAGTGTATCGTGATAATACAAAAGTTGGGTAAGCAATTATTTTTTTACAAAATGTAATGGGCTAATTTATACTTTTAATATATTAAGAAAATCATAACCAAAGAACATTGCTCCGACAGACTGAAAATTCAGGAAGGTACAAGGGAGTACATATCTTAAGTTGTTTATTAATATTATTCCTTCCACTTGGTATTGTTCCTAGTAGTAGTGCCAACATTTTCACTGGATATACTTCTAAATGGTTCATGTTTTATAGTGGAGAATACGGACTGTCACTAATTTAAATCTCAAATTAAATAAATATTTATCCATAGTGGACAATAATGTTTTAGACAAGGCATGATGCATAGAGTTCCTTTTCATTACTACTTTTCTGCTAATTCCACAGAAGCAATGCTAAGAGGCAAACCTCAGGATTATCTATTTTGTATGTACCCAAAAAACTTTAGATTATTTCTAAAAATAGAACATATATCTAAACTATACAGTAACAATGTAGCTCAATCCAGATAATTATTATGGCATTCTGATTAAACGTATGGGATTCTAATGACATACTCTGCATTAACATAGAGATTAGCTACTCTAGACCATATAATCTCATTCTTTGTTGAAAAAGGAAAAAATTACTGTCTATTTTTAGCTTGAAAAATTTCTTCTTAATTAGATTTAGTCCATAAAATCTATGAAGGTGAAAATCTACAATGCCCTCTTTTGTTCAATAATCCCACTTGAAGGAAGAAAGATTAACTTTTAACAGGTGTGGCCAAAGAGTTTTGCTACCTGGGCTGTAAACAGAAGTCACATTTGCCCCAGGAGAAAATTATTTATTCCACAGTCCTATAGACATACAAGAGCATGGTACCCCTTTCACTCCCACTAAAGCACGTAGAATAAAATGAGCTATTGCTTTTTTCTGAGACATTCTAGTGTACATTTATCTACAAAGCTATTGCAGGTCATCCCCTAACAAACCTGCCAAAATGTGTGCTCTTGCCAGCCACCTGGGCCAAGTACAGACAGTCAAAAAGCCTGAGGCTGAATCAGTTCAGTCTTGGCAGGTTAGCTGAACCTGCATAGATTAAATTGAAACAGAAGTGAACAGACCTTTGACTCAAGAAATGCAGCCACATGCCTGCAGTAGCTCAGGCTAGAGGCCAGGGAGCGATAGAGCATGGCTCTCTGACTGTGTTCATTTCCTCTTCCTGCTGTCCCTGAGGTTTCTGGGATTTGCAGTCCAGACTTACAGTAGCAGGACTCTGCAGGGTTGCTCATCACTTCCTCTTCCTGCTTCTAGGTGCCTCTGAGATTTGTAGTCCACAGTTGCAGCCAGCAGTAGGTTTCAGCAGGCGAAGGGATGTTTAACTCCCCTCCCTGCCCCCAGGCCCCAGCTGGGGTTTGCCTGGAAGGGGATAGTCCCCTCCCCTCCCCCCCTGCAGACTGGATAGCATCCCCAGATGGGCTTCCCCCCCACACACTTTGTCAGCCAGCCCTCAGCTAGGGAGCTGAAGGACAGGGCCAGCCCTGCTCTCTGGAGCAGAAAACACAGCACAGCCCAGGGCTGCAAAATGCTGGGGGACTCTGGTTTAACTTAAGCCAGGAAGGGGTCTGGGACAGAAGTTCCATAAACTGGTTTGACCCAAATCATTTAAGTCTGATACTACATTCAACTGGGTTTATCTTAAATCAGTTCCAGCCATTTGAGAACTGGTTTATATGCACTGAGCTTCTGTTCTGTTACAGGTTTAAACCAGTTTCTGATCACTTAAACCAGCTCGTGTGCAACTTCTGTCCCTAGCCCTACAGGCAGAGGAGCTGCAATGCAACTTGGAAGGGCTATATGTTTGACTGACTATGCTACTCCTATTTTTGATCCACCAACAGAACTGTATCAAATGTGAAATCTCTTTATAGTCTTACCCTCATAAATATCCTGACATCTGCAAAGGAACAACTGTTGGCCCAGATCCACTGTAGGACCCTTCATGGAAAGAATGAGGTTCCCAACTAGTCCCTGCTGACATCTACTCTTGGCCTTCTCTCTCAGAAGTAGACTTCAAACTGTTGATCCTATTAGTTTTGACAACTCCATAGTTACCTTAATGGAGATCTGTAATATAGTAAAAATGCACCTCCCTCTCAAGATAAGCACTTTCTGGCAAGAGCTTTTATGCAATTTTTAGGGGAAGTGGGAATATTGCTATCTATGCTTGTTTCTCAGCTTGACATGGTTCCATCCAAGTATGGCTCCCTTCTATTCATAACAATTTTTTTATTGTAAAATTAAATACCTTACAAATCCTCCATTTCTTCTTTATATTTAGGATTGTTAATGTGCAAGAAGAAAGAAGGTAAGGCTCAAAAGGAGTAATGCTAACCATGCATTTTTCAAAACATCAAAAGTTTTCACTCTGCCAATAACTCATAATACCTTCTTGATTACATCACAAAACCTGTACTTTGAAACATCAAAATTCTGAGAAAGATATTAAGAATTTACAATAAGTCTTTCTGAATATCAAAACAGGAGATTTGCAAAGTAGTAAGCGACAAGTCTTATTATGGTGACCTTCACTGGAATACATTGAAACAGCTTATTTTAATCATTGGTACTTCCATTTTAAATTCATCACTTCTCTAGAGAATGCATCAGTAGCTAAGGATGAATCAGTATTAGACATGGCAGATTCTACTGCAGTGAGGGCACACTCAAGGCAGATCCTTCATGCTCAGTAACAAATGGTAATGAAAAACATAACATTCATTTACTTCTTACATTGTCCTTCCTACTTACCATCCCAAAATGGATATTTATTAGATATTAGTTTAAAGGCAATACAACTTCTGTTCCTTCTCTTTCTGCATTTATGATAGTATAACAGATTATGTTTGACTGCTGCCTACCACATCCTGCAACCACAGATGCAATTCTGCTCTCAAAGGATTAGATAGTCTTATTTTAACCTCTTAGTTGGGCTACCAGATAGCACTGTACATTTACAAAGGAGGGGAGATACCACTCCAGGCATCTTTTCTGATGCTTTTAAAACAGGAAATACAGTATATTTTAGCTGAAATTTTCAGACCCAAGTGAAATAAATATCTAAAATCTGCATCTTTTGTGACAGACCACAAAATCCTCAACCTTTGAAAGAGAAAAAAAAATACCAAGAAGAGTTGTCTTGGGTCATAGGTCATAGTGGGAGCAACACCTGTATACTTCTGGCAAGGCGTCTCATGAGGTCCCTTCCATCCCCTAATGTCTATGAAATCCAGTTTGCAAGCTGTTCTACTTAAAGTCAATACTACTCTTTGAATACGGCAACTGCAATTAATACCCATTAGATCTATAGCAAAAGGGCTGCCTGCTGCGCAGTTCCAAAGGAACACTGAAGCAGGAGGAACAGCTGATCAGAGAGAAATAGATCTAGACAGATTCTCAACTTCATTTACATTTTTGCATGATGGTGTAATTTCTGTATGAATAATTTGGACTACTTTGGGCAAACCTTTTTCAAATGTATACTTAGTTTCCATATGGCATGGCTGTATGTCTGAAGTTGTACTGAGAATTAATGCTTGAAGGGGCTGGTTATTCATACAGGTTTTCATTTTCAAAACCTATACGAGGGAGTCATTAAAACCAATGAGTTTCCAAAAATGAACAAACGCAGAACACAGACAATAATACAAGGTGAGGTCAGACAGACAACTACAGACCTGCTTTTCTACTGGGTAAGGAAGTCATGTGCAAGTTAATTGCATGCTTGTGTGCGATAACTTTTCTTCCATGATTCACTGCTATTTTCTGTCATGGAACTCCAACTCCAACTGGAGTTTTCCAATTTGCCAGTGCCATTGTGTTTACAGTGATACTGCCTTGTGACTACACTTATCAGTTTCCCTGATCTAATGTTCAGCTCCACATCATGAACCTAATTAAGCATTCTAAATGAAGCATTACTTCCGCTGCCCTCAACTAATTGAAGTCACTCGGTATATCATGCTTTGACAATGACCGAATAGACAAATGCCTAGATATATCGAGAGAGAGATAAAAATCACATTTACTCAATATTACTCTTCTTATATACCTCAGTTAATGTCTTCAGTTAGCAAATTGATTATATTACTTATGTTAATTTGTTAAAATAAAATACGAAGCAAAAAAGTATGGCAATTACCTCTTTTCAAGCACAATCTCAGATCATCCATTACAAGCTATATCCACTAAAAATACACTAGGATAGTTACTTTAATGTTAATCATCTGTTGTTAATGGTTTTTCTAAATGAAATATCTAACTGCTGAATGATATAGAACACAAGTGTCTAACTGGCAACCTACAAGCCACTTCTGGTCTGTGAGTGGAACAGAGCAGAGTTAGGCTGCCTGTACAGCCAGGAGTACAGCCAAGTTGCCCAGGCTGCGTGCTGTAAGCAGTGGGGTTATACACTCAATATTATTTGAACATCTCAAAAATGGGAAGTTCTATGAAAATGTATTTTTTTAAAAGGTCAGTTCTAAGTTATAGCATCTCTTTCTAAATGGGTTGTCTAAGTAGATCTGTATGATTTCCCAAGAAAACCTGCAGTACAACCACCAACTATTTTTTTTTTTTTTAAAACAATCACCCCTCAATCCTTTTCACTCAAATCAACCTGATGAGAGTAAAAGCACAGAGATGATTACAGAAAGAGAAAATTAAGAAAGTATCCTGGTGTGCTGAGTTAATAGAAAAGAGACCAGATGAGCAGTATCAACAGGTGACTGACTAGCCATGGCAAGGTCCTTGAAACAAAGGATTTGGGCTTAAATACTGTAGTGGTTTGTGACAAACTAATAAACTAAGGGTAAATTAGTTATATCAAAAATGACATAGGCACTATAAAACATATTACTCATTTTGATAATAAATTTAGTTTTATGTCTTCACATTTTCATTTTCAATAAGCCACTATTGTATTCATGGCTAATGTCTACTTGTACTTCAGATACCAGAGGATAATCTGGAGTTTTGGACAGCTGGGACAGTTGATGGCGTTCTGATTATCAAAATAGCGCAGAAAGGAGTTTGGGATTCTGCAACAAGAGCATTAATTGTAGTTACAGCTAAAATGCAAAACAAGGAAATGTCAACATGGACAACTATTTAGTCATCCCTGAATTTGAGAGTCAACAGCTTACAGACAAATACAGGGGCAGTTACCTTCCAAGACTATGCTTCATGTTGTCTGCAAATTGAAGACATCCCATAATTAGTAAAGATTCTTTATACAACTTCAGCATTATCACCACTATTATAAGGGGAAGAAATTATTTTTTTTAAATGATGAAAGCTTATGTTCTAGAACATGAGATAACAAAATAAAAGGAGTAACTTGTTCATTGTACTGCTGTCACAAGTCAACCCAACAATTCTTGCTAAAACTACATTTATGTGCTTCCTTTGTGAGAACAACAAGTTTCGAAAGGCCAAATTACTATTATTAGCGAGATGCATGTCCATTTATGCTTCAAGTAAAAACAGCTATGCCATAATATCATTTTTAACTTTGTTTTACTATTGAAATATATAATGAACTAGAAGCCTCCTTGTTATCACTAATATGTGTGTATCAGTGAATTCCAAACTACAAAAGATACTGCTGGGATTAAGCAGCGCCACAGAGACTCCTGACTTCCTAGTACTGCAAAGGGTACTGCATCTTCCTCACATTACATTTACTAAATTTGTTCATTAGCTTCTCAAAATATCTCATTTGGTAGTAGCCTATTACACTGGATATATTCCTATTTGAAGCATACCTTCCTTACTTAATAGAAAGATTTTTAAGTACACGTTTCCCTCCCTAACCACTGGGGTTAGTTTCCTGAAAGTTTCCGTTGTTGACACGACAAAAGGCTTACGGGAAAAATGGCAGGTGGCAGGCTGATGCACGGCCACAGAAAACCGTGGTTACTCCAAACTGTATACTGTGATAGCCAAAATGGTATATAGAATATTAAATTAAGCGTGGATACTCAAAACCATGGTTGGCAAGGGAAACCTGTACTCCTTATTGCCTTATAAACAAATTTTATGATAATATTTATAGTTACACTATAGACCCTCTCCCAGCCCTAATATTTTCACTGGACATTACTATACTGAGAAAGCGTAGTTACTGAATATCACCAAGAAGTTATAAGAATGATCATCAGTGCATGGTTCACATTATCTTGAGCTAGGTACTGTAATATGAATCCATCACTGTCTAACTGCACTTACTATGAGTTTATGTTAATAGAGATTTTCTATATAGATGCCGTCTTTTGTTCATTCATAATGCAACTTAACAGGGAGATGATTTTAAAATAATATAAATATTCTATAATAATCACTGAGTTTAGAGTTCATTATTTAAAGCATGATGCTACTCCTATTTCTCCGTCACAGAGGAACACACAAAGGTCTTTTAAATGAAATGTCTGTAGGTATACCTGGAGCACTTGCCTTCAGTACAAAACACCTTTTAATGGCTTCCATTATTAGACATTTTGCAGCAAGTCAAAGTCTCTACTCCATCTGTTTTGAAATGGATTACTCTAAATTTGAAGAGCGCATTTAACCTGTGCTACCCAAAACTATGTAAACTTATTTAAATTTTCAAATTATTTCCTTGTTTGCCCTCTACTTAAATGGTCAGTGCTTTTCATTATTTGCTCTCTCAACACTTCTGTATCGAACAGCAATTGCTTACAAACAATATCAAGGGGGAAGGCAGATTCAGTCTGGAGCTAGGTTAGAACTTAGGTGCTACTCCTTCCTCCATTACAGACTTCTGCTGTTGCCTCAGGCAAGTCACTTTAGACTTGATCCATAATGGGATTTAGGCACAGTGACAATAAGCATTACCATTTCTAATCTTAAGGCATCTGGCCCCCTGGGTACCACAGGCGTGGGATTGGTATCCAAGTTCCCTATACAATGTATAGGGCAGCAGGTCCCAAACTGCAGATTGCAACCCCAAATGAGATCACAATATGAGCAGTTGGGTTGCAAGATTGATGTGCCTACATTGAGGTGTAGGGCTGCAACAGGGCTGGACCAGCTCCAGGCGGGAGCCACCTACACAGCCCAGTAGACAGGATCCAGCGCAGGAGGGAGTACTACACTGTCATGGCTTCTAAGCAGCAGCAGGGCAGAGTTGTGCCCCCACTGCTGCCAGGTGGGCAGAGGGCACCTTGGCTTGGCAGCCATGGCAGTATGGTGCTCCCTCCCATGCCAGGTCCCACCCACTGGGCTGTGGAGCCCCCAGGGCATGAGGGCAGCAAGGCAGGGAGCCCCAAGCCCGGAGCAGGCAGCTTTCTTCCTCCCCACCACAGGGTCTGCTCCAGCTGTGCTGCTCACAGGGGAGGGGATGGTGGGGGAGCCAATCCACTCCAGCAGGAGCCAGGGCTTGGGTGCTGCTGGTAAGGGCCAGGGGGCTACAGACCCTGGCTCAGGGACTTGGTGGGAGTGGGGGGGCTGCACATTGGGAGGAAGAGGCGGCAGGGCCAGGGGGCTGTGGCTTGGGAGTGATGGGCACCTGGGGGTGAAAGGATGCGCTAAGGAAATGGGGTCATGCTAAGGAAGAGTTTGGGAAGCACTGATTTAGGGAAACAGAGGTGTAAAATGGGATTTATAACATGCCTGGATCTAAGCTCACCAACAGGAAATGTTGCAGAGTGGCCACAATTTAATGGAACAGGAGCAAGGTTATGCAGATTAGAAATAATCCTGACCTGAAGTGGCATAACTTTGAATTGAATAATGAGTACTTTAAACCACTTAAAGGCATTTATGTCCAGCCAACCCAGGGGTTAAGAGCTCCAGAAGCCACCATTACCATGCAACAAGACCCTTAGGCTGACAGGTTGAAGCAACTATGGGCCTTATTACACTTTACACTGCAAGCTGCACAAATGTTGATCAGTGTTAATGCTATCTTGGAGTGTGAAGCAGCCACACCCTTAGTCTAGAAATCTTCTGTGACTGTCCCCCACCTGCAGAGCTATAACTCGCCACAAGAGACCTGGTAAGCAGGGGCAGGATCAGGATCTGTAGCTGTGAGTTTCCACTAGAGAGCTGGTGAGCCAGGGCAGACTTCTATTCCTGCTCTACAGGAGGCAGCATGAAAGATCCTGGATACTAGAGGACTTCAACTCATGCAGCACATCTGTGGGGACTGGCCACACATCAATAGAATAGGAGCTGAGTAGTGCAGATCAGAGATAATCCTGACCTGTAGTGGCATAACTTTGAGCCACATAACGAATGCTTAAAACCACTTTAGGTTGTTAATGTGCAGACAATCCAGGGATTAAGAGCTCTAAGAGTTGCCCAAAATTACCATGTAATAAAGGACCTGTGTAAGTTTAGCTTTAAGAAAAGGAAATTTAAGAGGGAGTTATCAAATAATGGCAGATTGCCATTAACAAAATACAGAAAAAACTATCCTGCCACACAGGGCAGGACAAGAGCAAATCAGAACATATTTAAGGAAAATCTTAGTAAGAGCTTAGGGACATGGACCAAACTGTACAAGTTGAAAAATCTCCTTATCAGAGATTTTCAAGGGAAGGGTACAATGAATCTGCGTAGGGGGCTAAGTCAGATGATCCTTAAAGTCCCTTTCAACACCATGATTCTGTGATACTTGCCACTTTATCTTTAATTATTGGCATAATCTTATTAATCCAGGTATTTTTTTAAAATACTGAGTCTTTATATTGAACTATTTTAGAGTCCTAATTTTGGTGCCAGATAATAACACCACTTTTATTTTTAATTCAGGCCTGTTAAAAATGTGAGAAGTATGATCATCTTAAAATTTGATAATTATAGGACTATCTCCTAAGTAGCTTGCTGGACTAGCTAACATTCACTAAAGTAAAAAAAACCCCAACAACAACAACAACAACTTTTGTTAGAGGGGCTTTAGAATTGGTAATTGTTTATGTTATGGGCCACAAAGCCTCAACTCGGGGGAATAAACAAGAAGAAAAAGATTAATTTCTAAGGCTGTTATAAAGGAGGATAAGTTTTCCATCAACTTTGAATAGCCTTGTTCTTTATATGTTTGAGAACAAGGTTTGAGGTCTCTTATAGTAGATGACTTCAGATAGCATGAAGACATGCTCAAAATTGTAATAGTTAACCATACATTTTATAAGATATATTTAACGTTAGCATAGATGCACAATCACATAGTATAACACGACTGAATGGAAAATATTATGCACAGACAGACAAAACTATACTATGATATTATTCAGTACACTTCTGAATAAGGAATTGAGAATTGGCTTCTGTTTTTCCAAAGTTAAAGAATAAAAGGATAAAGCTATGCATACTCCAAAGAAATAAGAATTATACTTAGTAATCAGACTATCAAGCTCTTCCCAGAACTGTTCAATTTTTAAAAACTTGTACTAGAATTCTTACATAACTGCATAAAATTACATCAAAAAAGTATATGAATGATACTTACCAGTTAGTTTACAAGCAAGGAAAATACCCAGCTGCAACTACCATATTTATCTGCATACCACATGCCCTAAAATAGACATGCACCCTGTTTTAGGAATGAAGGGGGTAGAGGGGGAAACAACAACGATTTTTCCAGTATCTTCTCTGCCATTGCACTGGCTTGCAGAGGGCATCATCATATGGAGCAGGGGCAGTGTCCCATTGTTACTGCCACTCTTCTCTCTACTGCTCAGCCAACAGTTCTGCCAGTTTGGCAGTGGTTGCAAGAGGGTTAAACCTATAGCTGTGTTGGTCCTGCAGCAGGCTGAGGCAGGGTGGGAGGGGCATGACAATGATAACAGGACTTTGCTGTGCTCCATTTGATCAGAGGGTTTATCCTTGGCTAAACTAGTGTATAGCCACCTGCTGCCTTTCAAGGATTCTTCTGCCTCTATTCTGGCACAGAAATTAGTTTCTTTAAGATGCACCCAAATTTGGCATAGTTAATTTTTGGAGAAAATGTGGATGTGGTATCCAAATAAACAGTATTATACAGAAAAAATATTATTTTCTCAATACAAAGCAAACAATACATAATTTAAAAAAAATGTATAGTTGGAAGAGCTCTCTCTTTCTAATTTCACTCAAACCTCCCCCAAACCCCCATATTTATAGTACTGTGAATTATGAAGATCAGATAGTTTTAGGAATGTGGTGTACTGAAGAATGGAGAGAAAAATAAGAATAAGAAAAAAAAGAATAAGAAAAAAAAGAATAAGGATATTTTCTTAATGTTCTTATTTCTCATCTCTGTCAATGTGTAGACAGAGATACTGAGATTGCAAGTCAAATATTAGAGATGGCAGTAGTCAACAGGAACTGGTAACTATTCTTTGAAACTAAGATCATGAAAGATGTGTACCCTATAGAAATATAACATGGTAGCTTCACTATTTTGTCTTGTAAAAAAAATATACATCTGTACTTTAAATGTTGAAATGCCACTGTCCAAGAACTCTTTGAAGAGCACTTTGCTAGTCTTCCTTTTCCCCAAGGACCTCATTACTTGTACTTTGTTAAAGACTGGTGCCCCCCTCAAACCCCTCCATTACAGTTTTCCTTTATAGTTGGAATTTAACAGAATTAATTATGCCATTTTCAAGTTCAGCTAAGAATACTGGTTGGCACATCATAAACGATAAAGCAATTTATATTCCTTGTAGGGGTTGCAAGGTCTTGTTGTGGTCATTTTTATGACAATAACAGATAATTATTTACTACTTACCAAGTCCTAAAAGATCAATAGTGGGCTCTGGTGTTTTTTTCGGACTTGCTTTAGGCTCTAATGGCTGTTCCTCCTTCTGAGGCTTTAGAAGAGAAAAAAAATTGCATTCATACATTAAAAATATATATATATATATATGGTGAGGCTGTTGTTAGCAACTTACTGATATAAGTACTTTAAGCTTCCTTGAATATATATCACAGATACTTTATAGAACAACTTTGTATGATGCAGTCTGGCTAAGCTGAATTAATTTTCTAAAGAAAAACTGAACAAATGAGGGGTAGGATAGGAAATGAATAGCAAAATTTACTCTTTTACAAGCATTCATTCACATTCTAAACACAATAGGACAATTTACTGTATTTAGGACAAGTTCAATACCAACAATATGTTTATTGTTTACTATTAAGACTGTTAGTGAGCAAACAAATGATTTATAAGTATAACTGAGTTACAATTAATTTTGATTCAATACAATTAATCAGTATAATTCTGTCACTGTAAAGAGAAAAAAAGCCAAGTTTATGAGCTTTTAAAAAGCTGGAAACAAAACAGAAAAATGGGCAGGACTGAAGAAGACTGAGAAGTAAAGAAACATATTTGGCAGCCCTGATATCTATTGAATTGCAGACATTTTGGCTGCTCAAGGCAGACACAGCCCTTTGAGACAAAATCTGTGTTCATAGGTTTCACTTTTTGATACAGCAACAAATGAGAATCTTGTACATACAGCCTAATCTATAAAATCAGTTGATGCTGAACTGAAAGAAATATTATGACTAATCTGTTACTGAAAAGTAAGGTTCTGAACAACAAGAATTCAAGCAAACAATCAAAATGACAGCTGTATAAGGAACAGAAGGTATGATAATATGTTTTCATTCTGTTAAATCTAAATTATGACAAATTATAAATTAAAAGATGCATACAGTTCAGGAAAGGTGCACACAGTAATATAAAAATTATGTCTGGTTCCTTTTCAACTGTTGTAGGAAATGTATGGGGTCACTGCAATTGTGAGGAAAAATGCTTTATGTTGCCTGGTCTTATGATTTTGAGAAAATATTGTTGTTTGTTTGCCAATATATACCAAATGTTACTAAAACAATAAAAACTACAGTTAAAATGGCACAAGACAGTTTTTATTATATCAATTTCTGTTGAATATAGCAAATCTGAAAGCACCATATTGAAATGCAATAATGCATGACAGGGCTAGTTTCAAATGCTATTATGTGTTCATAAAAAGCAAAATACCTCTTTGCATTCATTAGTAAGAGTTAGACAGCTGAAATGTAAATAATATTCTCCTTTGCTTAGCAATGTACTGATTATCATAGGGAATTAATCTCATTACTTTAATCTAAAAATGCAGTAAGAGTAGAGTCCATTGAGTAGACTGAGTGTTTTTTTTCTTTTGTCAAATGAGTGTTTTAATTCTATGACTGTCTACTATTCAAAGACTTTCATTACATATACAAACAGGCCAAAACAGGAGTAAGAACAATTTAAGCAGAAAAACTAATATAGCTAATGAGCCCTAAATTATATTTGTCCAATTATTAGAGAAAAATTCAATACATCTGACAGAAGAACAGAGGTACTATCCATATACAGTATTGCAACTCTTATGATTTGATAATGAGTCTTGCAATATTTGCTGTTTTACTTTAAAAAAAAATAAAATAAAAAAATTGGTGAAAACAAACCAATATATGTGAGTTTTAAGAACAGTTTGAAATAGCCTTTTAGCAGGCCTGCAAACACGTTCATCTAAGCACTGGTGTTCTACCAATGTCATAAATATTCCCAAAGCATTCCCTTGCTTCCTCATACATCATGGTATATACTGTGACTATCCTTGTAATTAACCAGTAAATAAAAACGGTCATACTGGGTGGAACCAGAGGTCCATCTACTGCAGTATCTGGTTTTGTCTTTATTAGTAAGCAGCAGACGCTTTCGAAGAGTATTACAAATAAAGCATGTGTAGAATGATCCATCCCCTGTCAACAACCTTTGATAAGGGACCTTCACCAAAAGGTTTTTGAAAAAATCCAAGTATACTGTATCAACTTGGCCCCCTTATCCATAAATTTCTTGACTCCCTCATCCAAATGTAGATATTCTGGAGAAAAATATATAAAAGTACTCAAAACTATGAGAAAGAGAGTTAGTCTCTTTCAGAAAAACAAAGTTCTAAACATGGTGATAACAGTAACAGCAATTTAAAGTGAACAGGTTTTACTGTTTAAAGGGTGGAGCTGTTTAATTTTAAATTTTACACCAAATCATAAAGAGAATCATGTGCAAGCTCAGTCTCCGAATAATTTTACTTATGTAGACTCATGCTCGATTTTCAGAGAAGACTGTTCCTGAATCATGCTAAACACTAAATACTCAATACATGGTATACACAGTGAGGAAGAGGAGCTATTGTGTACTGTTATGAACTGGTACTTTACAAACACTGAACACATATAAGTTAAATCTAATGTGCCTCTATATCTATAAACCATTATGTTAATGTAACTTAAGAAAAACTGGCCTGTTTAACCTTCTGCACTAAATACACAAACACTAATCCAGTTGATGACCACCACAGTAAATAGAGATTTCCCCTGTCTTGACTAATGCTAGAGCTAAGATGCCCTCTGTGGGTTGCTCAAAAAGAAAATTTGCAATCTGGCTCTCCACTACCACTAAATGACTACATCTGTAAATTCTCTACAAAGGAGCTGACTGAGTAGCAGAGAGTTACTGCTGATTTACACAGTGGTTGTCCATTAGCAACACAGGTTCTTATGCATTAGCATTGCTGAGTTGATCTTAGTAATTAAGTGTGTAATCTAGAGTAACTCCTAGATGTACTGAATGTGGGTCATGTAATAGTCATTTTCTATTCCAGAAAATCTCTGCAATGTGGTTAAGTTCCTGTACAGTGTTGGTTTAAATGAAATGGAGCATGCTTTGCTAAAGTCCTGACACTACTTCAGCAATGCTCAACCTTTTGGCCCCATGGGGGAGATAAGTGTCACAAGGCCCGTCTATGAGCTAGTCTGCATCCCACACCAGAATTGGGTCCATATGCCAGGATTGGCCCCTGCACCACCATTTGGCCATGCGTGCCAGAATCAGGCTCCAGGATCCTATCCTGCCCCTGGCCAATTCTGCATGCCAGGATCAGGCCCTCTGCTGCCCTGTGCATTCAAATCTAGCATGCAAGCTGGATGACAGGGGTGATGGGCCAGATCTGGCCAGCAGGCTAGGGTTGAGCACCCCTACACTAGCTAATTACCTGGGTTAGGAACAAAGTGGTCACAAAAATCTATCAGTTTAACATTAGTCTGCTTGTCTCACTAAGCACCAACATCCTCTGCCCTCTTCCCCTGCCCCTTGTCTTTTGTATTCTAATTTTGGTCTCCTTTTTATACTCTGCTTTCTGCACATCCTTTCACAGCATCTGATGAAGTGAGTTTAACTCATGAAACCTTGTGAGATTATATATAATGTGTAATACACACACACTGTGAGTGGGAGTGAAAGAGTGATATCATACACACACTTTGGTTAGTCTGTAAGGTGCAGACCGGTAAATCTAGGAGGCAAATCTTCTCTACCTTTTGTTAGCTAATATCAAATCTCAGATATATTTTTGCATCAGGCTGTCATTTTACTTCAGGTCATCTTCAATCTTTTTAAAAACCATCTTGAAGACCCTATCTGAATGGTATACAGACTGCTGGAAGCAGACTATTAGTAAATATGTTAAAAAGAAGCATTCTGGAGACTCTGGATCCAACTCTCTATTACTTAGGATTGTCTCTCTTGAAGCATCATTTCCAGAGACGTAATGAAGTGTCAAGGTAATATCTGGCCAACTGGCCAGCAGACCTGTGCGCCAAGAAGTGTCATATACTGCTGGTCAAATCAAATAAAGAAACAGCTCTGTTTCCTCCATCTGTTGCAAGGTATTTTCCATATAAACAGTAAGAGCAAGAACTAGGTCACAAATACACCTATAAAGGCTGAACCCTGGTTGTCAGTCAGAGACCACTTTAATCTAGGCACAAGTCTTGGGAGAATTAACCTCTCCAGCAGTTTGCATTCACAGCTTAGAAATTATACTGGATAATAGCCAGCCAGAAGGAAACTATCCTTTCCAGATTTTGCTTATAGATATCAAACCCTAGCTTTGTATTGCATCTTGTGTATTTTGCTCTCTCAGATGACATAGGGCATAAGACATAACATCCATTGCATACTCTTCTTTTGAAGTATAGCATTTCTTGTGAAATTTTGTCAAAGCCACAGAAGGCTTTGTCTTGCTTTCAAGGTAGCTCAGTAGTCTCAGCTTCTTCAGTGGAGGATGGCTGGATGATTTCTTCCTCACTAATACAGAGCCACTCTACATTAGCACCATTCTTTCTTTGCTGATCCTTCAAGATTTTGGGTTTGTTTTTTAAATTTACTTTCAAACTTGGGTTACTATTTCTCATCAGTATTACCAGTCTCTCTCTCTCACACACACCAGCACAAGCTCATAAGGAAGTTAAAAAAAAACCCTCTAGATTTAATCCTACATCTGCAACTGTCTGACATCTGCACGCTTTATGAACTCAAACTAACTGATATCGTCCACTTAACTATTTCTTCATTGCCTTCTTTAAATGTCAACAACTTTATTATCTACTCTATTTCTCCCTCACCAAGCCATCTCTAAATCCTGCTAGTTCTTTCCTCCTGGAATCCACTGTTTCCCTTGTAGTTGTCCTAGCTGGCATTTACAAAACCATAAACTCCTTGGGAACATATGGTACAAGAATAATATATAGTTAAGTTTCTCATGATGACATCACACACAACCAAATTTCAATATAGGCAGTTATACATACAGACTCCCTTTTGGTGCTGTATTGCCTAAATGTACAAAATAAAAGTGGCACCAAAATAAGCAATAAACATTACATTTTGACAAAATCTTATTATAAATAATTTACTTATAAAAAACGAAGTTGGAATTTGGAGTACTTCATGATAAATCCTTTACCAAAGCAAATGGTTAACACAGTGTCTGATCTACAAATTCTCTGGAACCCTTCTATTATTTTATTTTGGGGAAAAGGACAAAGTATTCTACACTAAATTTCCACTCAATCGCACTAAATTTGGTTAGCTTGGATTCACCAGATGGACCTTCGGCAGCATGTTTAGTGCTATCAATCTTTACGCAGGAAGTCCATCAGCGTTAAGGTTTTATATTAATAAACCAAAACTCATAAAATTCATATCCTAACAAACGTAAAAAGCAAATCAACTCTGAGCAGATAAAATTAGACCTTCTATAATTTATCTTTTTTTTTTTTTTTTAAACAACAAGCAAGAACACAGGTCTAACTTAGATGAAATAATTTTATAAAAAGTAATTTCCTTAGATTCATGCTGAGCAGATGCGTCATTCAAATTATTAAGTCTTCATTAGTGAGAGCTTCACCATCCAAACTGCTTGTAATTCATAGAACTACTCAATATAAATTTAATCAAAATCATTTACTTTCCAACTCCAGCATTTTTCATTTCCCTGATATTTTAAATATACAATGAAACAGTTCAGTCTATCAGTTTTTGGTAACCTACTGTGTACTACTCAAGATACAGTTCCATATTTTAACTGTTACAATTAAGGACAAAACCCCCCATCATTCTAAAATATTAACACACCCATACAAAAGGGAATTACATGAACAATTTCCATTATTAAAAAAGTTACTCTTTAGATGCAATTCTAATAACATTATTTCATCTTACTGAGTAAAATTCACCTTGCTGTTCCTAATGTTGTTTTGGTGCTCTATTTCCACCTCCCCATCCACTCAATTTTTTTCACATAGGTAGCAGTGTTTGGAAACACTCATAAGTCTCTAGCACTTAAAGCCATACAAGACTTGCCTTTAAGACCGTGGTAGACCTGATTCACTCTCCAAAATAAAAAAAGTACAGTGCTTGGTCCTACTCCATAGGTGACATTTAAGTGTATAACAGTATTTACTTGAAAATTAAAATTTCAAAATGACTTACTGTATCATCAACAATTTAAATGTACAAGTATTGTAGCTTAGTGGATAAAAGCTAAATAATCTAACCTAAACTTGCTCGCTATACATCTCAGCAAAAACACGGAGCAAATATTGAACTTTGTACAAATTGATGTTATATTTTATTCCGGTAAGAGAAAAGTATTATAGAAGAATAGCTTTTATGTAACAGCTTGTAGTATTAAGATAATACTATATTGACTCAATCCAATTTAGGTGAAAATTTCTTGAATTAGTTGAACCTTGATAAATCAGTAAGTAACATATTGCTAATTGCTCTATTCACATCATCTATGGTTGATTTTACAGGGGTTTGTTTATCTCTTTCAGATAAAGGAGAAAAATTGTTTCTTCTACAAACATTTTCTAGTCATTAAAGAATTCTTTTGAGAAGGACAAGAGAATCAAATTCTACTTTATATTACATATTTGATAGGCTAATTACCAAGAACAGCATGACATAATTAAGACATCTAAAAATTAAAATGTCCTAGGTCTGAATTTAAGCCAAAATATGTTTAAATGGCTTGTCAGCTGGAAACAAAATATCCGTTCTGAACTACTGCATACCATCTGTGCTGCATGCATAAGACCAATCTATTCAGGACTTCTACAATACACCAATGAAACAAGTTAAAGACACAGGTAATGGAATATAATTGATAGTACGTAATGTCGGTGCCTTAGCACCGTCACATCAGTAGAACAGTTATACGCTTTACTCCAGGAATTCTCATTTTGCAGAAAGTATCAAGGAAACAATGATGACCCTACATATTTAGTCACCACATGCTGATAGACTTGGAAAAATTGCAAAGCCCTGACCCAGACTGAACATCAAGTGTTTCCAGTCATTTGCAATTCTGAAAACTTAAGCCCATCTCTGAGGGTCAGCAATGGTGCCCTACTTTGGTGCTGACAGGCTCTGTCTCTGCTGCAGCCTGGAGCCCTGTAGCAGCTGTGCTGGCTCTATGCTGCTGCTATGGGGTAGAACTGGGATCATGCTCTGTGCCCCAGGCTGCAGTGGGGACAAAGTCTGCCAGTGCTGAAGCAAGTGTAAGTGGGGGGTAGGTGGGAAATTGAGAAAGGGGGAGCAGAGGCTGCAGGGGGAAAAGGGGGGGAGAGGCAGCAGGTGGTTAAGTGGGGGCAGGGGAAGGAGGGTCAGGCAGCAAGCTGCTTGACTTTCCCATACCACCAGTTCTCCCCACTGCCTGCTCCCCTGTAGTGGTAAGGGAAACAAATGTAAGACAACCCTCCAATAATTAAATTCTATACATGGAAAATTACAACAAATTTACATAATCTAATTATTGGGGAGTTATCTTAAATTCAGGGCTGTCTTGGATACACCTATATACGCTACGTATAGAGTACTGGTAGGCAACCCCCAGCACACATGCCAGTGTGACATGCAAAGGCATTTTACTTGACGCACATACCTTAGGGTGGATGGCAGGGAAGTAGCCGGGGCTGCGCTGTCACAGCCAGGATTAAGCTCTTTGCAGTTCCCCCACCTCCTGCCCCTGGCACACCAACATCTTACAGGTTGAGGTTGCAGGTGTTTCCAGCACTCTGCCCACAAACATTGCCAACCCCTGGTGTAGTGTGTCATAGTACCTCAATTGTGCAATAAAGGTAACACCTGCCAGAAGTCCAAGCAAGGGACTGCCACCACCAACCACTGTAGTATTGTAACTAAATACAATGCTGTCCTAATGGATTGGGTCCCTACAGGGACTTCAGCACCTTTCCAGTACCAAACTGGACAGAAATCTGGAAAGCTTGGTGGGAGTTTATTAAGGGTTTTTACACAAGCTCCAGAGGTGCTTTAATCAGAGCTTCTCCGAGAGCTGCTCTAATTAAAGTGTCCGCAGCATCTTGTACTAATTATCACACTCCAACCAGCCTGCACGCCTCAAATATCAGCATCCCCGTACTTGAGAACGGCAGCAGAGATGCTTCGATGAGCTTTATGTAAATGCCCCTGCTACGATTTTGAAGTGTGGGGATGCTGATACACGAGGCATGGAGGCTGGTTGGAGCGTGATAAATAGTACATTACAGTAGGCTCGATTAGTCAAGTCTGCTCTGAGAAGCTGTAATTCCTGAACAGCCTCCCTGCACATATAAAGGCACCCTAAGTTACCTAAGCCTTTCACTTCTGACCATGCTAATTTTTTTTCTGGGCACGTACAGAAGTCCAACACCTTTCGAACAATTCTGTCTGAAGTGGAAGCAAAGGCAAAATTTACACATACTGAGTTCTGTGGCTTGCAGAACAAGGTCAAACTTGACTACTCTGTGGGTCACAGGTATATACAAACCCAAACTGGATCTGGCCCTAAACCGCTTACACAGAATATACTGACAGAATTACATTTTGATACAGAAGAAAGGTTCCTGTCATGTGTTTGGGAATGGTTTGCATAACTCACCTCGTGGGAGTAGTATAGCCACCCTAAACTTTGTGGCACATTAGGGAGATTATTGAAATGTACATGAACACACAATGTATGGTGTACTAAGAACGTTTTATTGCAGGAGTGGTGCCCTTCTAAAATGTGCTGTTACCCTGCAGAACACCTAAGAGCAACATGTTTTTACTTTAGTAGTTATGTGCACAATAATCATCATTCAATTATAGGGGATAGAGATAATATTGCATACACCAAAATAGCTACTTACATATTTCAAACACAACTGGCAAGTTTTTATGAGTGGCTACTGAAAACAAGAGTGAACATAAATGATTTAATACATGGAATGGCTATCAATTCTGTAATATTAGGTTACAACCAAAAATGAGGCTAGGTATTTTTCTTACTAAGTAGACACAGAATACATCAGAAAATTGTGTGTCAAACACACAAAAGAAAGGATTACAGTGCCATTAAATAAAAGACATAACACTGAAAGCACATTAAAAATTGCATACGTAGGACTAATCCTATACAATGCATCCAGCTAAAAAAGCTACCTTAATTCTATCACTGAAAAAATATGCTGTAGTTTAAGAAGTTCAACTTAAAACAGGACAAAGTTTTCATCTCATTACACTTCTTACAACAATTAATTTCATTGGGAGAACACAGAAAAGCTGAAAAACAGCAATGCTTAACCAGGGTCCAGTGGCAACCTGTAGTGCCTCGAAAGCTTTTAAAGGGTGCTAGGGAGTGTCATACAACATTTGCACTGTTGGGTGTACAAACATGATTCATAAGATGGTTTCTATCTGAAAATTCTGGAGTCTAAGAAAGTTAAAAACATGCGGTCCTGTTGTGATCTTTCTAAGTTCTCTGCAACGAAAGAACTGCTCTAGTACTTAGTTTTCACTAATTTTTTACTATAAAGAGCTGACATTTTCCAAGAGGTGCCTTGAGTCTAAAAAAGTCTGAGAACCATTACTCCAAAAATAGTAATTTTTATGGACTAATGATTTTTTTTTTTTTTTTTTTTAGTAATTTCTGCAGAGATGGATGCAAAATCCATCTAACAAGTATTAGCAATAGAAGCACCAGAGGGGATCTGCTGACCATTTATAAACTTACCAAGGGGGACCAGCGGGGAACAGGAGAGACCCTGTTCCCCTGAGCACTACCAGGATTAACTAGGAATAACGGCCATAAATTGACTGAGAGTAGGTTCAGGCTGTACATCAGGAAGCACTACTTCACAGTCAGGGCGGCTCGGATCTGTAACCAACTTCCAAGGGAAGTGGTGCTCGCTCCTACCCTGGGGGTCCTCAAAAGGAGGTTAGATAATCGCCTAGCCGGGGCTGTTTGACCCCAGCATTCTTTCCTGCCATGGAAGGAGGTCGCACTTGATTATCTGTTCAGGTCACTTCCGACCCTACCAACTATGAAACTACGTGTTAGCAAATATCAACACAGTATCAGGGTACAGACCTCTCATGCTTTTATAGATTCAAAACACCCCTCATTAAACTCAAGGCACCTTTGGAAAATTACAGCTCTGAGTTTTCAATCATTTTTTACTTCAGCAAATAATAAAGTAACTTTTCTGTTGCAGAGAATCCTGAAAAATCACAAGAGATGAGAATGTTTATGACACTGTGGATTTGGGGGTTTATATTGCAAGTCGTGTTTGCAGGCCTAACAGGGCCAATATTTGTGCCACCCCCCCCCCCAACACCTTTGAAAGGATCTCAAGGAACCCCAGGGTGCCGTGGGAATTACTGGTATAGACAGAAGTGATAACTTTGATCAATATCAAAGTATAGCAAAACTGCTTCAACTTTAAGCCTTTTCCATACATGGTCACTTGTGTTACTACATGATCTTGAAGACATAACAGTTAGATAACAACAGTTGCCAAGTGCTCCCAAGCAGCAGATCTGCATTCCCTCTTTAAAGCAGCTAAAATGTGCATCTGTCCATACTCTAAACTAACTAAAATCTTTATGCATTTCTTTGGACCAGAAGGTCCAAACAGTAAAACATTACAATTGTGTTTTGCTGCTGTTCTTAGTCACCTTGAGGGCAGGAATAAGTTGCAATAGAAAACATGTTGCCTGCTCTATAAATCTATAGTTCCACCCAGTAGGATATGAAAGGGTAACAGTTAAAACGTATTTGAGCACATCAGTCATTTCTTACTTATAATGCTTCTACATTTTATTCTTGAATGCCTAGAGGTTCTGCACTATATACACTAAAAAACCTTTTGCAGTAAAAATTCCAGAGATTATTAATGTTCGGTCCCATCAATCTACCAATAAATCTATGTAAAATAAAAAATATATGTATTATTGGGACTATCATCTCCTGTTAATTCCATACTACTATAACTGCAAGAGACTTAACTTAAATATGTCAACATTAAAAATGCATGCTATTAAGATAAGCATTATTTGAAATCAATTAGCTATATAGATCATGCAACAGAGGTCCTTTTCTAACCCAATTCATAATATTAGCATGTCAAACTGCTCAATGCCAAATCATAAGGGCAACTGGACATGACTTTCACTAGAGGCGGCGGCAGCTGAACACAGATAGATGACCATGTCTTGGGACTCTCATACAGTTTGTGTGGAAAGGGAGAAAAATATAGCTAAAATTAAGGGTATAAGCAGGGACAGATCGAGAGGGGGGTGCAGTGGCATGGACATCGCTCATCTTCCCAAATCATGCTGCTTGAGCAGAACCCAGTGGCTTAAGTCCCAAATAAGATAAGCATTTCCCCCTCCAGTCCACTACATGCTCAAAGGCACATGCCCTACCCTCTCCCTCTCTCCTATTCCCCGCCTTCCTTACCTGCCAGTGGAACAGCAGGGGTGGGGGAGGGGTGGAAAGGGGAACTCCTGCTGCTCCAGCTAGGCCAGGGGTGGGCAAAATATGGCCCACGGGCCGGATACGGCCCACCAGGTCATTCTATCCAGCCCACAGGGTCCCTAAAAGATTTACAAAATTAATATTTATCTGCCCCTGGCTGCCTGTCATGCAGGCCTCAATGGCTTGCCAAAACTGCCAGGCTGGAAGCGGATGCAGGTAAGGGGAAAACATGCCCTCTGTTCACTGCCCCTGCTGCAGTCCCCAGCAAATGAAGCACCCAGTGCAGCCCAGCAGGAGCTCCTCACCCCCAGGGCAGCACCTGGCAGCAACAGACAGGAGGGGGAAGGGGCAAAAGGAGAGGGGACATGCTTCTGAGCATGGAGGGGAAGAGAAGGGGACTTAAATCCTCAGTGCTGCTCCAGCACCACCATCTTCCTGCCCCAGTGGGAAGCAGCAGTGGAGTGCAGCCACCCCTGAAGCACCAGTCACTGCAACTGCAGCCCCTTTGTAAAATCCTTGATTTGTTTCTAGGTATAAGAGTAATATAAAAACCGGAGCTAGTCTTTTTGGCAGCCATTACATCCACTCAAAGGAGGAGGGGGAGCAAGTCTCAAGCCCTTATGGCATGGAATTCAAATGGACATGTCTCAAACAACAGGTAACAAAGCATACACCTGCTGCTCTTGTTTTAAGCCTTGTAAATCAATAAAAGAAAACTAATCTTCACTGATAAGTAGCATAGAAAACAAAATACATACTATAGAATAGCAGTCACCAACCAGTGGATCTCGATTCATTGGTAGATATCAGAGCCTCTTGGAGTTGCTCCGAGGTGGGGTGGGGGACGGCCACTGAGCATCCACATGCATGCACCTCAACCCAGTAGGTCAGTTCCTTGGAGAAGG
>NW_005841864.1:2380998-2410477 GCF_000455745.1 Alligator sinensis
AGCAGAGGCCACATGGAAGCCCCTGCGGTGAGGCACAATGCCGGAGAGGCAGGAGCAGGGGTAAGTTGAGTGGGGCCCCAGCTGGGTGGGACTTGCCTGCTGGGGAAGTGCACCCCCAAATAAGTTTTTCTCCCTCTGCACTGATCTGCCCTCCCCTCCCCTCCCCATAGACTTACCTACTGGGCAGGGGGAGAAGAGGGGTGGCAGCAGCACGTGGTAGATTCTGGGTTGCTTTTAAATGCCAACGGTGATCTCCTATTTTAAAATGTTGGAGACCACTGCTATAGTATAGAGGGATCCATCAACTCTGCTAGTGTTACACTGAAGTCCTATGGGGGGGAAAAAACTCCCACTCAGAGGAAAATATGAATAAAGTCCTGATGGAATGTAGCCACTGCTGAATGATAAAAATAATGCAGCCTTGGATACCACTGATATTAGGTGGACCCCCAAAATATCTGGATTGTTTCAGAGATACTAAATACTCTAGTAATGCTAAAATTGGTGTTGTCAAGGGAGACAGCTGGAGCTCATATAGAAATCCCCTTCCATCAGTCTAGTTACGACTTTTCTGCTTTGGATGAGGATGTTCCAAACTTCAGCAAACAAGCCTCTTACCCAAGCTGTGGAGATGTAACAATGCAGGTCTACATGCATGACCGGGCAATTGTTTGTAAGCCCATATCAGGTAAACAGGCTGAGGGCCGTGCTAAGATTCACCAAGTCTAAATATTTGGTGGAATATTCTCTAGGCTACCTAGAGAAGTTGTGGAATCTCCATTCCTAGACAGTTTTAAAAGCAGGCTAGACTTGGCACGGATCGTTTAATCAGAGATGAACCTGCCTCAAGCATGTGGCTGGAGTAGATGACTTTATGGGTTAAGTGCAGATAGTCAAAAAACCCATGGCTGAATTGTTTCCATCTCCCCAGGTTAGTCCAAGCTGTGTAAAATGAACCAATGGAGGAAGTGAAAAGACATTCACTTTCGACTCTGGAAACGCAGCCACATGCCTGCAGTGGCTCAGGCTAGAATCCAGGAGATGCTAGAACACCCCCTCCCCTGTGCTCAGCTGGAACAGACAGCTTGGGCCAAGGCTTGGCCACTTACCCTGTGAACAGGGGTTGCGGGGGAGGTGCAAAGCATTCTAGGATGCTGGGGGACTGAGTTAACTTGAAGCTGCAGGGGATCTGCGACAGAAGTTCAATAAACTGATTTAACATAAATCAGTTAAAGTCTGATACTACATCCAGGCAGGTTTATCTTAAACCAGCTTCAGCCATTTTGAAAGCAGTTTATATACGCTGGACTTCTGTTGTGTTACACATTTGAACCAGTTTCTGATCACTTATACCAGTTAGTGTGTAATGTTTGTCCCTAGCTATGAAGTCCCTTCCAGCCATTCTATATACACACACACACACACATATATATACACACACATATATATACATATATATACACACACAAGTCTGGGGCTTCATAGCTATATATATCTATATCTATATCTATCTTAGTCTGCCTGTAAGTAATGCTTTATTCGCACTCTGATTGGCTGTCTCGGCAGCCAATCAGAGAAGGAATAAAGTGTTACCAACATTAGGCAATGGAGCACAGTCATGACAGCGGGGACAGAGAGGGAACGGGGTCGGGCCCGAAGTGACAGGGGGTGGGGGGAGGAGGTGGGGTTGGAAGAGGGGAGTGGGAGAGCAGGGGCGCAGGGCTGGACACTGGGTTACGTCCCTGCCAGTCCCCTGGGTGGGGGGGAATGGCCTCGGACCTGAAGCAGCAGGGGCAAGGGTAGGAAGAGCAAGCCTGGCCCCAGGCCTCTGTCCCTGCCCACCCCATCCCCCAGCAGGTGGCAACAATGGAGCAGACGGGCCAGTGGTGCTGGCCCCACCCCAACCCTGCAGCAAGGCCAGAAGCACTGGCCCTGGTCCCCCAGCCCTGAAGACGGCAGCGATGGAGCGGACAGGGGGCAGGGCCAGCAGACAGGGAAGGGGGGAAGAAGGGGAGCAGGCCTGGCCCCAAAGGTAGGAGAGCAGGGCCAGACACAGGCCTCTGTCCCTGGCTGGATCCCCCAGCCCGTCCGTCATTCTTGACAGGCAATTGGCTAGTACTGTCCTATGAGCCTATGAACACCATGGTCTATTCAAGGGTTACCATGACCACTGTGGGGGGGGGGGAAGGGAGGAAGGGGTCAAGGGCATGTTCTTCACCTATACAGAGACACCCTTCTTCAGGTGGTTTACAAGCACCGCAAGAGGAACATTTCTTAAGTCCTCAAAATTTACCACCAGCTTAAATCTCAGAGCCAGAAAAGAAGGGGGAGAGGAAGGGTTCTGACCTACTAGCTATTCTATTAAAACAGTAGTAAATAAAAAGGCAAGGAAGAAACAAAATTTGCTACTTACAGCTGTATTAACTACTCACTAACATTAACTGCAATAGACGCAAACAGATGCAGGCAAACACTGCAAGAGTTCCACCTTGCTGTCATGGCTGGTAAGAAGGGAAAAAAACGGGAGAGCGAAATACTTTAAGCCATTTCTGCCATAGAAAGAGCACAAAGCATCCAGGGTACAGGCCCTCATCAAGTGGATACAGCTAACTAAAAATATCTTGAATCTCACACACATGGGGAATGTGTACCAAGAGTGGAAATCATATGGATAATTGCTCCAAAAAGTATTATTATTTTTTAAGTTAAATTGAATTATTAGCCATCATTCATATTATAATTCAAAGTTTTTGTGCTGCACATGTGACTATTTGGCTGACAGTAAGGAGGAAAGAAGAGGGAACAAGAGAGCAATGAAGATGGGTGGACAACAGTGTTATATAAGCATTACTGGGTGGGTATACACCACAAAGCCTTCTTCTATCAGGACTTAAATTTCTGTACGATTTTAACTTATAACAAAGCAGAATTCATAGGGAGCAGCTTGCATATATACTACTATCTGGCAGCAGTTGCCCTTTTCCCTGCCAAATCTTTACCTTCTCCTTAACCAAATGATACCCTGACTTAAACCTAGGGAAAGTTAGGAAATTAATGCAAATAAATAAATTAAATAAATAAATAAATAAAAATGCTGTGGCTATGTTCCCTTCTCACAACAGTAATCTCCAGCATTTACTAAGAGGATAGTACTACCATATATCCCAAAACAAATACCACAACTTAATCTTTGCTCTCTTTATTTAACTTTATTCACAATAGCATTTACCAAATCATTTTTCTCCACTAGGAGATGTAGATGCTTTATATACTAGCTGGCTGTACTGGGAGTCTGGTCAGCAAAAGACTAGGTGTATCCAACGTTCATTAATGTGCTTTTGCTACTTCTCATTAAATTTAGTACCTCTGTGAGGTACTAAATACATGCGCATTAGGTTGCCCTAATGTGCAGAAGTGAAAGTGCCTGCATTTTAGTGACACAATGCGCAGTAGCCTATTTTACTACACATTAGCATGGTTTTGATGTGACACTTTAATACGCAGTAAAATAGGCTACTGTATATTAAAATACGTGTAGATGTGCCCACTGTGTTCTACAAATAGCTAAACAGTGTGATTGAAGGCAAAGGGGCAGTTAATACTGCAGTTCATGGTTTGTGGTATATGACATTCCGTCAGTCAGGTGTGCAGCTTGCATATCAATAAATTGTGATAAGCCATGGCTTTTATTCTAATATTTGTTTTAAATGTATTTCCATTATAATAATAGTGTGTGCCTCCATCTCCCTTAGTAGCCTGTACACAGGGAATGAAAAGTGAATCGTCTCAGAGCTGACAAATTATCCAGAGGGACAAGACAAGATGGACTCCCAGTATCAACTGAGAATAGTTATATTGACACTTCAACATGGTGGAGTTGGGGATGACACTCAGGAATCTTTTATGGGAGGGGGAGACAAACATGCCAATAGACAGAACAGCCCAGAAAACAAGGGTCTGCTGCACAGAAAAAACTCCGAGGAGAGCAAATGAGAGCAGCTTTGGGGGTCATGGCTCTGCAGACTAGAAAGAGGCCAGATGAGCTAACTTTGGGTGCTCGGGGCTGGGCTGACCTTGTGGAGAGCTTAACCCTTTGGAGTGGGCAGAGAACCTCTGGCTAGGTAGCCTTGCCCCTATAAGTGCTGTCTGTTTTGCTGCTTGGAACTTTGGGGTATTCAGAGACCAGACAAGGTGAGGGTAGTAATAGGGAAGTGCTCCCTAAGGGGATCCCATGACAATAATATTAGGATATGCAATTTATAGTAATAATTTTCTTAATAAAATTAGGGCTATTAAACTCCACAGTTCAGGATATAAAATGATCATAATGGTTTATAATTAGGAAGAAGCTCTTCCTAGAGCTATGTCCCTCTGAACACTGTAGTCCTATATACCACTGTGAACACTGTAGTCATTTGACAATGAAGCATGATATACTGGCCAGTGTCAGACATGACTTGTGGGATCCAATATGGCTGTCTTCACTCCAATTTAAACTGAAAGAAAGTTATCACACTGTAATGAAAACATTTCTCTTACACTTTCCTCATTTTCTCAGTTTCAAATCTGAAAAGATTCACTTCAAGTCTCGCTTAAAAAACCTTTTAATGGATATCAGACCCCCTTTAATGCTTATTTCTATGTACTATTCTGATTCTTCAAGACTACTTATATACTACCACTACTACTTTAAACTAACTTCTATTAAAACAATTCAATAAGAAAGTATTTTCAACGTAAAGTAATTTCCAGTTTACTCACTTGTAATGCTTCCATGTTTACTTGAACTAAAGTCCTAACTTGTTCTCATTAGGTAGGAATTGTAAGCTTTGTGCTAAAGTAATTGGATTCCTTCCCTTTTATTGCCTTACTTGCAATAAAAGTTTAAATGATTGCATAAACATTCGCGAATTCCCATAAGGAGAGAAAGTAATGTTAGCAATTTACTATAAGCTTGCAGGAAGCTTGCAGATATGATTTTTCCTGACAGCTCTTATACTTTCACCATACTAGTTACTTTAATAAGCATGTATTCAAAATCTATTACAAGTGCTGGATTCCTAGTGTTCTAGTCCTATTTTTGCAGCACTTGCATCACACATCAAAATAGACTGGGTAAAATTATTATCTTCTTTCATATAATGGATCATTTTGTTCTACCCGTTTTAAAAACTGCAATTAAAAACAATACTGAAGACTAAAATGTATTATTTAGTTTAAGCTCCTTACATTTTCACTGGCACTTACAAAAATAATTTTTTTTAAAGTAGCATTTTTTAAAATATGCGCCGTGTAAATTTCTTGTTTACATTTAACAGTCACAGACTTGTTCTTTAAAAAAAAGAACTATTACTTGCTAAAGGCTCTCTTGCTCCTCAGTCCTACAGTTTGATAGTAACATTTGCGTTGTTATTACTACTTCAGCAAAAGAATGCTGATCCAGTTGCACAGTACAACAGGATGCAATATGGTTGTGAGAATGTGCCTTTTAGCAATGTCTTCTACAGATTTGCACATTTAAAAGCTCTAACCTGTATAAATAAAAACCCCAGTGGTGAGTATTTCTATTCAAGTATGAGAGACCTGCTTCAAGGACCTGTCAACAAAATATTTATTTGAAGCTGACAACTGAATGAGTAGCATTGACCAAAACAGCTACTCTAAAAGGCGAAAATGTCATAAACTCTAGAATGTAAGAGTATTAGTATAGCAAATATTGATTACTCTTCTGAACTGATGTCAGATATATTGATTAGCTGGTGTAGGTAAGACAGTTTAGTGTTATTACAGAATAGAAGGCCTGGGAAACTGATGGTGGTAGCAATGGTTTAAACAAAATCCATGTATTCATGAAATAAATTAACCTAAATGCATAGTTATTGCAGCAAAGCAAATACATTCATTATAAGTTTATATTAAATGGACCTTGAGTTATGCTTTATTATTTTAGTAATCTGATCATTACTAGTTACTGGAGCTCTTTCTCCAAGCATGTTCTCCATACAGGTGGGCTCAGCCATTAAGTCTTTTGATTAGAGACCTTTGCTTTTTTACTTCAGTAATACCAGTGCAGCAGCTCCTTTTGTCAGCCCCCCTTGCACCAAAGGGATAAAAGACAGTGTGTGCACCTCCACGTCCCAACCTTCTCTCAACTGCAGTTTCAGAGGTAGACTCCAAGTAAAAAAGGAGGAGAGGAGGCAAACAGATGTGTGGGAAGACAATATCACAATATGCATAAATAGCATTTTTTCTCCCTTGTGTAACAGATCACACACATGGTTACATATGGGTGTATGTAACAAAGCCCATAAACACCTGGAGGTGGGACTTGGATTTTCCACAGCTGAGACTGGCTGGAATACTGCTCTACCAAAAGTGGTATCACTCCAGGAGGCCTCCACAGTTCCACTGTACTTAGTTTTGAGTTTCAATTAATGAAAAACTTCTGTTTTGCCAGGCCAATCCCTGCAGCACTTTCTACCTTTTCTTAGATTGGGACACTTAATGTGGTCTCTTTAAAGTACAACAGATCTCTTGGATTTCTTTTCCCCTAAGAAATCTCTCTCCGACTCTAGAACATTGGGAACACAAATTTGGCTGAGGATCTCTTTGAACCCTAATGTTAGTTTTTCAGTAAGTGTAAGTATATTGGAAACGTTTAAGAGGACTGGGGGAAAAATCTAAATAGTGAGACAAGATAAACCTGAAAATTGTTCTGCTAGCCTAATCTTCTCAGTCAAAAAACAGAGAGATGATGATAGAGAACATATTCAGAGAAGGTGAGCACAGTTATTGAGTCAACATGGCACCCATGTTTTGTCCTGAACTTAGCGCTATTAAGGTATTCCAGCATGACAACTGGATCAGGCCCTCCATACACAATTCTGCCTAGTTTCTGGATTCCAATGGGTACAACACAGGACCTGGGGCGTTTTTACACATGCTCTGGGAGTGTGGGTGGGTAGGGGCAAGTGGGTGGGGGGGGAGGGGAAGGGCTTTAGTTATAATGGCTCTTGGAGCCACTCTATTTAAAAGTGCCCAGAGTGTCTCGTGTATCAGTGTCCCCATACTTCAAAATGGCACTGGGGACACTATCTAAAGTTCACTGAATGAGCTTCAAAATGGTGGCAGGGGCCACTAAACTAAAGTGTGGGGATGCTGTTACATCAGACGTGGAGGCTGGCTGGAGCATGGTAATTGCCACACACCAGCAGACTTGATTAACTGAGTCTGCTCAGTTAATCCTATGCATGTAATTACAGTGCATAGGAGCAGCCTCCTAGCTCATGTATAGGCAACCTAGGTGTCTAGTTGATCAGATCAAGGCAGTTCTGCACACTAAGAACTATAGGCACCTACAGAACTTTGTCAAATAGGCAGGTGCCTAGTAGGTTAGACACTGAACAGGACTTTTGGGAATTGTAATTTTGGACTTAAGTTGCCTTTAAGCATCTAGACCCTATAGAATCTGACCCTAGAAGATGAAAAGATGGCCAAAGCCAGCAGAGAATAAGTTTCAATACAGCCCATCTTTCCAAGTTACCAGATTATGTTGGATAATAGAGCTTTGTGAACAACTCTCTCTACAATATACCATAGAACAGAGGGCTTCAAATTCCATTGTGTTATCTAGCAAAAAGACCGTGAGATATGTGAAAGGGCTGGGCTTTCAGCATGGGTTAGAAAGGGACTCAAACAGCATGTTGTCTGTGGCTTTTCCCAGGTCCAGGCTATTTCCCAGACTCCCTCCCTATCTCTTTAACCTACCACTTGCTGCAACTCATTTCATAACAGTCTCCCAAACTGCATTAGGTCTGTGATTCCCACCTGCACCAAAGCCCTCCTTTGCCAGATGCTGCAGGGAAAACTAGGAGACTGAGCAGGAAGATACTGGTGTTCTAAATTAACCAGATTTATTCTAACATCTTTCCTCCAAAAAAGCTCCCATAAGTAAGTTGGATCAGTTTGCAAAACTGGATTATTCACAGTAAGAAGCTCCTCTTAAAAGCCAAATCTTACACTTAAGTGAAACAAGCAGCAACACAGATTCCCAGTTTCCACATGTTAGTCATCTGTCCATGGACTTCTCATCAATAGACTTGAAAAGTTGAGAATTGAAGAATTACTAAACAGATCAAGTAAGACTTTGGCTATAGACACATATTCAGTTTCACATGCAACAGTCATTGGTCTCCCAGGAAAAAAAAAAACACAAGTGTACAGATGCTCAGGATTTTTCTCCCAAAATAAAAATGACTGCTCCAGGAAAAAAATAACCTGGGAAAAAAAACAACCAGGGTTTAATGGGAGAGTGAATGTCTAATACAGGTCCTCTAACTTTAGAATCCACACATTGAGTTGCTAGGGTTGGAACATACCACCATCTTCTCATGGGCACTAAAACTACAGTTTCCAGAATTATTTCGCTTATCCATTTGGAAGCTGTTTGTGATGTTTTGCTGGGTCACTCAACCATGATCCCTCACAGTTGGCACCTGCATGCTCATTGATAAGCATAGGCTTGCAAGCCTGTGTTTTTAGAGGTTTTTAACTTCAAAGGAAGCATAAATATAAAAGAGAGATCACTTTGGAGGAAAGGGTAACCCTTTCTGTGGTCCTGTACCCATCTAGGTTCCCATACAGTCCATCTACACATGATAGGTATTGTAGCAAGTTTTATTTACTGCGTACATCCATTCTTTAATCTATATTTTGTGATGATGAATAATTTCTGGGACTATAGGAGTTGACAGAAGAGAGCTAACTGACTCATCACATGTTGAGTATTATATACAAGTTATCATGATCTGACAGACAAGGGCACAGAATGTACACCATGCACTTTTTGCACTGAGCTTCAAAACTGAAATATTTAAATAGGGGTTCCAATTCAGATTTTCAGAAATAAGTATAGATTTATGTTCATTTCTGCGTATCTGAACAATTACATCTGTACCTGCAGAAAAAAAATGGGAGGTCCTTAAATAAACAAAGATGATGCAATAAAGATAAGGAAAAATAGTCTAGGGGGTAAGAAGAATTCATGAGGAAGAAAATCACCTAAGAGAAAGCAAATTAATGTGTAGAATTATTAGCTTCCTGACTTTCTCAATTAGAAGACATCTCCAAGTTTGAGTTAAATCAACTCCATCTCTTTCCTTTTCACAGGAAGACCAAAATAAATTTCCAAGGGAAGGGGGGAGGAACAGGAAGGGGGAAATCACAAGCATGGCAAAAAAGTTTTCAAGTAAGATATTTCTTTCTCAGATCAGGTTTAGCTGCCTGGACCAGAGTGATCATAACACTGAAGTATGTTGCCACGGAGAATACAGTGATAGCATTTTGGTTTTACTATACTGTAGTAGTAATTGTAATATAATACTATAATACTGAATAATACAACAGTTTTACTATATTGAAGGAAACGGATCACATGCATATCTTTAATCACTACAATAGCAGTGATACTTAACATGCCAAAGGGAGGATGATGTTTAACTAAAAAAAAAAATTATACTCTTCTGAGCCAATATTTCCTTTAAGAATTGTAAGAATATAATATTAAAATTGATCTATACTTCCTTCACTAGAATTAAAATTAAAATAACAAACTTGTGCAATTCACACAAGTGGAATGTACACAATCTTGAGAAATGTTGTCAAAACAGAGAACCACAATTATACTTTCAGTAATCCAAAAGCATTTTGACAGAGTAAAAGCATATTGTTTAATATCTTCTGTGCATAACTGACTTAGGGGATAGCACAAAATGATTTTTTAGGGAAAGTTACTGTAGTATTTGCCTCTTTATAAAATTAAACTCATACAATAAACTGAATAGCTTAAATACATAAAATAGCAAACTGACAAAAGAACAGGTTCACCTGTGCACTCTTTCTTGTTTGAAGACTACTATCTAGAATATGAGAGAAGCATTCAGACCTCCTCCCTCCATGCTTGAGTATACATAACCATGATCCCTAAAACTTTTTCCACACCCAAGCCTCATCTCTTAAAAACTAATACAGGTTTCTCTCGCTTTACGTAGTACATGCATTCCTGAAAGACAGCACATAACTCTAATTCACATAAAGGGAACCCACCGTACAATGTAACAAATAGGGATACATTCTAAGATCTGGACTGTACTGACCCCCAGACCCATTACTACCCCTTTTACAAAACGATTTTGGTACTCACCAACAGCAGACAGTTGGAGATAAGCTAGTGGGACACCTAGAAGCCACAATGGGAATGGCAGCTACAGAAACATGTTGCATACGAGCAAGGAGCACAGATCCACACAGGAGACTATTTTGGTGTGCATCACTCCTACAATGCACTGCACAAAGCAGCTGACTGCAGGCTACAACCACACCGATTACATAAGAGTGAATTTACCTCACATATAGCGAATTCTTGATATAAAAAGGATCATTGCATAAGAGATAATTTATGCAGGTTCTGTACGTACAAAGTGAGGGAAGCCTGTATAACAACAACAAAATTAACAAAGTACAACTGTTCATTGATATATGATCACTAGTTTACCAAAGTGTTTGCTCCTGAATGTCATATTTCCAAACTTAAACATAGTAGAAGCTGATTTTTTAAATATAAATTTCTCTTACCTTATTAAATAATACACATGATAGCATGTCAACCAACTACGATTTAAAACTAAGCAGGATGAAACCATAACAAAAATGTATCTCCATTTCATCATCATCATTCTAGGAAACAAATCATAGTAAAACAGATAAGACTTGTATGGTATTCATAAAACAATTAAAAAAACCAAACGAATTCCATGTGGATGTTATGCAATATGTACATATATGGGGGCTGAAGCAGTAATACACAAAGTTAGTAACTTCTTCATTATTGGTCTTCTATACAGTCCTTTAGCTACGGACTGGGTCAGCTGAAGGCAGGTTCACATGTGGTACTGACAATGAGGTACTGAACTGATGTTCCGAGTAAACTGCATAATATTTTGTGTGAACACTTCTGTGAATTGTACAAGTTCATTATTCTGATTTTAATTCTAGTGGAATAGTCTGAGGTAGGCTTCTGTAGTTCACTTTCTTTCAGGTTTGGCCAGTTTCAGGCCTTGGTTTCTTAAACTACTGATACATTTTTAAAACTCAAGCAATACGCTTCAAGAGAAGCCCCTTCCCCTCTTCTCGAAAAACAGTATTTTTTAAATAATTTTTTTTAATACTGCAGTGAAAGGTGCAATAGACTGCAACTGAGATAGTAAATTTTAAATGATAGTTCAACAAAATTCAGCGCTGTTTTAAGTGATTAATTACTACAATAGTATTATTTTTTTTAAAGGATCTTCAGGACAGGGTTATCAATATTTGCAAAAAAAAATTCATCCCAAGCATCTTAACACACTTACAGACTCGATTAATTTAATTTATGACTAATGCAGAAAGGTGGAAGAGAGCCACTGTTTTAAATCTGCAAGACTACCAATAGGTTAGACTAAGGAGTAATAAAAAACAAACAAACAACCATCTGTCCCCATAATGAAATGGTAAGGAGAATGAATGTTAATGACTAAGTAATGAAATTGGAATTTGGGAAAAGAACATTGAGTTCAAGTGGAAAAACGCATCCAGTTTGCCTCAGGAACAGTATACCCTAGCAGTGCAACAAGGCACCAACCTGAGCATGAGCAGATGTTTCATATCCATCTGAAGTTTTTGAAATGTTTATATGACTATTAAAAATATATGTCCCTTGCATGCCACCTTTCCTAGTCAAGCTCAAAACCAGTTACTAGCATACCTGGAGAACCTAAGCTGTAAAAATCACATCTGTCCATATCAAGATGTCAGAGAATGTCTTCTTTATACTTCCAGATTGCCATATTTAGGAGCCCAAGATGCACAGTCTGTAACCAACGTAACACGGGGAGAACAATGAATGCTCGCTCTATGGCAGTGGTTTCAATCCGTGGTCTGTGAAGCATACCTAGGGGGTCTGTGAAAAGTGGCTGTAAAAATGGTGGCCCGAACCAAAAGGGAAGCATCGCTGGTGCTGCTGCTTATTATAATGTTCCATCTCCCCCTGAGGTCAGAGGCTGCTTGCTGTCACAACCCAAAGTTGTAATTTTTGTTGTGTGCGCTTTGGCACTGCTAAATTATTTTCCCGCTAAATTGCAGCTTCTTTGCACGGTGGAGTTTTCTGCTATAAAGGAGAACCCCGGTGCAAGGGAGAATTTCCCGCCAATTTGTAGCTTCCTTTGCATGGTGCATTTCTTTTTGCATCTAAGAAATGCTCGGTGCAAAGAGTTCCCGCCATTTGTATTCCAATTCGAGCCCCATTATTGGCTTGCGTTAAATTATGCACACATGGCCGCTAGTGATTGCCTGGCTAGCCGTATAAAAAGCTTGAGTGGTTTCCGCCCAAGTTGGAGGACTCCACGAACACCAGGAGGAGACTTCACGTCTTGTGAAGATCTCTAAGCGCTGCGGAGCCTATTGGACCCAGCGCATTTAAAGCAGGCAACAGGGGTCTGATCAGCCTCTAGCCTCTCCCCGTCACCAAGCGCAATCCTCGACGTATCCCTCTTCCCTGTGCACAAAAGGACCCACGGAGCCTAGCAAACTTCGTGGGAGAGAGAATAAACGGACCCATGGAGCTTCAACAACTCTGTGGGATAGAGAGAGAGCTTGTCGTAGTCCTCAAACGAGGATTTAATCGGAGCTGTGCCTGGAAAACTGTCCAGCCTACACCGCGACCATCTTCGGTGTAAGTAAACAATCTTTAAATCAACCATTACGCGTCCGTAACCAATTCTAGCGTGTCGCCCGTTCTCTCCGACCCCGCGTGGCCGGGCTACTGGCCACAGTCCGCGCAGAGCACAAAAAGGGCCCGGATCACTCCCGGCCCACACACTTGCAAACCAGCAGCAGGCAGCCCAGCATGAGCAGGCACGCAAAGCACATGCTGTTGCTGCTCCAGGTCCCCCAACAGCCAGAGGCCACTTGAGTGCCAGGAGCAGCAGCAGCTCAGTAGGGCCATGCAAAGCTTCGGTCGCTGATTTGATTCAGCAGAGATTCCGCCCGATTCGGTGGCCGAATCTCCGAAACAAAACAGGAGACCCTTTAGTTTCTCCAAATGGAACTGGAACCCTCTGAATCGATTCAGAGAGATTTGGAAAGAGTCAAAGATTCAGACAGACACAGCTTTCCTACATACCTCAAGGTACCAGGCAGCTTGTGAACGCTAGATGGTGGGGTGGATGGAGCGTCCCACGGGAGTGCCATGGGGGGAGGGGCCTGCGTGCTCCCCAGCAGACCCGGAAGTGGACCAGAAGTACTTCCGGTCCGCTTCCAGGTCTGCTGGGGAGCATGCAGGCCCCTCCCCCCACGGCACTCCTGTGGGACACTCTATCCGCCCCACCATCACAGCATTCATTAGCTGTGCCTGGTACCTCAAGGTATGTAGAAAAAAATTTAAAGCTGTGTCTATGGCTGAATTGCTGATTGTCCGAATCAGCATAGAATTTCCAGATTCGGCCGAATCAAAATCAGGACAGTGATCTGAGTCAACAAATTGAATCACAGTCCCCGATTTGGGCTGAATCGGGATCGAATACAGCCCATTTCGCACACCCCTACAGCTCAGCAACAGCAGGCAGAGCACAGCTGGACAGCACTGTCTCATCCTGCCATCACCACTGCTGCTTCACGTAGGACCCAGTGACAATGGCCCCTCCGCTCGCCCAGCAATATCAGTCTACAAACTGAAACAGGCATGTATGCAAGAGAGAGACAGATGCAGAAAGCGCATACTAGTCTGGATAGAATTTCTATTGGGAAAGCTGGCAGTGTCTTGAGGCACTAATGGAAAGGTTTATTTGGAACAATAAGAAGTGCACATATTTGTAGTGAAAGGTTAGGTCTTAACAAAACCATTGGAAGGCCACCAACAAAAGTCTGGTGGGGCTTAGGGATAGCTACTATCTCAATCTGTGCTCCAACTCTTCATTTTCACAGCACATCTAATACATATGAAAGTGTATGGATTTGATGTGGCAATCTGCAGGAATCCCTGGGTGAACGGTTGCCCGTCTATGCAGGGGACTGTACTTGACGGCTTTCATCAAGAAGCTTCAACTCTGGCTTTCCTGAGTAAGAGAAAACAACTTTGACACATTCAGAACCCTTGACTGCTTTTTGGCTGAAAAAAGGTTGATGCTGGGCAGTGATGTAAAAAGCAAATTCAAGGAACTCTTGCTGGTGCTCAAATATCAGTTTTGCCAGTACTTTCTTAAAATGGGCAATGAGAATAAGTGGATACGTAACCCTTTTGTAGCCAACTGCAACTCTAGGTCCTGTCTAGCAGCTAAAGAGGAGGAGCAATTACTTGAGCTATCCTGTGATGGGGGACAAATGTGAATTGAAGCAGGAACCTCTTGCCCAATTTGGGTTGAAAGTTAAAAAAAAAGGGAGTACCCTGACCTAACAGACAAGGCCATTAAAGTCTTGATGCCATTCACCACCATGTACTTGTGAAAGGGGGTTTTCTATAGTGTCAATAAAAAAAAAATACCAAAACAAATGGAATGCTGAAGGAGACCTAAGACTGAAACTATCACCTATTCTACCAAACTTTCACGTGCTTTCTGCCAAAAAGCAAGCTCAACTATCTCATTAGACCTGATGACAAAATGGTGAGGTCATAAAATTGTATTGTTCTTATTTTTATTTTTGACAAGTTTGTCAGTAATTATCTACTTATGATTTCTACCCCCCCTCCAATTTCCAAAGGGGTCTGCGCCTCCATTCAACATTTTTTAGGGGTCTGTGAATGAAAAAAGGATGGAAAACTACTGTTCCATGCATGGATAATTTTAATTTTCAGAACATTTTGGTGATTTGAGGAAGTGAGAGAAACTGGCATTTCTGAGTATGCTTGGCCCAAGGAAAGAGAAACAGGGTTATTTCTGATGCTTGTGAATGCTTCTATCAAAGGCAAAATCCAATTCCACTGTCCTGTTCTAAGCTGCAAAACAGACTAGACAAAAAAGAAACCATTTAGTGGGCCGACGGTCACAAACATACTAATTTAATTCCTATTTGTATGCTAGAGAGGCAAAGAAGATTTTTTTTGTCTTTTACTGAACCAATTGTGTAGTTGGGAGAGTGGCTGGAAAAGCTTTTGGCATCAAGTGCCTTTCCTTGCATTTAACTAATGACAAAAGGGCCCTTGAGGCCCAAAAGCCTGTCCAACTGCTCTCCCAACTATATAGCTGGTCCAAAAAAAACGCAAAAGAATCGTTGCCTCTCATATTTCTTAAACCATCACAGCTACAACAACACTCCAACCCCATTATTTGTATGCTACGCGTTTGTGGCCATTAGGCCCAACATCCCCGACATATCTTTACTTGCTTGCACGTTGCTTTTGGTAATTAGGCCCTGCTTGCTCCAGAATTAGATTATTGTAGTTAGAGTTAAAATGTCGATGCGTTTTCCGCCCCCCCCCCTCAATGCAGTTACACATGTCACCTTTGTCTAGCTAGCTATCGTATGCTATGGGGAAAATAAAAACATTCCTGAGAATCTTGTGGAACAGGGCTTCAGTGACATTACCAATTGCTTTGAGAGCACTACACAAAACTTTTAAAGCAATTAAGTGCCATTACTTTTCAAGAACAGAAGGATCTTATAGATTATAGATAGAAGGTTGGATTTTTATGCACAAACTTTAAGTGCAGACATTATGGAAATGACTTCATGAGTAGATCACGGGAAGATGCAATACAAAGTGAGATGTTTTGGGTTTTCAAGTAATGAAGGAATTAACTCTGAACAAATCTTAAAATCTCAAAGATGGGTAAGGATAATACCATATTTTCTCACATACAACACATCCCAGAATACAATACGCATTTTCATTTTGAAACACAAAAAGAATAAAATCTTTCCTTGTAGTAAATAACTGGCAGGAGCTAGAGAACAGAAGCTGCTCATAATTTATCTCCCTGCAAGTCACAGGCAGATTTTACATTAATTTTTGTCCACAACTGACAAAAACTCTTTTTTGTATTGCTCCCATATAATATGCATTACAATTTCCAGCAACTGGGAATTTTGTTGGGGGGGGGGGGGGGGGGAGAGCACATGTATGTGATGAGTTATAGTAATTAATTATACTCCAGTTATCAAGCTTACTGGCCTATGTGGAAAGAAATTTCCTGTAAGTATATTTTCAGCAGTGGACCACCTAGATAATGAATTGTAGAAGCCCTATTTCATCATTTGGGTCATCAACAATCACAATATAAGAGCTAATATATGCCGATTGCAGGGGTGGGCAAAATGGCAGGTCTGGCCAGTGGCTGGACCATTTCCCAGCAGCCCCTGCCTGCATCACTGCAGCCAGTTTCCATGGAGACCCCAAGAGCAGGGGGGTCATGACAGCATGGAGCCAGGGTTTCCATGGAGACCAGCTCCAGCAGCACTGTCAGGGCATGCAGTACAGATGGGCAGGGAGATGCTCTGGAGTTTGGGCTGGGATCTTGTGGCAGTGATGGCGTGATCTGGAGCCAGGCACAGCCGCAATCTGCTGCCCACACGCTCTGAGCAAGGGCATGCAGATTGCAGTTCTACACCGGCTCTGGACCATGCTTGACCACTGCAAGATCTTGGCCCCATGCTGTCATGGCCCCACTGCTGCTGGGGTCTCCATGGAAACTGTCCACAGTGACACCGGCAGGGGCTGCTGAGAAATGGAGTCCTCCACAGGCCTAATCTGGCCCACCATAGACTTTGCAACTGCAATCATCGCCTGAACTCCTTTCCCCCAACTACATCTTACATTCTCTCCAATCTAGCTTCTGCCTCTTACAAACTACTCTTTTTAGATAAAAAAAGTCAGAAACAGTACTGCCCAATACTGCTTTTTGACTCATTAGCCACTTTCAATAGAGTCAGAGTTTGGGAACCACTGACTTAGATGAAAGTGCAGATAACTAATTTTGCTCAACTTCTTGCATATGTAAGGTTTGAAGCAGATATGGCAATTAAGGAAGATTTTTTGTTCTGTGAAGCTCCATCAAGTAGTACAACAGCAGAACAGATATTCAAGAAACTGGATAACTTCATAACCAACAACAGATTACGGTGGCAAAACTGTGTTGGCATGTGCACCAACAGGGCACAAGCCATGACTGGCAAAAGTAAGAGAAGTTGCATTTGCTGCCAAATTCATACACTGCAGTATACAACATGAGGCTCTAGCAGCCAAGACAACGCCCGCCAATCATAAGGTCATTTTAGATCAGGTAGTAAGTGTGGCCAATTTAGTCAAAGCTAGGCCACTCAATTCATGATTTTTTTCACTTCTGTGCAACAAAATGGGGAGTGAGCATGAAAAGCTTCTTATCCATACCAAAGTAAGATGGCTTCTTCTCATGGAAAGGTGTTGGCCCATCTGTTCGAACTCCATTCCGAGTAGCGGATTTTTCTCGGTGACTAAGTTTTCAGATCATTTCACAGATGAGCTGTGGTTGGCAAAGCTTGCCTATATGGCAAACTTATTTATACATCTTAATGAACTGAATGTTAGTCTACAATGCCTGAAAACCACCCCTTTTTAACATTCATGACAAAGCAAGAGCATTTGTTAAAAACTTCAGTTTATTATTCCGGAATGAGAGAGGCAATTATCAAATGATTTACAACATTAGATGATTTTCTCACTGAAAATGAACTCAAACTTCACCCTGACCTGATCGCTGACGTTAAAAAGCGCTGCCTTGGTCTGATCTCAAATTTCAGCGACTATTTCCCTGAAGATGTAACCAAAGAAAACTGGATCAGAGACCCATTTTCATTTGAAGAAAACTGCCCAATGACTTCTTGGCTGAGGAAAGGGAACAGGTAATAGAGGTTTCATGCGATGGTGAGCTTCAGCTGGAATTTAGAAGAATGCATCTTGATTTTTGGCTCAGGTGAAGAGAGGATTATCCCCAAATTTCAGGCAGGATACGAAATTTTTAATTCCATTCTGCACAACCTATTTGTGTGAAACTGGATTTTCTGCTGTGATTGCCATTAAAAACAAATGCAGGACAAAGCTAAATGTAGAACCAGACCTCAGAATTAAGCAAGATTTGACCAGTCATCTGAGTACTGTGCTCTGTCAAGCAAGCTCATCCCTCCTACTAAAGACATCTCCCAAAAGCATCTCTGGACAGGTAGGCTTACACCATCTTTTTTTCCAATTTACAATCGTTTTATATGGCTATCATAACTGAAAAACAATGTTTTATGATTACTAAAGGTTTTGATGTTATTTTAATAGATAATCTGTTACCTATGTGTATGAAAAATTTGCTGGTGGTTCTTAAGGTTGTATCATTTTAAAATTGGTGGCGCACAATCTGTTAGAGTTTGAGAACCAGTGACCTAGTAAAACCCAATACCTATTTATGGTGTAAAGTCTCAGAGGGAGCAACACTGTGAACCCCTTACCTGGCTTCTCACACTGGAGGTTTAGGTGTGAGAAGTGGGAAGAGTGCTTTGCCCTGTTGTGCCAGTCCTCCAGTAATATAGACTGGAGCAGCCTATGCTTTTGCCAGACCAAGGAAGAAGAGGCAAGAAAGCAAGGAAGGGGGAGGGAGGGAAGGGGGATGGGGGGGGGGGCATGTACACTGTAAGTCTGCATTGCTCCTTCTCCCAGGATTATTCTAATAGTAGAAATTTTCCACAGCTAGAAGTAAATGGTTGTACAAAGCACGAGATTCATGCAAGTGACCATCAGTAAAATAATGAAATTGAGAACATGCATGTGCAAAGCAGACAAGCTAAAAATGGTGCAGGGGGCACACATTTTCAGAGGCAACACATCATCAGGCCAGGGCAGACCAGTTCTGTACCTCCACCTCTGTGGGGCTCCCAGCACTCCAGCCAGGAGCCCCACATGGAGGCACAGAGCCAATCTGGCCTGATGGTGCATAGCTCCCAGCACTCCAACCATGGGGAGCCACGTGTGATTGTGCTCGGCCAACTCCAGGCTGCCACGTGTAGAACCTGGCACTCCATCTGGGAGCTCCATGCTGTTGGGCTGGGCTGGGCTGACTCTGTTAGCATGTGGGGCTCCTGGCACTGCAGCCACTGGAGCTGCACACTTTCGAGCCAGGCCAGCCCAGCTCTGTGCCTCTGCATTTCACTCCCCACAGCTCCTGGCACTTCAGAGAGAGTCAAGCACTATGGGGTTAGGCTGGCTCTGTGTCACTACGTGGCATTCTTGGCACTCCAGCTGGAAGCCATGTGCCATTGGGCTGGGCCGGGCAGGCTCTGTGCCACTATGTGCAAATCCCAGGATTCAGCCAGAGCTGTGCACCACCAGGGAGTTCTGCCTCCAATGGGCCATGAGTGCATGGAGGGCCCACCACCTACAGGTGTTGCTGCTGGCAGCAGGGACCATGCACTATGGGTGGGGTGTGGTGTGTGCACCTACACTCACCCCACCCCTCCCCACACAAACACCCTCCTACATCCCCACACCCATTCCCCACCCCCCCAACAATATACAAGAGTAAGACTTTATTCAGAGCTATTATTCAGTTGCTTCTATATACATTATACAAACTCACATAAATCAGGACAAAAATATTTTGTGAAATAAAATTAAAATACGTTACAGTACATGTTTGATTTTTAATATACTATTTGTTTTTTTTTTCCCCACCAGTTCCAAGATGGCAAAGACCACTCCTAAAAGGAGGACTTCTGGGGGCAAGAGGGACTTCCAGTGGCAAAGGTCAGTGGTTAGGGATGGGACTTCTAGTCACAAGATGGTGACCAGGGGGCAGGACACCTGTCAAGGGGTAGGACTACCCTTATGGACCTCAACAGCTCACTAAAAGTAATTAAGCAGCCCTCCAGCTGAAATAATTGCCCACCCCTGCTTTAATTCCAAGGAGTACGTTCAGATTGTTATCTGTCACCATCAAACAGAATAATTAAGAAGCTATATCTTGCTGAAGTAACTGATAACTAAGGATACTCAATTAGTAATTTACACCTCTGAAAGGATGTAAATATGTCCTAGGTATAACTGAATCAGGAATGACATCTGGCCTCATAAATGCTTCACTACGCTTCTAGGGAGAAAGATTTTCCTAATATCTAACCTAACTAAGACCTGCTGCAACTTCAGACCATTGCTCCTTGTTCTGTCATCTGCCACCACTGAAAAGTCTAGCTTCATCCTCTTTGTAACCACCCTTCAGGTAGTTGAAGGCTGCAATTTTAGCCCCCCTCAGTTTTCTCTTCTCCAGACTGCAGACATGATCCGTAAGAACTAAATAGAAGAATATAGATAACTAGATACAGTGAAGGTACTTAAAGACATGCCTTGAGAGGCAAATGGTTGTTTAAGGACAGGCTTTAGATAACTCAGTTCCGCAGCTAGATAGTGCAAGCTGACAAGTTACTTGAAGAAAAATGACAAGTCAGAGGTAGAAGCTGCATTTTAAGTAAAGTGCAGGATACGATTGTTCTAGATTTCATAGACATTAGGGCTGGAAGGGACCTCGAAAGACAGACTCCAGTACCCACCCGAAGGGCAGGAAGTCAGCTGGGGTCACAGGATCCCAGCAAAATAAGCATCCAATTTACTCTTGAAGGTGTTCAGTGTAGGTGCTTGAACCACCTCTGATGGTAGGTTGTTCCAGACCTTGGGGGCTCAGACAGTAAAGAAATTCTTCCTCATGTCCAGCCTGAATCGGTCTTGCAGTAGTTTGTAACCATTCGACCTAGTCATCCCTTGGGGCACTCCAGCGAACAAACGTTCCCCCAGATACTGGTGGTCACCCCTGATAAACTTATAGGTGGCCTTCAGATCACCCCTGAGCCTGCGCTTTTCCAGGCTAAAGAGCCCCACGGCTCTCAGCCCTTCGTCGTAAGGTCTATTTTCTTGACCTCTGATCATGCGCGTGGCTCTTCTCTGGACTCTCTCAAGCTTCTCCACATCCTTTTTGAATTGTGGAGCCCAAAACTGGACGCAGTACTCCAGCTGCGGCCTCACCAAGGCCGAGTACAAGGGGAGAATGACGTCCTGGGATTTGCTTGAGAAGCATCTAGGGATCCAAGCCAGCATTTTGGTCGCTTTACTGGCCGCAGCATTGCACTGGAGGCTCGTGTTCATCTTGTGGTCAATGATGACCCCCAAGTCTCTTTCTTCCATAATGCTACCCAATGTAGCACTGCCGAGCCTATGAGGATGCTACAGGTTTTTCCTCCCAAGGTGGAGAACCTTGCATTTTTCAGCGTTAAACACCATCAGGTTCTCGTCTGCCCATTTGCTGAGCCTGTCCAGGTCAGCCTGGATGGCCCTCCTGTCTTCAGGTGTGGATGCTTTGCCCCAAAGTTTGGTGTCATCGGTGAACTTTGCCAGTCCACTTCCGACTCCAATTTCCACATCATTAAATTCTAATACTTGTGTTTATTTCCCACGCATTTCTAACTCTCTCAAGCACAAGGCAGGGTAGAGATGCATTTGACGGACTAACTAAGTCAGAAATGCATAAGCTTTGTGAGCAAGTGATCACTTTATTAGTATTAGGCATACTGACCCTTCATCAGTAGAGAGCTCCTGCTCATAAAAGCTTATGAATCTCCATTTCAGTTGGTCTATAAGGTACATCATTACCCTGCCTTCTGCCTGACATCAGACTAACACAGCCAATTACCACTCTAGATTTCAATATATGGCTCCTGCACTTATGGTACCTCTTGTTTACATGATCAATATTTTTCCCATTTCTTATACCTTACTATTGTCTGTGATAAATGTCATTTCAAAGCAACTGGCAAATAGACGGCTTCAACTCCTACAAGGGTGAGGACCTATTACATGAGCAGGATAAGGATGTGATTTTAAATTAGCAAAGCCTTCCTTGCCAGAAGTGGTAAGGCCTGGAGAAGACAGGCAGAGCTGAGGTTCACTGGACTGAGTCAACCCTGTGGCAAATCTCAGCAGCCCAGCAGCAGATGGTAGAGAGAGGTTTGGGGATGAAGGATATCCCTGAACATGACAGCACCCCCATTTGTGTCACAATAATTATGTCAGGGTAATTATACACCTTTATAGACTAACTAAGACTAGCAAGCTTGTGCTCTTTCTGTATATAAAATCTTAGTTATAACTGTCTATGAAGTGCATATCTATCCTGCCTTCAGACTAACATGGTTTACTACTTCTCACAATAATTGTCATGTTATAAAAAAAAGGAGGCTACCGATTTATTACTTCTGTACTTCCTATTCATGTTCCTGGTTTTTTTCAATTTTTTCCTACGAATCCAAGTTATGCAATTTCCTAATAGTCCTAGAACTAAGGGAAAATATTTAAAAAGGAAAGGAAATTTATTTAAGATTTTGCTGGTCATAAATACAGAGAAGAAACTTGGAAATGTTCCATAAATCCAAAACCCAAGGCAACTTTGGTTTGTCCTTGGCAAATCCTCAGTGGTTATATTTTACTTTAGCAAAAATAAAAAGAGCTGACCAAACATCATTGCTAAAAATAGTTGAACCAGGCAAGCAGAACAATTCTTCTAACAACAACTTACCCTCATAGAATTTATATCAAAATGTTGCCCTTTTGACAGTTTTAAAGCAAAGCCTCCTATCACTGAGATTTAGTGTTTATTGGTCAGATAAATTAATTCCTTTATTTATTTTTTTTAAAATTAAATGCCACAAAATGTGTTAGGATTCATAACAGAAGTACGGATAAGAATAGCCACTCAAACATTTACTAAGTGCAACCATGCAAGTAAATACTACTTTGTCTAGTTTATTACAGCTGGTTCTAAATCAAGCATTATACAAAAGAGTATATGTACCAAAGTAAATGAATTTGAAAATGTAAATGAAATAATTGTGCCTAATAGCACATAACAGTGTTCATGCTATAGTCTCCAACAAATATTGTATATACACTGCAAATAATGTCATCAATTTTCAAAAACTGAAGTCTGAGAATTCAAGAACTGCCTAAAAGAAAAAGAAAAAAGCTACAGAGGAGTTTCTATTATTTGGAATCCCCGTTTTTTTGTTCTTATTATATATGAAGACCTAACCCGCGTTATAAATGGGATGTTAATGGAATATCAATTTTCAGCAGAGAGACTATAGAAACAAATAAGTTACCAAAACTTTTCTTTGTCTTGAGGAAAGTCAATATTCTATTGATCACACATCTAAATTATTATGAAATTACCTACAGAATTTTTATGTATGCAAATGATAAAACAAGAGAAAACACAAACAAAAATATTTTCCACTAACTGAAGTATTTTTTTAAACTGAATTTCTGTTCTCAAAAAATCTCTCACATAGAAATGGCAAAATAAATGTAAAATAAATTAAGTGGGTGGGTTTTTGGTTGTAGCCATGTTGGTTTAAAGGGCTGTACAGAGTCTCCCTATGTTTGAAGAAGGGTGACTGCCTGAAGGCTTGCCAAGAACTTTTTTCCAACTACTCAGTCAATCTAATAAAAGATACCACATCTACTCAAAGAACCTTGCCTGCTAAATTAAGTGAGCAGATGAACCACATTAAGTACTTAAATATACCAAAATAATTTAAACACTTAAAAAAAAGTGCAAACATTCAACTTCCCATCTCATTCTGGAACTTCAGCAGAATAATTTTAAACTAGAGACTACAACAAGACACACAAATGGTGCTCCAGTCTATTAAATTCAACTAAAAGGACACTCAGCCAAAAGGGTTTGTGATAGAGAAAAATATTCAGCATAATATTGAGAAACCTGCTTGGATCTGTATAACTGACGTATAAATTTCATATGGAGAACCAAAAGCACCAAAGTAAAATAAATCTTCAAATCTGCAAGTATGTCTACAGTAGAGATGGCCAACCTGTGGCATGCAATTCACAAGTGGCAAGGGGGAGTCTGCCTGGCACATGGCAGATGGGAGAGGGAACAGGAAACAACAGTCGATTGGACAGAGAGGAGAAAGCAAAGCAGCAAATCAGGAAGAGAGCACAGGGTAAGGAGCAGAAAGTGGGCCACGTTCAAAAAACCCCCAGTTGTTGCCCTGGGACCTGTCACTGTCCCAGAGCAGCAGCTGGGGCTGTAAGCACAGCCCCAGTTTACCTGCATTATTAGCCAGGGGCTACTGCTCCCCTGCAGCTACCTCTCCCCTGCCCACATGGCATCAGCTGGGGACACCCTGTCTGCTACAGGTACTGGGAGTGTAGGGGAAAAGAGAAACAGCTGCTCACCATCACCTCCTGGCTGGAGCGCATGCCTTTGAGGCAACTGTTGTTCCCCAGCCAGAAGACTACCCTCTGTACCCAACCTTCCTTGCAATGTATTCCAGTGCTTCGATTTCTCAGAATTGCTACCTTTAGCAATTATGCAATTATTAACCTTCATGCATATAATTTTTTCTTAGGTGATATCCCTTTTTTGGAGGAGGAACAGGAGAGCTCCAGAGAAGATTGAAACGTAAGGAAAAAAAGTCTGAAAATGGCAATTGGGGGACTCAACCTGATTTCCAATGGAAGACTGAAGGGCAGAACTTAGAGAGATCATCAAAAAAAAAAAAAAAAAAAAAAAAAAGAAAAAAAGCCATCTCCTGCCCTCTGAAGTCTGTCCCTGGATTCTGTTAGTCTGAATATGCAACAGCAATATTGCAGCAAGTCTTATAAAAACATTTTGCAGTTGGGACTATCCCTAAGGATTCTTGAGTTCTGGTGCCTACAGCTGCTTGTATCATGTGATCTGGTACATTATGCATTCTAATCAAACTCTCCATGATGTAAATAGCTTAGTGGTACATTTGAATTCAATTAATATCTTCTTAATGTGTCCTAGTTATTAAACCTTTCATCAAATTCTTAAAAAAAAAAAAAAGCGCATCTCTTGGCTGTATTTTATAGAAAAATTATTTGTATTTGCAAACATTAAGGCTAGTTTCACCATTTCCAACCATAACGAATCATGCATCAATATCACTTTGTAGAACAGACTCATTTAATGCCCATTATGACAAATTTAGGTTTGGATAATCACTAATTATATATTAATTCAAGAAATTATGCACCACTTTGCCCTGGTATCTATTTTGCACTACTTATATCTATTTTGAAATTCAATTCATATCATTAAAACCATCTTAGCAAGTTACTGTGTAAATGGATTTTTTAAAAGTTCTCTATACCAGCATTATCAGAACTTTGCTTCTTCAGCTTTTCTTTTTGAAAAATATTTTTATTTCACATACAACACTACACATTTTGTGCTGACATTATTGACAATGCCACCACGCTTACTGAAAACAAACAGCCTAACAGTAGATGGCTTAACTTACCCCAGTGTTGAATTTTAACTTAGTTTGTGTGGATTCTTAATTAGATGCACTTCTCATCTTTTCCTTCTTGTTAGCACTAGCCTTTCTAATATTCCACTGTTCTTTGCAATGTCAAATCCACTTATCACAATTTACCCTGCTCTGGTTATCATTTATGCTTCAAATAATTTGAGCTTCACATCATATATTTACACCATTATACCAATCTGTATAATAAAGCTAATGGCTCCAACTGGCATCTTGTAAAGAAGATGCTTTTGTCAAATGTTACTGGGTGAATGAGAAATATATTTTTGAATTTGAATGGCAGTCTTACAGCTGAACTCCCATCATGCTCCCAATGAAGTGTAGTGTAGAAAATAACCAATGATTCTGTGCTCATATACATACCTGCAAGGAATACTCTACTTTCTGATGTCTCTGCAAATGTCAATGAACTGTAAATAAATATGAAAGTTCTGCAAATTCATGTCAAGTTTTTTGCCAAGTTCTTTTCAAAACACAGTGATTCAGGAGGCTGCATTTGCTCAAATCTCTCAAACAATTTATCTGACACCATGATATAAAATACTGACACTATGAAGTGCTGTTAAGAAACTGATCTCTATTTCCTGGCCCAAATCACCAACTTGGTTACAGGAACAACAACTGTGCTTGATGTCAGACCATTATTTGCAGCTGAAATTTGGCTTCAGTAAATGTTTTCTGTAGAAAAGGTTCAGCTACTTAAATTGGTACTTCTAATGAAATATACTATTTCTACATTGGACAACTAGGATGCAAACCTTTCACAAGGACCTGCCTGCAACATATAATTCACCTACTTCTGAATTCTTAACCCGCTTTAAAGTCAAGCCCAAAAGGCATTTTTGGGTCTACCCACAATTGACTTTCAACTTACTAAATAACAAAGACAAGGCATTCCTTATTAACTCTTATATGGAGAGGATAAATATAGTAATTAAAAGCTTTTACTATTCCAGTGAAGAGAAAAAAAAAAAAATCAACTTCCCTGCTTAAGATACGCTCACTAGTTTTAGAGGGCTGATTGATTGTTCTTTAGAGGACCTGGGCAATAAAGTTTTCCTGTTCCCTGGCAGCCTTCATTCCACGGGAGAGACAATAAGCAACGAATTGATCATTAGGGCACTTGCCTGGAACGTGGGAGACTCCGGTTCAAATATTTTGAAGCAGGAATTCAAGCCTGAGTTTCTGACCTTCTAAGTGAGCACACTAACCACTGGCTCTAGTCAGTCTGTATGGATCAATAAATGTTTATACTCAGTGAACAGCTCCCACAGGAGATACCAATCCAGACAGAGCAGACTTTGAACCTAGGTCTGACCACCAAGTACTGGTTATTTTGAGATGGGTCCCCTCTAGGAAAAAGCCATCCTGAACTTGAGGCACTTTTCCCAACTAAGCTTTCATCTAAGGCAGAGTTTCTCCAGCCGTTGGTCATGACCCAAAAGTGGGTTGTAAGAATATGAAAGAATCACAAACAATCACAGAAAATTGTGGAAAATCACTGATTTTCTCTTTTAAAGGAGAAAAGTGTGGGAAACTGTGGGTTTCCCCTTGCAGGCTGGCAGAGCTTCAGCCTACAAGAGGCTGCTTGGAGCTGGGGGAAGCCGGAGGAGGGTGATAAGGTAGGGGGCACCACATGCACACACATGCATGTGGCAACCAGGAAATATACAGAGCAGCTCCCACAACTTCCCACAGGTAAGTCTATGGGGCAGGACATAGACAACATATGGGTGGGCCACATGCCCCCCCCGATTTCTGCATCCACAACATGCATGGGGCTGCAGCCTGGCTGGACCAGCAAAGACAAGAGCCACCTCCATGGCCCAGTGGGCAGGATGGGGCACAGAAGGGCAGAGTGGGGAGATGCTACTGCAACAGGAGTAATGGGCGGGGGGATGGAGGGCACCATGCTGCCCTCACCTCCTCCCATTGCCACTGCTTCCCTCAGGCTGTGGCTCTACCCTGGAGGGGAGGTGGGGTGGCAGGCAGTATGGGAAACCTGAAGGGAGTAGTGGCAACCAGGCCATGACAGCAGGGTAGAGCTGTGGCTTAGTGCACAAGTAGCTGGTGGCAGAACGTGAGGGCATTGAACCCCCTATCCATTACTCCTTGCACTGCTGGTGGCGTGACTAGCAAAGGAGTCCCAGTGGCAGTGGTGGCAGCAGCAATAAGTGTTGAGGCCCCATTACAGGTCCCATCCACTGGGCTGCAGAAGCAGTTCCTGCCCGTGCTAGTCAAGCCAGACTGCAGCCCCGTACCCACTGTGGACTCCCACCCCTTGCTGCACAAAGTGAGGGGTTGCAGGTGTGGGCGGCTGCAAGGTGGGAGTGAGGAGCACTGGCAAGGATGGCTGTGAGGGGCACCGGCAATATGCACTGTGCAAATTGCACAATGATGAATGTCACTTGAGAGTAATGGAGGGCTATATGTTGATACTGCTGTTACTGCTTTCCTGTTGATGTTTTGTCTTTTAAAAAAACCCCAACAACTATTGAGTTGCTTTAACTTGTAGTGTGAAATAAGTACTTTGGGGCCAATATGCTCGTGTGCTTTCTACTTAAACTATTTATTGGGTCGGGACTGGCCACTGATGTTTACAAATGGGTCCTGGTACAAAACAGGTTGAGAACCACTGATCTAAGACAGTGGTGCTCAACATTTTGGCCCTGTGGACCATTTGAAGGGCACAGGGCCAGTCCATGGATTGGATGGGACCCTGAAAGTTGGGATTGGGGCCTCATAGCCCCATGCCACCTCCACCCAAACTCTGGCTTGTGAGACAGATCTTGTGTGCTATAGGCCAGATGACACCGCACCACAGGTGGAACACCCATGGTGTAAAGCATACCTTGCCATGAAAACTGTTTCAAAAGATCAGGATTTTCCAATGAAAAACAGGTTTAACAAAAATCCCAACTAGTTCTAATCTACAGTAACAAAGAGTCAAAAATTCACTTTTGACTTCTCATCAAAGTCACATTTTAAACAGAACCTTTTATCCAAGTGTTGTCAAAATGGTATTCTGCATTGTACAACTAAGTACCAGTACACAAAAGGGAAAGTTAAGCAACTCTCCTATAGAAGAATAGTTTACTCAATCTTATGAAAACATTTAATAGGGGAATTAATTTTCTATGACCTAAATACCTACTTTTTGCTAGTTTGGTATTCTATAACAATTTTCAAATCAGGGTTTTCATAGGGTTGAGCTCCTGATTTTGGACTGACCCATGACCAAGATAAACCTAAAAATACCTACGGAACTACCAAGTGCCTAATTCTTTTGCAATCCTTTGCATTCAAGGACGACTGTCTTCCATGAAAGCTATTTTCATGGAAAACACTTATGTGGAGAGACAACCGTAGCAGGGTGCAGGGCCCAGATGTGGCAGCTGGGGCCCCCCCAAAAGCACAGGGCCCAGGGAATTTGCCCCGATTCATGCCCCACACAGGGACAGCCCTGCATGTGCATGACTTTTTATTGTAGAGAAGCTGCTGCACATCAGCTTCCAGACAGCTCTTGACAGAACGGGACCTTGATCTAATGGGAGGAGACCAAGAAAAGCAGGGAAACTCGTTCCACAGCAGCCTCCATTTGCCTTTGCAGCCATTGAGATTCTAACATCTTTTTCTGCCTGCTCTACTGCTGAGGATTTGTTGAGCCCATGGCTGGGGGGTAGATAGGCTTATAGTGGCAAACTGTACTTGCCATGTCACGGCACCAAAGGATTCTTGTGGCTTTTCAGGAGGGAAACTATTGCCATCTGCTGTCCTCACCACATCCTGGTGGTGCTGTCACTACTTGGTCTGTGACTGCTTATTTGTCAGAGAGTTATCCCTGCTTATTTCACAGCTAAAGGTAAGCATGTGTTCTCTTTCAGGTTGGCTGATCTTCTCCAGTGGGCTTTAAGCTAGGCTCATTGGGGGAAGGGAAGGATGAAGACGGAGGGAGCCACAGAACACCGAACCAAGAGACACCCACAAGAACAGCCCAGCCAAGACAGGTGACGAGCACAAAAAGTACCCAGGTAAGAGACAGGAGCCTGGTTAAGTCTTGGGATTGGGGGGG
>NW_005841864.1:2410487-2416020 GCF_000455745.1 Alligator sinensis
GGTGCATACACCCTCACAAGGCCTTAAATGTCTCTACACTAATGCTTGTAGTATGGGGAACAAGCAGGAAGAACTTGCCCTCCTGCTAGTTAACACAAACTCAGACATAGTGGGGCTCACTGAAACTTGGTGGGATCCAACACACAACTGGATGGTAAACATCAAGGGCTATAGGCTGTATAGGCAGAATAGAACGGGGAGGAAAGGTGGGGATGGGGCACTCTACGTCAAAGAGCAACACACATCCTCAACAAATAGCACTGGGTCTGAGGTAGGGTAGACTGAGGTGCTCTGGGTCAGAATACAAGGGGGTTGGGCGGGTGGGGGGAAGGGACTTAACAGTGGTGGTCTACTACAGGCCACCCAACCAGGGGAAGAGCTGGACCGGGAAGTCTCAGGTCAGCTCGTGAAGGCAGTTTAGTCAAGGGATGTGGTCATCATGGGCGACCTAAACGATCTGGACATCTCCTGGGAAGCGCAGTCAGCCAGGTCTGACCGCTCACGTAGGTTCCTAGCTGAGTGACAGGACCTCTACCTAACCCAGGAGGTGCCCAGTCCCACCAAGGGAAATGCATTATTGGACCTGGTCCTGTCCACTGGCAATGACCTGGTGAGGGGACTGCGGGTTCTCGACCACCTGGGCGATAGCGATCATTGCCTACTGGAATTCACCATCCAGTGCAGGGTGTCAAAGGCTTGCAGCAAGGCAGCAGCCCTGGACTCCAGGAGGGCGGATTTCAAGGAGGTAAGGAGACTAGTCAGGGAGGGAATTTGGGAGTCCAAGAAGAGTGGTCGTTCCTTAAGGAGATGATCCTCCAAGCCCAAAGGGTGACAACCCCCATGTGGATCAAAGGGGGCAAGAGTGCTCAAAAGCTCCCATGGCTCACCACAAGCATCCAGGAACATCTCAAAGCCAAAAAGGAGGCGTACACCCAATGGAAGGGAGGGGCCATCACCAAGGAGGAGTATACCTCCATTGCCCGAGATTATAGGGGGGCTCTTAGGATGGCTAAGGTGGAGACAGAACTGCGACTAGCGACCCAGATCAAGGACAATAAGATGTCCTTTTTTAAATACATAGGGGGTAAAAATAAGGTACCGGATAACGCGGGGCCTCTGCAGGACACATTTGGAAATCTGGTGGTTGCACCAGATGACAAAGCTAACCTCTTTAACAGATTCTTTGCTTCCATTTTTCTGAGCAGGGACAGGGACCCCTCACCCCACTCCTTGGGATCCCGGATGGACCCAAGGGAGGCACAGCCAGGCCCAGGGTCAATAAGGACCTAGTCAGGGAACTTCTAGTGGGACTAGGCATGTTCAAATCAGGAGGTCCTGACAACCTCCACCCCAGAGTGCTGAGAGAATTGGCAGAGATCATTGTGGGACCCCCCAGCACAGCTTTACAAGCACTTGCGGTGCTCTGGCAAGGTGCCAGAGGACTGAAAGAAAGCCAATGTGGTCCCCATTTTCAAAAAAGGGAGGAAAGAGGACCCAGGAAACTATAGGCCTGTTAGCCTTGCCTCGGTACTGGGAAAGCTCTTTGAGAAAATTAGCCAGGAGCACATCTGCAAGCGACCATCAGGGGAGATTATGCTTAGGGGCAATCAACATGGGTTCATTAGAGGCAGGTCCTGTCAGACCAACCTGGTTGCCTTCTACGACCAGGTCACAAAATCCTTGGATGCAGGTGTCATGGTGAATGTAGTCTTTCTGGACTTTAGGAAGGCCTTCAACACCATCTCTCACCCCATCCTCATTAAAAAATTAGGCAACTGTGGTGTCGATCCCTACACAGTCAAATGGGTCGCAAATTGGCTGGAGGGCTGCACCCAGAGAGTGATGGCGGATGGGTCATTTTCGACCTGGAGGGACGTGGGCAGTGGGGTTCCGCAGGGCTCAGTCCTCGGGCCCACACTGTTCATCAGCAACTTGGACCAGGGGGTAAAAAGCACCCTGTTCAAATTCACGGATGACACTAAGATGTGGGGAGAAGTGGGCATGCTAGAAAAGAAGGGCAGGCTACAACTAGATCTAGGCAGGTTACAAAGGTGGGCAGATAAAAATAGGCTGGGTTTCAATACTGACAAGTGCAAGGTACTGCACCTGGGGGAGGAAGAACCAGCAGCGTACCTACAGGCTGAGGAACTCCCTTCTTGTCAGCACAGAGACAGAAAAGGATTTTGGAATCACTATTAATTCCAAGATGAACGTGGGCTGCCAATGTGGGGACGCGGTCAGGAAAGCTAACCGCACCTCGTCATGCATCCATAGATGTATCATGAGTAGGTCCAAGGAGGTGATCCTCCCCCTCTATGTGGCATTGGTCAGGCCACAGTTGGAGTACTGTGTCCAGTTCTGGACACGGCACTTCAGGAGGGATGTGGACAGCATCGAAAGGTTTCAGAGGAGGGCCAACCACATGATCAGGGGTCAGCAGGGTAGGCCCTATGAGGTGAGGCTATGGGACCTGAACCTGTTAAGCCTCCACAAGAGAAGGTGAGAGGGGATCTGGTGGCTGTCTATAAGCTTGCCAAGGGAGACCAGCAGGCATTGGGAGAGCCCCTGTTCCCCCAAGCACTACCAGGAGTAACTAGGAATAATGGTCATAAGTTGACAGAGTAGATTCAGGCTAGACATCAGGAGGCACTACTTCAGTCAGGGCAGCTAGGAGCTGGAACCAATTTCCAAGGGAAGTGGTACTTGCTCCTACCGCAGGGGTCTTCAAAAGGAAGCTAGACAATCACCTAGCTGGGGTTGTTTGACCCCAGTATTCTTTCCTGCCCATGGCAGGGGGTCGGACTTGATGATCTGCTTAGGTCCCCTCCGACCCTACCAGCGGTGAAACTAAGAAACTATAACCTTATTCCACTATAAGCCACCCATGGACAAGCTGGGTAGCAGTACAGCTCTTCCAAATTAAGTATTTTTAATCTGAAACATAGATGACGTAGTGGGGTGCATGTGCCCCCCCCACCCCGAGACTGGCCCTCGATGGCCAGGGAGTAGGGTTGCTGAGTGAAGTGCCGGCCAGTGTCCCCCCTGAGATTGGCATCAGCCAGCACTAAGAAAAGCCAGCAGCACTGAAATGAGAGAAGTGCTGGTAGCACTTCTGGTTTTGCTGCTGGCGCTGCGATTGGCCACTGGGGGACCCCCCCCCGTCAGTGATCAGCCACTGGGGGACTCCCATACTCTGGAAGTACCAGTCACTCATGATCTGAAAACTCCAAGTGTGCAATGCTGCCAGTGATTTCAGCTGGAGGTAAGTGGCATTAATTTGCCAAGGAGATCCTGAAGAGAAGGAACAGTGAAGGAAACCAAGCAAGTTCAAAAAACACTGAAGGTAAATAAGGAAACATTGCTTCTGGATGACCCTGTAATAGCAACCACTTAACAAAAAGGACTGAGGGTTCCCCTACCTTTTCAACTGATTAGCCAAAATTAGGAGTTCAGCAAGGTACAACATTTGAGATTCGTTATCTACAAGCAAGCAACCTTTAAAAACTAGGCAAGTCCATCAATATTAGCCAGATGAGGAAAGAGAACTACCATCTAACATTTCAACCACCTACTACAGATGTGGACCGAGAGGCTGAGAACAATACCTGACAGCAAAAAATGGACATTCTAGACATACACAAGCATGTGTAACAAAATGGTCAAATGTGGCAGAGACGTGAGAAGAAGAATCACGTACCAAACCACAAAAGCAGGACTATCCATGTCACAAATATCAGCTTTTAAAATTTTCTTTTCTCCTATATTTCTTAGTAGAAGCGTGAATGCTAAAGTAGAGATTTTTTAATTGTTTCTATTTTTTTTTCAGTCCACCAGATGACTGTCAGCTTGCAGGATAAATGGAACCCTGAGGTTTTATTTAAACAGTGGCACAGAGAATAGTTCCTACTTATCCAAGACACCCTAAGTTAAACAACATTGCTATTTTTTAAAAAGGCATGTTTTACTTATGAAGTATAATTTAATCCTGACAAATCTTCACCTAGACTCCCCCACTCCAAAATTTCAGCACAACGTGGGTTAGAGGTAAATACAACTGCCACCTTCCCAAATCAGGTGAAGCTTACATAAAGTGCTGGTTGGTTTTATAGGGCTTAATTAAGATTAATTAAGCATATATTTTTGCTTTGTAAGCCCCCTCCCCAAAAAACAAAAACAAAAGGAAAGAAAAGAAAAGAACTGAAAGCTAGAAGGATATTTCTTCCTTAAACATCAGCATCAGTCCTGAGAAGATTTGACTGGTAGATTACAAACACTTGTGAGATTTTTCCTAGTCATTATTCATACAAATTGCCTACATAGTCCTTGGACCAGGCATGTTCAGGATTTATCAAAATCATATCATTTGCCAAATTTTACTTCCAGAGTTGGTTAAAGTATACTCAAATGGGAAGAAAGAAATACCACCTCATTGATTATTTGTTCCAGACAGGATTTTATAAACGCTAAGTAACTGTATAAATTGTTTATCCGAAAGGTAAAAAGTTATCCAGATTCTTAATGAATACAATTAAGTAAGGAGTCATGATACAGACTATTTCACAGTTCTTACTGCATTATACCTGAGAAGCTATTTTAATTGCTTGCAGGTCTTAATGCAGTTCCTTTATTTGCTTCTACTTCCAAGAAACTTAGTTTCCACAGTTGTTTCCATAAGCAAAAAGCATTACTACTAAAAGCATTTACACTTTAAGACCCGACATGTTCTTTTTGACAAGCTCTAATCTATGCCCTTATTCAAACAGACACAGTATCTGTGTAGGAAGATACCTTTACGTCTAATTCTCTTAGAAATGTGAAATAGCTGAAAGAAAAATTACTTTGTATATTCTACTAGTTTACCTAGCTCACTGACAAAACATCATGCTAATATTTACCCTCAGGATAAAGACACTGAGCAATATTTTCAAAGAACCTATGATCCAACTCAGCTCTTTACGCAGCTACTTGCCTATTTCATGGTCTAGATTTTTCTTCTGAACATGGTCTGCACTTGGCAGCCCTCCAACTATCACATCTGAAAAACTGACCTTCAATTAAATACATACAATAGGACCAAGTGAGGAACACTTCTGAAATTCTTATCTTTTAAGCTATTTTTTCTCCTTTTTGTGAAAAAAATTAAGAGAAACATTACTAAATAAGGCTTGTTTCTCAAATCGATTCTTTAAATCTGGCCTTTGAAAACTCTCGTTCTAATCATAATTTTCATTCAGTTCACAATAGTTTAGTAAAATTAATAATAATTACAAAGTGGTTAGTGTATCTGCCTCCATGAACTGTTTATCCCTGTGACATTCAGGACAAAAATCTGTCGTTGAACTAACTTCAGGGAATTGGTGATTGATAGAACAGATCCTAACTGATGTTATAAAACCAGACTACCCAGAATATTATTTTTGTATAGTTGATAGGGAAGCATAGTTTCACTGTTTTAAAGAAGAAACATGTAAAAGGAGTTTGAAAAGAGAAAATGATTTTGTATTTTTTTCCTCTCTCAAATTAAAGCAGGAAT
>NW_005841864.1:2416051-2424088 GCF_000455745.1 Alligator sinensis
CAGCAAATCTGGAGTACAAATAGAAAAAGAAACTTAAACCTTGACCTAATTTTCCAAAACAAAACTGAAGAGTGCTAGTATCCAGCAAAACAGCTCACTGCCTAATACCACTCAGGGCACAAGAATAAGATTTTCTACTCTTCCTCTTCAACATCTAAGAACACTCAAGATAGTTATGCCCTTTTTGAACAATAGGAGTACCTGCCTTGAAACCATTAAATAAGCTTGAATTTGCACATTTCTGTGCAAACACACAAACCAGTTTTACAGAGTAATGTATTAGATGTAGCACATTAGCAGTAAAGGATCCCAGCTACGCAACTAAAGATTAAATGAACACAAGGCTGACCATATTTATTAGGTGAAAATAGACTTTTTGCAATAATCTTCTAACAGTCTGCATACTTGACAGTTATGGTAAAAGAAAAAGAATTAAGCAGAAGAAAAGGAAAGATGACAAAGAAAGTAGTAAAGAGGATTTGCACTTGTGAATCATTTACTTTGCTGATGGTGCATCATGCTGAATTGTAACGCTGCACTTAATGAACAAACATTATTCTTTAATGTCTGTCAAGGATACCTAGAGAATAGGATGGGAACAGTTCAAGTCTATGAATGCATCTAAATAATGAAATAATGCATCATGGAGAGAAAGATGAAATTGCCTTTGAAAATTTATAGTGCTACACAAGTATGCCAAGAGCTTAAATGTTGGAACAGCTGCTTTAAAATGTTTTACTTTAGGAGAACAGACAGAGAACAGATTAGATAAAAACTTAGCTCAAGAACACTGATAGTTTATGTGGGCGCTCCATCCAGCCAACCTTAGAAGAAAGCAAGATGGTCTCCAGCTCTCTATCATCCTATGAGGAATGGCATCTTTTGTTTGCCATGTCACCACAAACCACTCATCATCCCTTGGCACTCATGATTGGAGCAATGCTGTGAGAAGGCGGTTACGTTTTCACAAGTGTGAAAAAAAGATCTTGTGGAAACTTACCCTTTCTTCCTAAACTTAGCTTGATTTTTATATATGAAAAAGCAGTCCCATTGTTCAGTCACTAATCAATGCCATATATAGTATTTTAACATAAGACACAGATGAAGCTACTGTCTCTTAGGTAACACTAAGGACTCTGCATAAGTAACTTGAAATTATTTTTATATAACCTCTAGTAATAAAATATGCTTTTCTCAGAAAATTAATAGAAGAGAACATGATATTTAATACCAATAATAAAGATAACTGAAAAATGCAGTCTGCAATACAGACTTTTAACCTAGATAAAATTTGTACAGATGTAACATTTGTATAACTTGTTCTAAAAACAAGTGCTAGTTAATAGTAATAGTGTTAACTGATATTTCAAGTGAGTTTAAGTAAAAAAAAAAAAAAAAAAAAAAAAAAAAAATCTACTTAAAATACCATTTTGATTCTTGAAGTCTTCATCTTTGTATAGCCATTTAAAAATGCAGCTATGAAAGAAAAGAAATACTGACTTGACGTTGTTTAGGCAGAGAATAGCCAGAAAATCCTCTCTTAACTTTTACAGCAGCAAGGGTAAGAATAGGAGGGCCTTTGGCAGACATTAATCTAAATTGTACAAATCGGGATGAGAGGTCTTTTATATGCTGGATCCCCCTAAAAAACAAAAATCACATGCCAGACATGCATGGAAAGACGTACAAGTTTTGGGATCGGGGATAAATTTCCTTTGATCCAAATCGTGCAACTGCCAGGGCAGGGAAGGCAGCATTAGGACCTAGCCTACAATGCCATGCTCCCCACCTGCCAGCAACTTAAAAGGTGAGCTGTGCAGCCTGGCATAGGGGAACCAGTTACTCCATGCCAGGCTGCATGAATGCTTTACTAAGGGGCATCATGACCCTGAGAATGGACAGAGGCTTAGCAATCTTGAAGTTGTGTTGCCCTGAAATGTTTAAAAAAAAAAAACAAAAAAACACACAAACAAAACAAAAACCCAAGAAAACACCTCCCCAAAAAACACAAAGCCAAATATTCCTCATTCAGAGAAAAAAATAAAAGTTCAGAAACGCCAGTTTCCGTCAAATAGAAATTCAGTTTCAATCAGCTCTGCCTAATTTTCACTGAAGTTAAGAACCGTATTGGTTTCAATTATATTGATGTAATTGGGTCATTTCACTCTGTTAGAACTTAAGAAAGCTTGAAGCTGCAGCAGAAGCAGATACTAGCTCTCACAGACACAAAAGGGAAGGGGCAGGTCAGGGCCCGGCAGCAGAAATATTACAACTGCAGCAGCCAAAGGGTGGTGAGCAAAGCAGCAAAGCTTCTCTTTACACCTCAGAAGCAGCCAGATGGCTATGTTACTAATCAACCTGGAAACCCTGCTATTATGACTGCATACAGAAGATCTCTGTTACTTCACTCCCATAGACTCAACACTGATGCAATTAGAAAGGGTGGAGCTTTCATTACCAGCTTTAGCTCACTGACTTTTAGGAGAGCTTTGCCTGATTTTCTATCCCTTCACTCAACCCCAGCTTTGGGTCCTATAAATAGGAAATTTTCTCTTTCAGGCCAGAGAGAAAAATTTTGCTTCAAATTAAGATATTCACTAGGTGTTTTTTTGGTATATGATCATTATGTGCACCTTTGCCAGTCCATGATTCTGCGAGCCAGTTTTCATGTTCATGAAGATGCAGACCTTGCGCTCATTTGAAGCCTCTGGTACAGGGGTGGGCAAAATGAGGCCCACGGGCCAAATGCGGCCAGCCAGGCCACTCTATCTGGCCCATGGGGCCCCTAAATATTAATTTTCTAAATTTTTTATCTGCCCCTGGCTGCCTGTCATGTGGCCCTCAATGGCTTGCTAAAACTCAGTAAGCAGCCCTCAGCCCAAAATACTTGCCCACCCCTGCTCTGGTGTCATAGCTAAACTGGTCACACCCCCAAGCGGTGATGCAGCATATACCAGAAGGCTGTCTTTTTACTAAGAGAACTACACCACCTCTCCAAATGGCTTTGAGATGAAATCAAACAAAAGGCACTGTTTTCTCAACATCCCCTAGGGCTTTTCTGGTCTAAGTGGAATGGCTGGACAAAAAAGGGGAGGCTTGTAAAATTTTTCATTCTCTTTGGCAAAACAGCTACACTTTCTACAACTACGTACAAATGTTCAGTTCTAGCAGTAGAAAGTTTCCACCACTAGAAATGATTCTGGGAGTACAGACTCAATGCAGCTGCTCCCTCTCCCCTGCTTCTTGCATCTTCCTAGGGTGGACTGAAGGATTTCACCCTGGGGCAACAGGGCAAAGCCACTGTTCGCCTCTTGCACCAGAAACTCCAGCCTGAAAGCAGACAGGGCTGTACGCTTCCCTGTGCTATACTTCCACTGGCTAGCTGTGGAGTGGAGGGAAAGATGGGGCAAAACCACAGCACGCTTCTCGCACCTGGAACTCCAGAGTGAAAAGCAGGCAGGGAAATCAGCTGGCAGGCACTCCTTCCATCTCCTCCTGGTCTATGAGGCAGGGGGGACTGGTGCAACTGTCCCAAGCCATGCCTAGACCAGGGAACCTGGTCTCTAGAAGACACAGGAGCCTTTTCCCCAGCTTCACTTTGCCGGAGAAGTTAAGCCAGAGGAAAACATGCAGACATTCAGTCTCCTGGAAAAAACAACTCTCCGGTGAGGGATTTCAACCTTGCTGCAGTCAAGTTGCTTTTCTCCCAGAGCCATCACTTTTGTCCTGGGAGAAAGAACTTCAGGTCTGCACATTTTTGCTATCTACCCGGAGAATGGCAATTCTCCCAGTGGAAACAATGTCTGTACATGGCCTAAAATAAACAAACCTTCTGAGAGCTTGCAGAGAGATAAGCTTAACCCTACAACTGGATGTTCAACAACAATTCTGTTGATTTTATTTAAGATAAGCCAATCTCAACTCACCCCTCCTGTATTTGTGTCAATTCTGCAGGACTAATTGAAATAAAAAGATTTCAAACACCGACAGGTCAATTAAACTGATGATTAAATGACGACATTTTAACAGCCTTTTTTGAAACCACACATCTCTAACTATTTAATCTGAACAGTTTAACCAGTTTAATCTGAACAGTACCTAAACTGAAATCAGTCAAAACTGGTGAGGCACACTGTACAAAAGATTGTAAAACAGAAATACTTAATTTACATCTTTCAAAATTAGAAAGTGTTATTTTCACCCCACAACCATGTTATTTCCTACGTTCCAGGACCAAAGCACTAAAGACCTGAAAGAGCTTGACAATTTGATTTTTGAAGACACAAAATAAAGGGGAGAGGAGATCTATACTGGAGTGAGGAACAAGAGCAAGGCATGCAGCTGGTACTGCAGTTTCGAAGATAATCAGGAAAACAGAAATGAGGTAAGTTACAGCACATAGCTCATTTGTATCCGGATGTTCCTTTAGACTAACAGATACACATTAAAACTTAATTAGAATACAAAGTTCTTTACCCAAATGAGAGCTTCCATAACGCAGCCAAGTACTTTTAGCATTCAAAGAGCCCTTAATATAACTGTAATGAAGCACTGTAGCTATTTAAAAAAACAACAAACACCAGCATAGTAATACATTTTGCTTAGCCCGTCTTACCTCCCCCCCCCCCCCCCCCCGCCGGCGACAGCTACTTCTCTAGACTTTGAAACTTGGGGTCCCCACCTCCTCAGACTTCAGCTTGTGAAAGGGGAAGTGAACTAACCACCACCTTCAGCCTCGACACACCCTACCCTAAAAAACTTAACATGAAAGTTAACTTATGTTAAATTCTAGCATTTCACAAAGATGCTGTAGCTTTAATGTTAACATAGTAAAGCAAACCAGGGAAGAAGAACTTACTCTGAGAGCCAAGCAATGTTAAAAAATGCCTTTCTTGATGGAAGACAATGTCTCAGAGAAGACTGTTGCTTTCCTTTCACTGCATTTAACATCTGCATACAGCACCTAGCATGCCTTAAAGCTATTGTTTCAAGCTTGCCAAAAACCTCCGGCAGACAATTTTATCTTATGTTCAGGACACATTTTCAAGGTTTTCTTCAAAACTAGAACACAGCTAAAAAAAATTTTTTTTAAAGGAATATTGTGGAGAGCAATCAATCTAAAATCCCAACCTCATGCACATTCAACTCAATCACAACTATAGGATGGCTGAATAAAGTCATGACTGGTGCTCAAACTTTTGTTGGTATTTTTACAAAATGTAAAAAGGCAAAAAAACCGTAAGTACTATTATACAATGAAACATTAATAGGTTCCTTTATTTTCATCTATTAATTTGACAACTAACTAAAATGTAAAGCAGGCACACTTTAGAAAACTAGATGTTTTAATTACATTAATAAGCATTTTTATAGCTGTATTTTTGAGCAGCTATAACACATTACTACAGGGAAAATAAACTGACAGATGGATGCTTGGGTGTGGTAGACAGAAGAGAGCTAGACTGCTGGATAAACATAAGAACATGCTAATTGATTTGTGTCATCTGTGCAAGGACATCTGTCCCAAAAAGAAACGCCTTACAAATTTTCACATAAATGTATTCATTTTATTTTTAATATCAAAGCAGATTTTCCACAACAGTGTAATCCCGTTTGAAATGTAGTTCTGCTAATAATGTCAACACTACTCTAGAATTTTCAATAACCTTGAGAGACAAGTAAACACACAAAACAGGTTTCTTTCTTTGAGCGCCGTTTCCTTAAAGCAAGAGTGCTCAACCCCCAGGTTGCAGGCCACATCTGGCCCACAGGGGCTTCCCAAGGGTCCAGAAATATTGCAGTTGGGAATTGGTGACACTTTTCCCCTACTGCCAAATTTCCAGACCTATAGGGAGCCCTAGGACTGCATGCTGGATCTGGTGCCTGATCCTAGTGCCCAGGGCTGGGCAGGGGTGACACTAGCTCCCTGAGGCCCAATCCTAGTATTCTGGGGCAGCACTGAACTGCTGGGGCCAAGTTCCAGGGGGCGGGGGGAGGAGGGCAGTGCTAGGCCCCAGGGCCCAATTCTGGCATGCAGACGACACACCAGCCCTGTGCCATGCATTTGACCCACAAGAGTAAAAGGTTGAGCACTACTGCATTAAAGCACTTTACCCCAGATATCTGGTGAAATTTCTAGGCAAGATTTCTCTCTCAAGTAACTATATAGGTTCAACAAACATTTCTTTAAAATAATCTCATTAAATTATCAATAAATTTATTCTGATTAAATGCATGGTAATGTAATGCAGTCTTTGTTAAAAGGATATTCGGCATGCACATAAGCAAGCAACAATCCAATTATTTAAGTTACTTGATCTTCTTGGGACAATAAATTAAAGTAAATATGTAACAATAATTTCTTGAAAAGTCAAACTGATGTAAGGTCTAACCCAATGGGTCTTAAGCCCAAACCTGCTGCAAAGATGCAAGATTTGCTGTTCCTAAACCAAACCAGATAAATATCCATCCAGCCTCCTTTTGAAAACCTCTAAATAAGAATAAGGCATTTCCACAAATTCCTTCAAGGAGCTTATTCCTTTATCTTACTGTTCTAAGAACTCAAGTTTTTCCTGATATCAATCTGCTATACTGTAATTTAACACTATTGCCTCATATCCTGCCATCTGTAGTAAAGGAGAACAATCCCTCTCCATTTTCCTAATGGCAGTCTTTCAAATGTTTAAAAAGTGCCATGACTTTCCCGTAAAACTCCTGTTCTCAGAGCTAACCATACCTAGTTCCTTCAACTTTTCTTCAAATGGCTCAAATTCCAACCCATATCATCTATGTTACCTCTGAATCCCCTCCAGTTTCTTCACATCTTTGTTAAAAATGCAGTGCCCCAACAGAACACAATACTCACTTGAGCCTAACTAGCTGCAAGCTGAGTGGTCCTATTATTATCAAAGTCTTGCATATGATACTTCTATTAATATAGCCCAACACTGCATTTGCTTTATGCAACAGTATCACACTGCTGACTAATGCCGAGTTTAATTCCCAAATAATTCTTCATATTCTTACCGCCTAACCACTGGATTCCCTATTCTGTACTTCTATATTTGACTTTTTCCCTATGTAGAGGACCTTACATTTGTTTGTTGAATTCCTTTGTGTCATTTATAGGTCAGTTCCCCAAATTACCAAAATTCTTTTGAATTCCAACTTGTATCCTCCGAAGCGTTTGCAACCCCTTCCAGTTTTGTCACCTGTCAATTTGATCAACATGGTTCCTTCCCTGCATCCACACCATTACTCAATGTTAAAATAGCACCGAACCCCTGTAGAACTTTACTCGAGACCTTCTGCCAGTTTGACAGCAATCTATTTGTAGTTTCTCTTTGCTTATGGTTATTCAAGGACTTTATTCATCTAATAGCAATCCTAATCTAGCCCACATTTCTCCAGTGTCCAGATGAGAATGGTATGTGGGACCATGTCAAAAGCCTTGCTAAGTCCAGATATATACCAAATGCATTTTCATTATTCACCAAGTTACCCCACTCAGAAGGAAATCAGTTGTTACGATTTGTTCCGAGACTGTACATCGACTGTTAGTGATGACTAATTCATCCTCCAGATATTTACAAAATTAATGTTTCTTAGTTTGCTTTATGTAGCTACCCAGATACTGAAGTTAGGCTCACAGATCTGCAATTCATTAGGTCCCCCACTACCTTTTTGTTAAAGGTAGACACTACTGTATTCATGATTTGCCTATATGCATAAGATTGACAGTGGCTGCAAGATTTATTAAACTAGTTGCTTTGACACCCTGGGAGGAAATCTATCAAGGTAGGCTGACTTAAAATCACCCAAGTTTGTCAAAAGTTCTTCAACATACCCTTTACTTCTCCTTAGTACTTTTGCTACTCATCTGATCCCAATTTTGAGGGGAAGCCTTAAATCAGAGCAACAATGAGCAGCTCCATCCTCTAGGTCTTCTATTAACAGGACATCTTCATTGAGCATCTTTTTTTGGTCTTATACTTGAAGGTCTTGTTGACAACATCTGTTTTCTTAAGCAGGGAGGGA
>NW_005841864.1:2424119-2426529 GCF_000455745.1 Alligator sinensis
CCTACCTACTTGCATCTCTCAGTTGGGAAAAAGCTCCTAGGTATCTGGCTGCTTTTCTTATCTATTTTTCAGAACAGTTTGATGTTGAACCTCCCATATTAAGTCCTTTAGGAATGGTCAGATCACTTGGATTCCTTCATCTTTAAAACCTGTCTGCCTATAGGACTTACCTACTATTTCCTATAATTGGTTAAGGAAGAAAGCCATTCAGTCCATTCCACTACCAATGTAGGATGCTTCCTACAATGCACTTACTGGTAGTTTACTGAGCAAGGTATTTCAATGTACTTGCACAGTACTGCAGCTTCTACTAAGCACCTTCCAAAAAGATTGGACAATCTCAACAGTGAGCATATTATTTTTATATGCAGATAACTTAAGAATATGCTTCATCTGCTAGTTTTCCCTCTCTTTATAGCACTCTAAATCATTATTCTCCCTCCCCCATATTTATCTCCAGCCTCAAATACTTTTGGTCAAAGTTCCGTAACACATGATATTAATGAATCCATACATTACTTATATATTTATGGAAGTCTACATATTCTCAGGTTAAGAGAGCTATAAAAGTATGTAGTTTTAACACTGGCAAATACCACAGAGCTCAGTTATCAAAAATGTCTAGTTTAAAACTACTTCATTATATTTATAATTGCTGTGTTTTTAAAAATCTTTAGCTTCTATATCCAACTTCTGTCAACTGTTGATTTCACTGGGCTCATTAATAAAAAAAATAAATAAAAACAACAAAAAATATTTGATGAGAACACTCCCTTTTCCTGTCCCACCAAATAGAAGGATTGTATTTGTCATACTGCCAATTTTTGTAAATGAAAGCACTCTCTCAAATCATATTGTAGCTAAATATTATCTTTTTTCAAACTGTAGTGAAAAAAGCAATTTTACCTTTTCAGTAGCTAGGGGTTTTGGAGGTTTTTCTGGTTCTCTCTCCCTTTTTTTCTCTTCTTTCTTTTTTTCCTTTTCTTTCTATAAGAGAAATAATTTAGAAATTTAAAAACATAAAAATGTAAGAAGTATACTAGTTGAAAAAGAGCAGCAGTCCAAGTGATATGAATGTAGTTTCCTGTACACATCATGCAGTCACCATTTCTAAAAGCAGGTGATTACTTAAGGATACTCCTGCTTTCTATATCAAGTAACAACATTGGACATCATCCTGAAAAACAAAGGTTAATAACTAACCAAAAATAAGTGTTATATAGATCCTGATTTGGTTACATTTATCTTATAAAAACAGAATATGGAAATTACTGGTAATATATACCGTTTAGAATATTATAAAGGCCAATATTCTAAAGCATAAAGCAATTGCTGGACTAACTAACTGGGAACAAATTCAATGCAAGGAACATTAACAAAAACTAAAAATTGTTCAAGGATATCCAAGAGCAAAATTGGATATCCCCCAATCTTCACAGGGCCATGGCAATGATATTCAGCAAACAATACACTACAGGCATCTTCAGACTTTGTTCTTGTCAAACTCACCTTCAACTCTAACTTCCCATGGCCATAAACATGGTCTTATGAACAACACGCTATGCATGAGCTAAGGCTGGGGGAACAGCACTCTACCAGATGTCCCTCAAACCAAAATACAGTTTCATAATACAGGTTTCCCTCACTTTATGTGGGTTCTTTATATGCAAGTTAGCTCCAACACAGGCTGGGGTCAGTGTAGACAAGCAGAGCCCCGGGTGGCGAGGGGCATAGCGCTCACTCCAGCCCCGGCTGCGGTGGCTCCAGGAGCCGACACCAGCTGCCTGCACCAGGGCACAGTGCAGCCCAGACATGGAGGCGAGTGGGAACAGACGGAGCACAGTGCAGCCCAGTGCCTGCTGGCTTCGGCTACTCCCAGGGCCGCTGCAGCCAGGGCTGGGGCAAGTGCCGCTCTGCTCCCTCTGCTTTGCTGCCTTGTACCTCACTCCCACCCTCAGTCATGGGAACCCATTCCTATTTGTTACATTGTAAAGTGGGTTCGCTTTATGTGAATTCGATTTACGCACTGTTCTCTGGAAACGCATGCACAGCATAAGTTGAGGGAAACTTGTACACAGGAAGTTACACCTGTCCAAGAAACCTAAACTGGTTGAAAGGGAACATGGAGGAAGCAAAAAATTCTATACATGAAATGGAAAAAGAGGAAGTAAAAGGCCATGAATACAAAATTACAAGTCAAGATATATAGGTGATTACTAAAAGATGACAAATCATTTAAAAAACCCCAACAACAAATCAGTAGAGAAAGTCTAAGACAGGGTTTCCCAAAGTTTTTATGCTGTGGCCCATCAAACAGCAGCCTGGAAGTGGCTGTAGCCCTGCAGTCGCAGCCAACTGAGGCCAACATTCCTGGCTGGAAGACTGGTAAGGTCCCCCTCAGCCCTTGGGG
>NW_005841864.1:2426560-2457580 GCF_000455745.1 Alligator sinensis
CGGGTGGGGGGGGGGCGGAAAAGAGCACACTGTACTGCCGTGGGCCCTGCAAAAGAAACCGCAGCCTCTCCGTCTGGCTCTGGGGGGCTGCAGTTTGCGGGTCCATACCCACTTCTGGTCTGGCTGTGGCCCAGGGATTGAGAACCCCTGTTCTAGGACAGCACAGGACCACCACTAGATGCAGATAAAACCGTTAACAATGCTACAAGGCAGAAATGTTTCTATTTTGTATTCAGAATGAAACTGGGAGATTTATGCATTGGAAGTACTGTAGATAGAACAGAAAGTTAACTATCTTGCAAAGAAGGCAGAAAAAGATCTGATAAAATTAGACATTTTCTAATCAATAGGCTCAAGTAGTTCATACACGAGTCTTAAAATGAATTAGCTGATAAGCTTTCTGAATCATTAAATTTTGACAAATATTAGAAATTTTTAAAAAATGAAGAAATTCCGATGGTCCAGAGGACTGTTAATGTGGATCCAATATTTTAAAGTGAAAGATGACCCACAGAACTAGAGAACAGCTAGCTTAACGTGGAACCCAGATAAAAAAAAATGGAAGAGTTAATCTTAGGCTATCATAAAAAAAGTAGAGGTTAAAAACCCAGTTAAAAGCGGTCTAGCATGTTTTAACGGAAGGCAGGTTTTGTCAAAGTGGTTTTAGGATTTCCAGTATTGTTGATTGCTAGTATATATGGAAATACTATACTTTAATTTTTCAAAAAGTTTTAGATTAAGCGTAACATGAAATTTTGATTTAAAAGCTTCATTTATAGAAGTATACCTAATAGGATATACATTAAATGGAAGAAAATTACCTTATTAATATATCTCAAAACATGTCTTTTACTGGGATAACATTGTTGAGACAGCTATTTCTAGCAGGTTACTCAGGGACTGGTTCTGGATACAATGCTAATTAACAGTGGTATCAATGATCTATAATTAAGAAAACAAACTCTCCTGATACATTTTGCAAATGTGACAGAGTGGCAGGGAACTGAATACAGAGGATTAGAAGTTACTGTTACACTTGTCCAAGTGTTTCCAGTACAACAAAACATGTTTAATATAATGCATCTGGAAACCAGGAAGACAGATAATGACTAAAGGACAGAAAGCTATCTTGAAAAGTGGCAATAAAGAAGGATCTGAAAGTTAACAAAGGTAACCAGATTTTCATGAAGTCTGTGTTTGCAGTAGCAAAAAGAGCTAACATGACCGCCGGATATATATACGAAAAGGAATATGAAGTGCAGGTAGAAAAGCAAGCTTGCTTTTGTATACAATACTGGAAATACTACTGTGACAGACTGTGGGGTATTTATAATATTTTTATATTAACCGTGTTCGTGTTGTGATAATGCTGGGTGCATGGACAATGGATGCAGCAGAAGTGGCCACGCTAGGTACTCTCTCTCTGATTGTCCCTTTCAGACAGAGACCAGTGGAAGAGTTTTAATTAAGGCTCCAGATCTGGGATACTGGAAAGGAAACCGCTGAGCAACCTTGATGCGCTTGGGTTGTGAGGGCTGCTGACAGAGACAAAACAATAACCAAAGCCCTGAAAGTAGACAAATTCAGTCTTCAAATCACGTACAATAACCAAGCTGGGAGGATAAACAACCACTGGAACAGCTTACTGCAAGAGGTGGCGAATTCACCATCGTGTCAAATTAGAAATTAGCTCTCTTTCTGAAAGATATGCTTTTAAAAGCAGAAGAATGTGGAAGGAGGTCAAGCTGCATGGTAAGAAAGGTCACTTAGTATCATAGTAGCTAGGGATAGGAGGGACCTGAACAGATCATCTAGCCCAGGCTTGTCCAACATACAGCCCGCGGGCCGCCACGCGACCTGCCAAGCCATTTTCTGTCGCCCGCAGTGCTGCGACAGGAAACAAAAGTAAATGCTGTTTACTTTCGTTCCCACCCCTTGTCCCTCCCCCAGCAGCTTCCTAATGGCTGCTTAAGGGCTGGGGAAGGGACAAGGTTCCTAAATGAACATGGTCAGCTTGATGTTGCCGATGCAGTGCGGCTCCTCCCCTCCCCCCCCTTCATTTCACTAGCCACGCCCCTCCCTTCCTCATTTGCATGCTGGCCCTGCCCTGTGCTGGTCCCGCTGGAGCAGGTCACAGTGCAGCGGGTGGGCGGGTGCGCATGGTGCAGATGCTGGCACAGAGGGATGCTGCAGCCAGGCCCGCGGGAGATGCTGCTGCTGCTGTGGCTGTCAGGGTGGGAAGCTGGCACCACTCCTGCCTCCCCGCACCCCACCGTGCCCACAGACATCGCGCTGGGGTGGTGAATCACGGGTCCTGGGGAGGGAGGGAGGGAGGGAGGGAGCCCTACCGGTCGGGCTCAGGCTGCCCCGGGGGAAAGGGAGCAGGAGGGTGTCCCTGCATATCCTGCACCCCCCTGTAGGGTCCCTGCATGTCCCCCTGGCTGCTGAGCTCAGGTGTTCAGATGTGGAAGCATCTTCAAGGGCGCCCAGGTGGCAGGGAGGACACGGCGGGGTCAGGCGGTGCCCCTTGACCCCTGCCTCCCCAGGCCGCAGCTGGACTGGACAGGCCGCATGAGCGCCCACTCCTGCCGGCCCACTGGTTGTAAAAAGTTCATGATCCGGCCTCACATTCAAAGAGGTTGGACACCCCTGATCTAGCCTGACCCCCTGCCACAGGCAGGCATGAATGCTGGGTTAACAAGACCCCAGATAGGTGATCGTCCAACCTCCTCTTGACTTTGCCCAAGGTAGGGGTGAGGACCACTTGCTTGGGAAGTTGGTTCCAGATCTCTCTTCCTTCTAAGAGAACAACTGCTGAGATGGGATATCAGTCACTCAAAGACCTTTTAAAAACCTTTCCCGAGTTAAACTTTAAAAATAAAAAGAGAAGAGGAATAAAAAGATTACCTCCTCCACCATCTCCATTCCCACCTCATGCTGCTAATGAGCATAACTAAGGCAAGCGGACAAACTAACACCAGGAGGCTGAGAACATCCATCAAAATGAACAGAGTTGTGACATTTCCCAAAGCTCTGGTGGGGCACAGTTAAAAGTTCCTACATCCACATGGTAGAGAAATAAGCATTAGCCATTCCTTCCTTGGATAGTCTATAGACTTGGGACTGTTCAGCCTGGAGAAGAGGAGACTCAGAGTTGGCGGCTCATGTTCATCTTGGAGTCAATAATGACTCCAAGGTCCATTTCCACCTCTGTGCTTTCAAGAAGGGAACTCCCCAGCCTGTATGTATGCTGTGGATTCCTTCTCCCAAGGTGCAGCACCCTGCATTTGTCTGCATTGAACCCCATCCTATTCTCGTCTGCCCACTTTTGTAGTCTATCTAAATCTATCTGCAGCCTCCCTCTCCCTTCAAGCATGTCCACCTCACCCCACATCTTAGTGTCATCAGCAAACTTGGACAGCGTGCTTTCCACCCCCTTGTCCAAGTCGCTGATGAAGATGTTAAACAGTGTGGGCCCGAGGACTGAGTCCTGGGGTACCCCACTGGTCACATCTCGCCAGGTTGAGTACAACCCGTCCATCATTACTCTCTGGGTGCGCCCCATCAGCCAATTTTTTACCCATCCAACTGTGTAGGCATCAATGCTAGTCGCTTAATTTATTGATGTGGATGGGGGTGAGAGAGAGTGTCACTTCTGGCCTCTGAATCTGGGAATCTAAGATCCCATTCACTGTGACCTTTCATGGGTCTCAAAACAAACAGAACTGACTGCACTACCTTCAACACGCTCATAATATTGTTTGCAGCTCTATATATTAAGACAATGATTATAATCAAGTCTCATGCTCCAGAGCTTCTGCTGGTAGTCTACAGGAAAGAAATTCTTTCCCCTTAGTGTACAATTGGCTAAATGTATTTTTTATGTAGGTCTTTCCTTTAAAAAGTCAACTACCGCCCAGAGCAAGAGATGGGATTACTGAAGGGGTGGACCAGTTCTCTCAAGTGGTAGAGAGGCTCCTCTTCCTTAGATTGCTGGGCGGGTGTATCTCAAACTCCAAGTCATACTGACTGAGAGATCTGGGGTTGAGACAGTTTCTCTAGGTCAGACTAACAGGGAACACATGATTTTTCTGCCTGCTGCAGCATCGGGTGTGCTGAACCTGCTAGACCAATCCAAACCCCTAGCTCAATCAATCTTTTGCCAGCATAGGAGCCTTAGCATCTTGTTCTCTTGTGCTGGCTGACTTGGGTACACAATTTAGTCTTCTGGAGTTTGAAATGTTTTGGTCTAAAAAGGCCTCTGGGCTTGATGTAGGGCAGAGCTATCCAAACTGGTGGCCTGCGGGCAGCATGCAGCCCACATCAGATTAACATACAACCCCCAGTCTTCTACCCAGCCACTGCATCCCCCTGGCTCCTGCTGTTGTAGGGACAGGGTCTCCAGGCTCCCCCTTCTTCCTCTGGCTACTGGTTCTTGTCCCTGCTCCTGGGGGCTGGGGAATAGAAACACACTGCACACATGCCAGGAGAGGGGTCAGGCTGCCCACAATGTGCATGCTGCCAAAAGACCCAGACTCCTCGCGATGCATGCACAGCAATCGCAGGGGAAGGGCTGTGCTGCCTGCACAGTGGGGCAGGAGTGGGGGGGGAGAAAAAAAAAAAAAAAAAAAAAAATCGCTGGAGGGAAGAGTTCTGGACTGCTCAGATGGTGGGGGGACCCTGGGTCTGCAGTCTATATAGTATGCACCCCCCTGCTGTTCAGAAGTTGGCTCATGTAGGGCATCTGGGTGGGACTGGAGGGCTTGGGATATGAATATAAATATGGCCTTAACAACTGTGGTCACATTCTTCAGATTGCTGCTGTAGTGATAGCTCACGTTGTAAAAGAGAATATGGAGACATTAAATACACAAATTAAATTTTTAAGAAAAAGAAGTGGCCAGGATTTTTGATACATTATAATCTGCCTGGCAACTGACTCCCCAGCCCAGCCCCTGACTTCTTTACTTTTCATTCCATCCAGGAAGAGCACACACCAACTGCTGAAACTTCCTTAGCCTGACGAAGGTTTTTTGAACCCGAAAGCTTGCTTAATAACTATTCTCCAACTATTTGAGTTGGTCTAATAAAAGATATCAAATTCACCCAAGGAACCTTGTCTGCCAGGTCAAATGGAGTCACTTAAGATAGCAAGTTTAAGACAGCAAGATGCTTGATCAAACTGACTGCCTTCTATGACAAACTGACTGGGTCTGTGGATGCAGGGAGAGCAGTGGATCAGATGTACCTTAATTTTAGCATGGCTTGATACAGTTTCCTGCAAAACTCCTGCAAGCAAGCTAAGGAAGTATGGGCTGGATGAAGAGACTGTAAGGTGGATAGGAAACTGGCTGATTTGTCAGGCTCAAAGGGTACTAATCAATGTCTCAATGTCTAGTGGGCAGCCAGTAGCAAGTGGAGTGCCCCAAGGGTTGGTCCTAGGACTGGTCATTAAGCAGTCGTCTATCCCACATAGCAGTGAAGTTGATATCTCAATCCCAAATTTTTATTTTGGAACTGATGTTTAATGCCTCTGTTGTTCTCTAAAACCTGAAGAAAAGTAGTCATCAACTTCACTGCTATGTGGGACAGACATCTCAATCCCAAATGAGAATGAGGCACCAGAACGAAAAGATTTGCAAACTTCTTTCTGAACAGATGGCTGAACAAGCATAATGCTCAAAACAAGAACCAACGAAGAGTGCAAGAAACGACAGGGGAAAGGGGATTCAGGGAAACCAGGACCAAAATAGCATCTCTAGGTAATCATATAAAACCCATACCTTCTACAGTGGGAGTATCTATATGAGCTGCCCACTGCACAGTTGTTACTGTGCAGTCATTTCATACTTGCATAACCGAGTATTAAATGACTGCAGTAGCCCTCGTTACTACTGCACAGTAGTTCCCCATCATAGGTCGTGCCTGGTGATGATACTGTGTAGTAGTTACTGCACAGTAAGCATCTCATGTAGACACAGCTAGTGATTCTATGCAACAAACTCACTACTCTATTAGATGTTTATTAGGGGTCTAAAAGAAGATATCATAAACTCACTAAACCTAAACTATTTCATAGAATGTAGGCTTGGAGCTACCAGCTAGGGCTTTGTGCATTTGCAATGCATGTTCTCCTAGGTCTAGATAATTTTTCCAAGAACAACAGGGCAACACAAACAAACTTGTGAAACATGGGGCCTTAATTTTGAAGTGATTTTTTTATTGTAATGCAATTAGTACAGCCCTTTGAAAATAGTTGCAGGTTTGACAGCTGGCTTTGGAAAAAACTTACTTATGAGTTTGCCACCACAATCACTAACTGAAAAACAGATAGATAAAATTAAAAATAAAGGGTAAGGCCTCATTTCTCACCTTAATTATTTTACTCAGTCCCGAACCACAATATGCCTGTCACACTAGGTGCCACCTGCCTTGTCCGATCTCTACTTCTATCTTATCTGTCATTGCCTAATCCTGATTAAGTCACAATTGTTTCTCTTGGAACCCAAATGGAACAGAAGAAAAAAAAATATAAAAATGGTTTATGCTACATCAGAGTATAAAAACTACAGCAGTTTTATTGTGGGAGCAAAAGTTATAAACTTGTACAACTGACTACATAAGTTTCATTATAGAAGCTGGTACAGACAATTTTAAGGCAGCTTTTTGCTTAATAATTATTAAATTAAGTAAAATTGTTATGGGAGTTTCTGGGCCTTCTTTTTACAACAAAAAATGCCTTTGCTTGTTAGTAAGCAAAGGCATTCACAGCACTCAATAATTGGCTTAACTGCATGTGCAGGATGGGATGCTTTTAAGAAAATTACAGTAAATAGGCACCATACCTGCAAGCTTTAAACTGTAATGCTATTAAATTTATCAGCACTGAGTACAAGCATGAAAGCCAGACAATTTCAAACCTAAATTTACATATCGCAACCCTGTATCAGAAAAATGGATATGACAATAAATATTAGGTAAAAATTAGAGACAAACATGCATGCACCTAAATAATTCTGAAGCCCAAGTCCTACTTATTTCAAAGGTGATATACCCATTGCAGAATCAACCTCATTGACTTTAATGAAACTTAGACTCCTTAGTAACATTAATTAGTAACTGACCCATCTGGATTTATTTGTACTGTACCTCAGAAACTAGAGGTCAAGAAACAGAGAGGTAGTCCATTGGGCAGATGCAGCTAACTGAGCCAAACAAAAGGAACAAGATGTGCAGCAAGAAAACAATGCAGAGAAGAGAAACAATAAAGAAAGAAACAAAAAAACTGCAAAAAAAGACAGGAACCATGAAATACAAGTCTCTTCTGGTAGGAAAATGAAAACAAAAAAATTGGAAAACAAATATACTCCAGCAAACTTCATACCCTTATCCTATCCAAAATCCTTTGTCCAAGATTATACAGAACTGCTGTCCCTGAAAGGAGTTAAACTGGGGCTTGCAGGGCTTGTTAGTAGGCCTGTGCGAAATAGCTAGTATTTGCTTCAGATTTAGATTCTGTCAACTCAGGACAGTGATTCAAATCACTGTCCCTCAAATTGATTCGGCCAAATCTCCAAATCAAACGGGTCCCGTCAATGGCTGTCCTGCCTGGCCCCAGCATCCTGGCTCTTAAAAAAAAATCCCCACACTCACTGGCTGCTGCCAGGCAGGGGGGCAATCTTCACTGCCACCCACTGCATTTGGGGGGGGAGGGGAGGGCTCTGCCACAAGCCCCCAGAGGCCCCAACAGCCGCTGACACAGCCAGTGAATGCAGGGATTTTGAATTTTTTTTTGAAGTGCCAGGATGCTGGGGCCAGGCAGGGCAGCCATTGCCAGGGCTGGGAGAGCAGGCAGCTCAGGGGGGGCTGGGGGAGCAGGGAGGGGTCCAACCATGAACCCTGCCCTCCCTTACCAGCATAGAGTCCGGGTCCAGCTCCCTGCGGTGGCAAGCAGGGACTGCCCGAATCGCCGAATCTCCAAATCAATTCAGAGACTTCAAATGGATTCAAACCTTTTTATTGGTCTTCCGATTTGATTCGGAGATTTGCCCACTGAATCTCCTCAATCGAATCAGCACCCGAAGCTTTGCACAGTCCTACTTGTTAGTGCACCCAGGAGAGCTGCTGCTGCACTGGTGACTCAAATCAGTGGCAGGAGAAAGAGGAAGGGCAAGCAGTGGCAGAGCTCACCACCTGCCGTCTGGAGCTACAACACGGGCTCCAGAAGCTGTGCCAACAAGCCACTACAGGAAGTGGGAACCTGCTCTGCAAGAAGCCCTGCCATCTGAATCTGGCCCATGAGACCAAGTCACCTGGACACCCCTGATACAGAAGATCCCAGTCATACCAAGGAATACTTTCTGACAAGCATCATACTGCATCTCAGGGGCCTTGATTTCTTATTCATTCAATTATCTGTTGTGCATGCTTGAAGCTCAGTTTGTTTAATTTAGTTCCTTCTGTACAATACAGCAGTGACAGCATTTTTGGCTAATAAATAAGGATGGAAAGGCTTACTGGGCAGCAATAAGCATGGTTTACACAATAACCTTGAATTAATTATGGTATGCTTCCAGACAAAAGTAGTAAGAGAAAGTAAAATGTTTTTCATGCCCCTTACTCAAGAAACAAAAATGACAACAGAAAAGAAATTTATCTATAGCACAGTCAATGCATCACAGGCTCTCCAACTGTCATTCAGTCAACCAAAGATGATTCCACAGACACGAAGCAAGAATTCAGGATGAAAATGGTACCTTGACATAACATTTTGATATCAAAACTAGAAGTGCACAGATACATCATTTGCATATTGGATCAGCACCAATATAAGGAAAAATTGACAGCATCAGCAATTGGCTTTTTTTGACTGATAACATCACTGGTAAATGCCCCTGTGCATGTGTGGAGCCACAGTGAGACATACAGGTGGCCAGGAGCACTGCCCAGCAGCATCTGTCTGGTTAGTCTGTTGTGAGGGAAGTGGCAGAGGGAGGGAAGAGATGTGGGAGGGGGGGCAGATCGAGGTTCCTGCAGCGAGGGAAGGACTGGGACTGGGGCAGTGACAGGGACTGCCCAGTCAGGCGGGGCATGGGACCGAGTCGCGAGTGGCTTGTCCAAGGGGCGAGGTGGGGCAGCAGTTCCTATCGCTGCACACACCCCTAAAGGAGGGCATGGGGGGCATGTGCCCCCAGACCTATGTGCTGGATGAGGGCAGGCTGCTGTTGCAGGCTGAGGCTGGGGCTGTACTGGGTTGGGACAGGTTGTGTTCAGGGCAGGTGTCAGCAGCACTGGGAGGGGGGTAGTTAAGGAGGGCTATGGCAAATTTTGGGGTGGCTGCAGCCACCCCCATAGCCCCTCCAGCCCTGCTGCCACCTGCCGAGTGCAGCCTGGCCCAACGCTTGGAGAAGCCCAGTGCAGCCCCAGTCCCAGCCCACAGCGGCAGCCTGCCCTTGCTCCACACATAGATCCGGGGGCACACGTCCCTCCATGCCCTCCCCCGGGGGTGCATGCAGTGGCAGAAGCTGCCCTCCCAACTTGCAAGTCTTATTGAGACCAAAGATCGGATACAGAAGAGCCTGCATCACAGCAGTCTTCTGGGCCTCCTTCTCGTTGACAGGGAACAGTTTCAAAAAAGGATGAGAATTCTGTGATTCAACGGAGGGAATTAGGAAAGTGTAACCCTTATACCTAGTTTGTCTGACATTTTTAAGCTATCCCCCCAGTCTGACTAAAAAAGGCCAGAATGCAGCAAGGCTTAGAAACAATTAGACATTTATTGGTCTATACTTATGCCTATTGCACTTGTGGATATTTCTTAATTTCTACAACAAAGCACTGGTTAAGTATTGACTCAGGGAGGAGAAGTCCCTATCTGCTAAATCTCAAGGGTAGGTTCATTGAGTTTTCTGTAGATCTCAGGCAAGCGCAGGCTCAGTCCAACCCTGCTTAGCTTTTGAGATCTGATGACAGATTAATATGGCTACCAAAACATAAGCTTACTTTTGCCAAAAGCATTGACATCTAAAATTTCAGCATAAACAACAATGGGAAACACAGAATAGTTAGAATATAGACATTCCTACAGTGGCAGCCACAGTAGTTTTGTACATGTAAGATTATTTTCAAACATAATATAAACATGGATTTTAAGAACACAAAGAATGGGCATATTGATGGAACCAATGAGAGAATGTGTGATGCATATTTTGGACACTGAAGGAGAGAGTACTAGACCTCAAGGGTTAAGTACAGATACTCAAAAAGCCACAGGCTAAATCAAGTCAATATCTGCAGGTTTCTATAAACTGCCTAGATTAAAATTGATAAGAAAGGGAACTGATGTTCACTTTTGAAACTGGAAAGGCAGGCAAACCTCTGCAGTGGTCCATAACAGTAGACAAGGGTGCAGTAGAGCACACCTCCCAGACTGCCAGCCACTGCTGAAAGTACATGAATGTAGGCAAGCAGGGATCATCCTTGATTGGCTGCACAGCACCCCCCTAACCCCTTGGTTTCCATCCCAGAAGGGAACAGACCCTCCAGCCCAGAGTTGGCCAGATCCCCTAGCCTCAGTGGGGGTTCCCCAAGCCCTGCCCCAGTGCAGAGAAGGGATTCCTCCTCCCACTCCTCAATATGGTCTCACAGGGCTTGGCCCTGTGCCAGGCTCAGTCTGAGGCCAGAAAGCAGAGACTTTACTGCCTCAGCTCTGTGAAAGCAGGGGGGCACAGCCAAGGGATCCCAGCCCAGCTCCCTATGCTGCAGGGCAGGGAGAGGGGAGGCAAAAAGCCCAGAAGGGGCTTTGCTCTCCCCATGACTTGCAGACCCCACTTGGGGGGCCAGTGCTGGGCTGGGGTTCCCATCCCCCACCCTTCGGATACAAGGGCAGCCAGCAAGGTGCAGAGCTACAGTGATTCCAGTCTGGCTTGAGGGAGGGGAGGAAGAGTGATAAGCCCCAGAGCATGCTTTCCTTCCCCGTGTGCTGTGCAGACCCAGGCTAGATTAGCCTGGCATCTGTTCCCCTGCCTCTGTCCTGATGGGTTGACAGGCACAGGCAGAGGCTAGAGACCAGGGGCTTTATTGCCTCTGCTTTGTGAAAGCAGGAGGGCAGGATCAGTCCTGCTCTGCTGAAGCAGGCAGCATAGCCCAGAGCTGCAAAGCATCCTGGGATCCTGGGGAACTGTGACAACTTGAATCAGGAAGAGATCTGAAACAGAAGTTCCATAAAACTGATTTAACCTAAATCAGTAAACTCTGATAAACCTGGATGTAGTATCTTAAACCAGTTTCAGCCATTTTGAACGTAGTTTATGTGCAGTCAACTACTATTCTGTTACAGGTTTGAACTGATTTCTGATCATTTAAACCAGTTTATGTACAACTTCTCTCTCTAGCCAAACAGACCAAGACAGGGAAGGTGAGAAGATGATATAAAAACTGACCAGGAAGGGATAGGTGAAGAGGTGACAAGGTTGAAGGAGACTATGCAAGGTTGGAAGAAATGGAAGGCTGTAGTTAAGGCAGTCCTTCCTATTTCCCTGCAGTACTTTGTACCAGTATACCACGATTTAACTTAGCAGCTACTAAGACTTCCACTAGATTTGTTCAATTGTTACCCTCAGATCCACCTACCAAATTCCAGTATCGATAGTAACAGACACTAGCTAACACAGGAAAAGCTTGGATTCCTTGACATTTGAGATCAGTGGACAGTCTTTGAAAATTAATTTCAGTGTTTATATATAATGTCTACAACCTAGCTGATATTATTAGCTTTTTATTTGAAACCCCAATAAGAAATTATTTTTAATTCTGCTGCAAGCTGGTGGTCAACCTCAAATTGAAAGGACCTTTTTATATTTGATTGAAAGCAGAAGAATCAAAGGGAAAAGTAAATATGCAAAACAGAAGCTCTTCACTTAAAAAAAAAAAAAATCTATTCCCTACAATTTGAGCAATTGTTAGTGGCTTTTTCAGGAGGTAGAATCCTGAATAGCCAAGTATTAAAAACAACTGAAACTATGCTAAAGAACTTTAAAAAAATACTACAACTCCAAAGGAGATCATCATTGTCCAAGAAAAAAAACATTACTGCCATTGTATTACTTGATGCATGCACAAGACTTACTCTGAGAATAATCCAAGTTGGTTTGAGTTGAATATATATAAAAATAAATAAATAAATAAATAAATAAATGATACAATGAGCTCCAAGGTGCAATGCCCATTATTAGTGAAAAACGTGATGGCAGCTAGATCACTAAACCGGAGCCAAAACAATGGAATTTTGAAGCATCTTGACAGGATTATAGGGTATAGATTACCCCTGTTTGAAATCAGTACAATACACAAGAAAATGAACATGTTGCCTGTATAGTTCTTCCAAGCCTTTGCAAAAGAGGTGAGTGTAGTACCCAATTGGGATTCTAGCCATGGTACTATTCAATGCCTTGATACCTGGCTGCCAGGATGAAATTCTAACTCAATTTTAAAATGCTATACCACAAATGAATTGAACTCATCATGGTATTACAAGATTGAGAGGAAAAAAAGTTGCCTGCTTTCTTCTCATCAGTTCTGAAAGGAAAAGAAAAATCAAAGTAAAACAATTCTTTTTTAGCTTCCCTGTAACATGCCTATGTAGCTTTCAGAATGTATTGCCACTGCTGTAACTTTACTATCATTTTAAAGGAGTTAGATTTCAATGCAGAATAAATATGTATTAACATTATCTCACATGTGTTCACACAAAAATATTTCACGCCAGAAGTTACACTGATAGTATGCTAAAGCTGAGTGACTAAGCAACCAAAAAATCAGGAATCATCCAAGTTATCTGTATACTCCGAGTTCTTTCCAATTTGCACCTCTGCATTACAATACTATCCTTAAAGAAACACAGCCAATTTAAAAGCCACCAAATTATTTCTACCTATTGCTGCAGGAAACAACCACCATATGATTATTATAAACAGAAAGACAAGTTTTCCCATTTATTTACTTTGTCTGTTTGATGGCACATTGTAGGCAGTCAATTCAGTGTTCCCATTGTTGCTTATTAATTTTTTACACAGCAAGAGAAAACATTTTTAAAATAAATATTAAAATGGTTATTAAAGAGACTGGGGGGGGAAAATAGGTGTATTATCTGAAATGACCTTTAATTCATTTTTTTGAAGTTTATAGGTGTCAGAGTTGAACCAAAATATAACTCTTTTTAAGAGGTGCAACCAATTGTTTAAGATTGTAAAACGCTTATGAGAACAGCAAGGCAAAATTGGCAGCATCACATTCAGTTTAATCACACAAATTGTATAATGTACACATTTTAGCAGTTCCATCACACACAATTTCTTACAACAGCTGCACAGCCTTCCTAATATGCAATAAGAAAAACTGAGGCAGCAATCATGCAACTAACCTAAGGAATCTTAAGGAGAGGACAAAACACTTACCACGGAGTAATTTTCCCTGGATTTTACCCTGTAGTACATTTACTATAAGCCAGCACTTCTACTATACTAGGTGGTGGGGCAGCCTGTTTGCATCAAGCAAATGGCTACCTTGGAACAAAATTGATTAGGGAAGCAGACACACCACTGGTTTACCAGTGTAACTTGTACTGATGTATACTTACTCTTCACCTTCTGAAGGGTAACTGCAATCTTAGAGTGGTGTGATTTTAACCAGCAAAAGACTGCACTCATTCTGCTTTAACTAAAGTCAATTTACTCTGTAGTAAGCAGGTTGTATGTCCACGACCTTGCCCAGTAAGCCAGCAAAACTTCATCGTCATTATGCTGATTCCCATCACCACATACTGTAAGATCATAAGCAGTGTATTTGCTCACCTGAACAAGACATACTAAAACGTGAGTAACATTAGTGGGGTTCCCTGGTCTGCGCTTGTCAATTGGATCAGTAAGAGGCACCTGGGGCCACTGTCCCTGGGATTAAGATCCTGAAGCCCCAGGAGCAGCAGGGGCCCAATCTTGCTTAACAGTAGCCCCAAGTGATGTCTATACCTACCAGTCACATATGGATCAGCTATGCCATGACATATGCCAGCATAGCTGATCCTGCAACAAGAACTATATCTGTTTCTAGCCTACGTGAAACAGATGGGGAAGATGGAGTATGGTAAGGGGGAGGGGATGGAAGTGAACAGAATAGCTTTAGGTCAGGAGGTCCAGTAACCATTTCTCTAATACCAGGCCATGTCCAGTGAAAAGGGGCAAGATGACCCAAGTTAAAAGGCCTTTAGCCTGGCTCTGGAGTGGGTCCCAACTTCCTTGTCAATTTTGTTGTTTATATTAAGGGCGTGATGGAAGAGGTCAACAGGACTCTCTTGGGAAAAAGTCCCAGTATTCCATGGAGGGAAGCTGGTTGTTAGCCTGAGAACAAGATAGTGGTCATCTACTGCTGAGCTTGTTATTTATGTGGTTTTCAATAGGAAGCTGCAGTGTAAATCTTCAGCTACCACATAACAGCATCTTAATCTTCAAAGCAATCGTGATTTCAGTCTGCTTTACAGCTAAATGGCTACATTCCATTAAAGGGCAAGTCCTTGGTGCTAAGTTTGTGAATATCTTCCTTTATCAAACACTAAAGCCAAGAAGCCAGTAAAACCTGCAGCTATACAGGATGTATGCCTGGATGCATATACAGGTTTGTATATGATGACATCCAGTCAAACCTGCAGCTATACAGGATGCAATACCTTCCTAGCAACGATGTGGCCCTTTGTTTTTTTTCAGTTCACCACTGTTCTGGTTGAGAAAGGAGAATGATCCTTTCCAGAATATATTTTAATTTGCAAACAAGACATGGTAGCTTACCACTTATAATTTCATCAAGGCTGCATCCTAAACAAAAATCTTTTTTTTAGGTCATGTCTACATATTAAACTTAATATGACAGGCAGCAGCACCCTCAAATCACACAATACTGTTGTGTACCGACTGCCTCCCAAAGATGAAATAGTTTAGCTGCAGGAGGACAAACCGGCCTCTCCAAACTGCCACACAAATGCAGCTACTCTGAGAATACAGTTTAGGTGGTAGCCCACAATGCAACAGAGTGTTAGGATACTTCTGACAACAGGTAGAAGTACAATAAAAGTAGTGCAAGAAGAAGTGGCCTTAGTGTGCTTGTCCTTAGACATATCCTTAGTGACATCAACAATACAAGATAAATCCAACAACTCTATTTGGGTCATTGTTTAAAGCCACTGGCAAGCACCAGAATTTAGATTCCTTCTGTTCAGATGTAGAAGTGGCTAGTGTCTGCTAAAATATCTTTGCCAACTCAAGGGTGCCCTCACTGACGGGGAGAGCAGTTTTGATTAGAGATGTAGAGCTCAGCAAAGCTTGTGGAGCTCCTCCTACAAGAATGCAGTTTCAGTGTTCAAGGTCTCAACAGTATGAAGCAGACAAAACTGGACCATCATCTATTGACTGAGTAAGGAGTTGATGCCACTATCTCATCATCCAGCAGTGAGAAAAAAAACCCTTTTGTGGTTCTAGGGCTGATGGGACTGTTAATTATATCATAAGGAGTACAGGAGCCTCTACTTTGCCTAGACAGGAAAAAGGGAATCTGCTTTGTGGCATGTGACTGTAGTTCTCAGCAGAACCAATATAGGCAAGACTCTTTTCCATAGGAATACCGGCCCAGTCAAGGCCGGCTAGCTCAATGCCACTCATACCTTGTCTAGGACAGAGGCAGGAAAGGTGCCTCTAGTATCATCTTTAAGATGGCTAGAAAGGGGTAGACGAAGTGACTTGCTACTCAATGCCAAAGAAGAGAAAGATCAGACAGGGTGTGGAGGAGAAGATCTTTTCAAGTCACAGTAGTATGGAGAGCCATTACATTCAAACTACAGTGCAAATCACCATTTTGATGCAAAACATGTTTCTGGGAGACATATTTACACCTTTGAAAAAGGAGATCCGTCATCGATTTCCAGTAAGTACCAAGATGCTACTCTATTTGGCAGTACCGAAGCCCCTTACTTCAAGAAAGGAAGAGAAAGAGATTGACAAATTAGAATGAGTCCAATAGACAGCAACTAAAATGTTATGAAGAATGGCCAAAATAACTATTTTATTTAGTTTGGAGACAAGAAAACTGAGCAGGAAATTTGATAAGTCTTCAAAAACCTGAAAGGTGGTTATATGTAAGATGATCATAGAATCAGAAAAGTAGAGCTAAAAGGGGACCTATCTAGAGGTCATTAGATCAACCCCCTGCCTGAGACAGGTTCACACCTATCCAAACCATCCCATACAAATCCACCGTCTTACCTCTTAGCAAAACCTACAAAATCAACTGTAAATCTACCACAAGTGAAGCAAGGAGACCACGGCCAGGACCCCTGCCACAGAGGAAGGGAAACCCCCTTGCAGTTCATATAAATCCAGGTAAAATCCTTCCTAAACCCAAATATGGCAGTTGGTCAGACCCTGAATGGAGAGGCAAGACCCACTAACCAGGAAACTCTAGGTTTAAGTCCCAGCAGAAACACTAGCATACAGCAGTCAACCAAAATGATGGCACACCATAGTCACAATCCCTAAATTTGGCTGTAGCCAACTCCCAATGCTTGAGGAAGGTAAATCCCTCTCAAACCCAACACATGCAACAGAAGGGTGGGGGGATTCCTTCCTGGCCCCAAGTGGCAACCAGCAAAGCGCAGCAGCATGGGAAATACCCATGGCTACTACCAGATCATCCCTGAATGATGCTTATCCAACCTCTTAAGCACCTCCAGTGACAGAGAGTTATGGACTCTCCCTAGGCAGTCTAGTCTATTCCACTGCCTCACTATTCTAACACTGAAAAAGAATTTCTTAATATCCAATCTAAACTCACTCTGCTGCAACCTCAGCCCATTGGTCTACATCCTGCTCTGTGCAGCAAGACAGAAAAGGTGTTTTCCCTTTTCTCTCTCTGGCAGCCCTACAGGTATTTGAAGACTGTTATCATGTCCCTTCTTAAGCATCTTTCCCACAAGTTGAACATGCCTGCTCCTTCAGCCTCTCCTCATGACTTGCCTTTCAAATCCTTTATCATTTCTGTCACTTGCCTCTGCACCCTAACTTCTCCTTATCTGAATACATGTCCTGGGTATTCCCAGTTGTGTTGTTTGCCCAATTTACTGAAAAGCTCTCAGTTCCAGCGTCCAAATCATAAGAAGCACATGGACCCACATTGGGCCTAAGAAATTCCTGTGGGACTCCGCTCAAAAACTTCCTGCCAGTTTGACATGGATCCATTTATAGCTACCCTTTGCTTTGCCCTGATCCAGTTTTCTATCCACCTTATAGTAGTTTTGTCCATCCCACATTTCTCCAATCTGTTTATAAGAAGATCATGTGGCACTTTGTCAAAAGGCTTGCTGAAGTCCAGATAAGCTATATCCATTGCATTGCCTTCATCCACTAAGCTAGTTACCTTATGGAAAAAGGAGCTCAAGTTTACTTGGCATAATCTGTTCATGCCGGCTGCTTGCGATGAGCAGGGATCCTGGTTTTCCCTGATAAAAAAAAAATAATCACAAGTTCTCTGATAAACCCCCCCTCAAAATCCATGATTAAAATTAAAGACACCCTACAGCCCTCCCCAGACCTGCTGGTAACCCTTGTCCCCACCCATAGCCCCTGCCCCCAACCTCTGCCGGAGGGGGCCCCCAGCTGCCAGGGCTATGGGGCCAGGGATGCAGGTCCACAGCTCCAGAAGGCAGCTGAAGCAAAAGGAGCATGGAGCTGGCTCCCCCACTGCTGCGTGCTTGGGCAGTGGCGGGACCAGCTCCCAAGGACCATGTGCACTCCTGGGGGGAAAAAGGGGAACCCACGCCCCCCCATATCTGTGCTGGGGCAGGTTGCGGGCTTGAGCTCCTGCCCCGCTTCCCTCCTGTAGGGCCTCTGAAGCCCCACAGGCACAACCCTGCACAGCTGGGGACAGCAGAGAAGCATGGGGATCTCCTCCCTCTCCCACTGCCCTAGTGACATGCCCCCTGTGCCTGCCGTTTCCCTCCGTGCAGCCCTACATGCAGGAAGCGGATCTCCAGGACAGCACGGGGTGAGCAGCCACTAGGAGATCCCCCTGCAGCTCCTCTGTCCCCAGCTGCGCCAGGTTGTAAGGGAGGAAAGCAGGACAGCAGGGAACTGAGGCGAGCAGCCGCAGGCCCACTGTTGCGGACCACGAGCAACACTACGGCCCCATAAGGGAAGCCACACATGGAAGCACCGAGCCTGGTCAGGCCAATGGTGCCTCAGGCAGTCCACATACAGCCAGTCTGGCACTCTGCATCATTCACCAACACCTCCCCACTCCCTAGCCAGCTCCCTGCAGCCAGCTTCCCCCCAAGCACTGCCCCACAACCTCCCAGCCCCCTGTAAGCCCCACTTACCTAACCTTCCAGGCTCCAGAAGGAAAGTGAACCAAAGGTAAGCCTTGGGACTGACTAAAAGCCTCAGGCCCTACGCTTCCCCTCCCCCTCTGGTCAGTGCTGGGTGTTTCCCACCCCTTTTGCAATCAGCTCTTGCAGGCTGGAACTCTGCCAGCCTGCAGAGCTCTTTGCAAAAGCAGGAAATTTGCATCTTTCTCTGCTAGAAGGGAAAATCTGCATTCTCTCTGATAAATATGGGAAATTCATTGTTTTCTCTATTTTTCCATGGGAAATGGAAAATCAGGATCCCTGGTGATGAGCCTTTCCTTCCCCAAATACCTGCAAACGCTCTTGTTTAGGATATGCTACAGTAATTCCCTAGTTATCGAGATAGGGCTAACCAGTCTGTAGAGCTCCCCAAGTCCTCCTTAGATTTCATAGACAACAGAACTGGAAGGGACCTTGAGAGATCATCAGGTCCAGCCCCCTGCCCAAGGGGCAGGAAGTCAGCTGGGGTCTGATCACCCCAGCAAGATAAGCATCCAAGTGTTTCTTAATGGTATCCAGAGTAGGTGCTTGCACCACTTCTGGGGAGAGTCTATTCCAGACTCTGGAGACTCAGACGGTAAAGAAGTTTTTCCTTATGTCCAGTCTAAAACAGTCTCCAGCAGTTTGTGACAGTTAGACCTGGTCTTCCCTTGGGGTGCTCTGGTGAACAGACGTTCTCCCAGTTCCTGAAGCGCACCCCTTATATGCTTATAGGCTGCCACCAAGTCAGCCCTGAGCCTTCACTTCTCCAGTCCTCTCAGCCTCTCCTCATAAGGCCTGTTCTCTTCACCTCTCATCGTGCATATGACTGTCCTTTAGACTCTCTCAAGCTTCTCCACATCCTTTCTGAAGTGTGGAGCCCAGAACTGGATGCAGTACTCCAGCTGCAGCCCCATCAAGGAGGACTAAAGTGGGAGAATGACTTCTTGGGTCTTGCTTGAGATGCATTAGTAGATGCAAGACAGAGTTTTATTTGCTTTGTTGGCTGTGGCATCACATTGATGGCTCATGTTCACCTTGTGATCAGTCATAACATCCAAGTCTCTTTCAGTCATGGTGCTACTGAGTATAGCACTAACAAGCCTATAAGTATAACGTGGGATTTTTATCCCAAGATGGAGCACCTTGCATTTCTCCATGTTGAAAGCCATCAGGTTTTGATCCTCCCACCTAGTGAGCTTGTCTAGGTCAGCCCAAATTGCCAGCCTATCCTCTAGCGTGACCACACTTCCCCATAATTTGGTATTGTCTGTGAACTTGGCCAGTCTGCTTCTGACACCCAAATCCAGATCATTTATGAATATATTAAAGAGTACTGGTCTGAGCACTGAGCCCTGAGGGATGCCACTGGTCACCATGTTGACTTGGTTCCATCAACTATCACTCTCTGGGTCTAACCACAAAGCCAGTTCCCCAGCTATTGGACTGTAAGGTTGTTGAGGCTGCAGTTTGCCAATTTTACCAGGGGGACATCATGGAAGACCAAGTCACAGGCTTTTTTTAAATCTAAATACATGACATCAACCTCTTCTCCTTTGTCCAGGTGATGCGTCACCTGGTCACAGAAGGAAATGAGGCTGGTCAGGAAAGACCTACCCACAATGAAGCCATGTTGATCATCTCTCAGAATGTTGCCTTCCATTAGTCTGTTATTGATCATTTCTTTGATGATTATTTCCAATATCTTTCTAGGGATTGAGGTCAAACTGATTGGCCTGTAGTTCCCTGGATCTTCCTTCCTTGATGATAAGCACCACATTGGCCCTTTTCCAACCTTCAGGAACCTCTTCCAAGCACCACGAGTTCTCAAATATCTTCACCATTGGTCATGCTATGATGTCAGGCAACTCTTTTAGTACTCTTGGGTGTGTTCCATCTGGGCCAACTAACTTGTAGATGTCCAGCCTCTCAAGCTGTTCCCTCACAAGGTCTTTCCCAGTTATAGACATATAATCGCCCTTACCCTGGTGGTCCCGTCAGGCAGGGTGATCCCCCTGGGCTGGTAGAAAACCGACGCAAAGTAACTGTTGAGGAGATTAGCTTTTTCCTGGGTGTCAGTTGTCAGCTGCCCCATTTAGTTCAGAAAGGGTCCAATGTTGCTCTTGTTTTTTTCCCTGACTTCCCACATATTTGAAGAAGAACTTTTTATTGTCCTTGATTCCTGTAGCCAGTTTGAGTTTGGCAGCTTGACATTTTTAAAGAGGGGCACTATGTTGGCCCTTTTCTAGTCATCCGGTACCTTGCCCATCTCCCATGACTGTAAATATTATTGCCAAAGGCTCCAAGATAACTTCTGCCAGTTCACCTCATTACCCTAGGATGAAGTTTATCAGGCCCTGCTAAGTTGAATTCATTCAGACCCATCAAAAGCTTTCCGACACGTCTCTTGTGTTCTCTCATCCCTCAGGATGCCCCCTTCCTTACCCAAATCATCCTTATTAGCCGTTTGGTTGCAGCTTAATTAGCAATGGCAGATACTTGACTGGGATGGTTTATCCAGGGATGATCCTGCCTTCAGCAGAGGACTGGTGAGACCTCATGAAGTCCCTCTGAGACCTACTTTTCCATGATTATTTTCCCTTCCATACATTTTAAGGAGGTCACATCTACATGTTCATTAATGTGTTTTTGGTAATGTGCATTAAATTTATTGCCTCCATTGTGAGGTACTAGAAAAGGGCACATTGGCCTATTTTAATGCACATTTGCAAAAGCGCAGAGTTTTTGTGATGCTTTAATGTGCATTAAAAAAAGCTAATGCACATTGAAGCACACAGATGCACCCACAGAGAACTTTAAGGCTCCATCTTTAGAGACGTTTCGAGTCCTCCTGGCAGGATGACTTTGCATGGTATATGCAGATAAATTACTGCTTCATATAAAACTCCACTCTTCTGTTGCTCAGTTCGTAAATACTGGGACCACTTGTGGTTAGGTGATCAACATCAAAGTTGGAAGTGCCAGTCTTCATTGCCATTTTCACTACCCTATCCTTGGATGGGAGACCAGTACCGTGGGCTTCAATGTGATACCTGTCACTTCCTCTCAAATTACCTACATGGAATGCTAAGCCAGATGCAACTTGACCCATATCCTTGGAGTTGTGGGTCCTGGAGGAAAGAAGTCCAGCTACTGAATACTGCCCAGCATATGGTGGTCTCTATCAGTGAGGATACAAGTCTGTCACAGGAAGTGTAGGATTTGGACCTTGACTATTTAGAATCCAGTATAGCAAACCCCTCAATTCTACTATACACAAAGGTCTTTTTTTTTTTTTGGGGGGGGGGGGGGGAGGGGGGTGTGTGTTAGGATTAAGTTTCTTCACCAAATTATTAAACATGGAATAAGTATAAACCTCCAAAAATGTAGCAAGTCTGATACTTGCTGGGATCCAGCTCAATACCAAGGATAATAAGAAGGGAACTGAGGGAAGGTAACAGATGCTCCAATCTTTATGTCCTTGCAGGGTTGTACAGGGCACATGCATGACTCAGACACTACTATATAAAAGAATACAGCCTCAAGCAATGAAGTGCACACACTTCTACAGTGGGATCCCACACTGACACACTCGAAGAAAATTCTACATTTACATGCATCAAGCTGTAAAACGTATTCTGTGATGTTACATTATTTCACATGTACAATAATACAATCAAGACTAACACATTTACAGAAAAGGGAAGAATTAAGGCTTTGCACATAAAAATTCAGCCTTACCACAGTTCTGGTTGTTCACTGAATTATTAATGTAGTCCCATTAAAGTAGTTCTTCTATGGAATTTTCTTAATTTTAAAGAAGACATGATAAAGATGGAGCTTTATTCTCCAAAACTGAAATTCTCATGGCTTGTAGTAACATATAATTTAGAGCTATTTCAACACCACTTGTGATATGCTTCAGAAAGATAACTTGTCTTCTGCATCCTTTAGGAAATACTAAACTTGAGGAGTACTCTCTCGTGTGTACTTGTGCATACTTTTCATCGTTTTCAGATTTCTTTAACGATTCACAAGGTTTTATGAACTTACATCAATCACAGAAATCCTTACTTATCTTCACACTTTACACAAGGCCAATATGCAAGTTTATAGGTTTTCCAAATGCAATCAAATCAAAACAAATTTAATTCAAAACAAGTAAAAAGATTTCTCAATACTACTAACGTGTCAAACTTCAACTCAGCCATTTTTTTTTCAACAAATAGACAAAAACATTGCCAAGATGCTACATTATTGTACTGAAATTTCTACTCTTGCTTTCATTGGGGTCAAACCCTGCTGTTGGTATCAAGTTTTACTCAAAAATTCACCAATGGGAAACAACAAGGTAATTTTTTTAAGAGTTTCAGAAAGCTTTAAAGGTCAAATAATAAGTTAGAAGAAGAACAGTTAGGCAAGCTTTACTAAATCAGGTGCTCCTATTCCTGATGCAATATAAAATATGTGCAATACATGTTTTGAAAATACATTTATTAGGCAATTGTGGCTTGTTTCATGTGGTTACAAAGAAAAAAATTCAAAGAGTGCTTAGGACTGAATGTGCCATAATTAAAGGTGGTTATAATTACTATCTAAGTTTGTGTGTCCTAATTTACTATAAACCACTTTATAAGTATGAAACATCTCATTCTTTGGTTGTGTAATTATTCTATGTGTCTAAACTCAAAACAAAAATTCCAAACGAGCGTCTAAAGCTAGGCACGCAAGTTTGGGTTTTAAAAAAAAAAAATACATTTACTATAAAATATGGATATTACCAAAAATCTTAGGCATGAGTAGTGATGCCTTACATGCCATCCATATTTGGGTATGGTATGGAAAGGCCAGCAAAAACGCTCCTTGTTAAAATGTTTGAACAACAACACACTAGACTACTATCTTTTCAGTGCAATTCTCTTCCCGTTACTAGAAAGGATATGCAAAAGGAAGGTAACATATAAATTGGTAAAATCTCCACCAAATGGCTCTGTTAAACCACCCATGGCCTGTTAAACCAGCTACATACTTTGGCTGGATTGATTTTGCCCCTACAAAGCCTGAAGAAGTTTTAGCAATCTTGCTGTACTGAAGGGCAGAGGCTTATCAAAACACTGTTCTTAGCAAAAAGAATAATAAAGGAATTAATCTTGTGTCTGTGGGCATGAAAGTATTTACATGGTTTTGCAACACTAAGACAGCAGCATAACCCTGAACATAAAGGTATCAATCCAAATAAGTATAATAAAGCCAAAACCCACAAAACTTCTTTACACCTAGCTGGCTCAGCTCTCTTCAGTTACACAAGCCAATGAAGCAGAGTGAAGAAAGCTTGTTTTAAATGCCCAAAGCTCTAACGAAGCTAATTAAAATACTGTGCTAGAATGCAAATAAATTTTATATTCTAGATTGAATACACAAATATTCTGTGCGCTATATCAAAATGTGTTGTCTGACAGAACGATGTTATACTAGAAAAAGAGATACCTCCAATTTGCTCTTCTCAGCAGCAGCTTGCAGAGAAGGAGAGGATGCCAAAGGCTGAGCAGCATCAGAGGAGGACATCTGTACAAAGCAGATGAAAAAGGGATGGATGAGAAGGAAACCAAGGCAGATGATAAGAATTAACAGGCTATAGATAAAGCATAGAAATATTATGATTTAATCTTCTTCCAAGATGCAGTAATGCTTTAAAAAAAAAAAAAAAAAAAAACACTTAATATAGAGAAAACAAAGCAGAAGAGAAAGCATTTGCATTTTAGACTTATGAATTTGATTAATGCAATTTCCAAAAGAAGAGAGATTTGTCAGGTAACAGTGAATGATTTATGATGAAATTCACTAGAATATAAAATAAGAAAATGAATCCGGATAAGATCACATCACAGACATGAGAAAAATAATTAGGTTTCATCCATTGTTCAATTTTATCCAATGTGACTGTTGAAATATTAATGTCCTGAAGCACGAAGGCACACTGTCCCATGGGGAGGGGAGAGAAGAGAGTGCCTTTGTTCTTGTTCACTGTAACAGAATATTTATATTAAGAATGAAGCAAACTAACTCTGAAAGTTATACATTAATTAAAGTTCTAATGAACTGTTCTATATTGAAGAACATACTGAATGCTAGAAAATGATGTGTGTTAACACAAAGGCAGCATTTTAGCAGTAAACTGGAAGGCCTACTGCAAAGCAAGATAGACATACAATTTTCTAGACATCAGTATACAGCCAATATTAGCATCACTGTACTTCAGAATTATCCAAAAGGTATTTTGAAACAATTATATATGCATTAGATGCAATTTATACATGAAAATGGGATTCTCTAGACTCAGGTTTATACACTGTCCTACCCCATTTCTTTATGCATACTTGATCACTTCAATGGAAACATTATCTTTCTATTCCCTTTACTACAAAAATGCAACTAAAATATGTTTACAAAAGGCATAGTAGATCTTCTGAGCTATTAGACTGACATTGCTCAGCTGCCCTATAATCATTGTCACCACCAAAGGAAAAGGTAAACATAAGCGGAGCTGTAGCAGCACAGGTCATCATAGTATCAAAAAAAAAAAATTACTTAAAAAAATAAAAAAGTAGTAAGAATGTGTTGTTTAAGTAAGCCTGGGCACTGGCCTCTTAAAACATAACCAATATTTACATAAAATGTTCATGCCTTACATATTCTACATTTGTTATACCTGAATCAACTAGTAATACTGTAGTTAACATGAATATGTTAATTATAGATAACTGGTTTCAGTGCATAAAGTGTACTCTGGTCTGCAAGTTAGTTCCCAAGGTTCCAGGAAGGAAGAGATTCCTACCCCTCCGATACCCCTTTTTAAATAACGATAAGCAATTTCAAGAAGTTTTGCACTACATTTAACTTATATAATTAAAACTTGCATGCAAAATATCATTCAGTACTTTTCTGCTGTTATTTCATGGTTTTAGAAGCTATCCATTTTTACCATAAAGCTACCAAATAAAATCTTTCTGATATTGCATTATTTAATCTCATTTTTATGACACAATTGGTGTGGAAATAGTGATCTTACCATCAGTATTTTGACGTTACAACCTGAACTGCTAAGAAAAGAGGATCTTTCATAAACAGCTCTGTTTGAGCATTAAATGATCTGGTAATTAATCCTATTTATAATTCAGGCACTCATGTTTTCAGTCATGATGTTCCATCAGAATTTGCTATCATGATTAACGTCTTATTCCAGCTTTCCTTTTTTTGATTCCAAAGAATTATTAATGTGTACTCCTTTATATGTTAAGCCAAGAAATGATATGGACTAGGTTACAGAAGTAACTAAACCAGAAGCTTTAAGTTTGCAAACAATTCATTAAATGTATCAGAATAGTTATCAAAAAGCATAACAAGTTTAAGAGCCTAGAGGACTAGCGAGGCTAAAGCATACCAGTTTCTGTAGCCAAAGGCATATATGCCTTATATATAATGGTGATAGCATGACAGTCAACCACCACTGACTTCCCACTGTTCAAATTGCCAAGTACCCATTTACAGAAGGGTAATGACTTTTGCCATGAGTCCAGAGCAGGGATTCAAACTCTTACCTCTGGAGTTGTAGCAACACATCTTAACCACTCTGTCATCATGCCCCATATAACTGTAATAAACCATAGCAAAGGATAATAATTTTGGGAACGTGATAATCTATAATAAATTTTTGCAGCATCAGCAGTTCACACCTTTCAGAAGTCTGGTTCATTATTTGTATACCATCTATTAGAACTAAGATGCAATCTGTCGATACGCCAAGCTCCATAGCTATATAACTGATGTAATAAAAATTCTGAGCTGAAGTGGAGTCCCGTGCATTTGGAATATTAAAGGTATTTGAGGCCTTAACTATTAATTCATTTTTAAACTAATTTTAAGAACCTATTTTCAGGCTTGAGGAACACCAAGAGTTCCTCAAGTGGTCAGACACTTAAGATTATTTGGGAGGTTTTTTTCATCTTTATTAAAAACTCTCTCAGCTTTGAACCATTCTTGAGATTGTGTAGCTGATCAAAAGTTACTTGATGTTCACAACATATGAAGGAAATAGCTTCTATACTTTTACGTGCCTCTGCATTGCTCAAAGGTATCCCTTGGTTTTGACAACTGCAAGAAGTAGGCAGAGAGCTGAGCAGAATGAGCTAGCCTTGGCAAGTGGACACAGTCTACATGAGATGGCACGTAACTGGGACCAATATGCAGTACTTCCGTACACAACAGATTGGCCCACAACGATCTCTGGGTTGTCATGACTCTACTGCATCAAGTACCTAGACTGGCATGCTAAAGACAACTCTGTATACCTGTTGCACCATAGCCTGCAGTGTCGACAAGCTCTTGATTGTGGGGAAATATAAAAAAAAAAAAAAAAAAGTCCCTCCGCACTATTTCAGTAACTTAATGCATTTGAAAGCCAATACTATACCCCTATTTAAAACTGTATATACAGATTGTAGTTAAAAACGTAAGGTTTTTTAGTTTATGAAACGCATGAGTTTTGGAGACATCCCACTACAGTGAGAAGTTCTGTGTAATTTTTGGCATAATGAGTGACACTCGTTGTGTACAACTGACTCTGGCTCCATGCAACCTTATTTTTTTCATTCTGTCATGTCACATCTTGGACATCAGATGCTTTATTAGCTCTACTGAAGGAGGAAGAGAATGCTCAGTTTATTCTACCTTCCAGGTCACGTCAGCCACCTATGGCAGGGGCATGCATCTTTCAAGCCTAGAGGAAGGAAAACATTTAAATGTAGGTGCATGCATCTTTTTAGCCTAGAGGAAGGAAAACATTTAAATGTAGGAGCCATAAAATTGCCTTCATAGCACAAAACCCACCTGCATGTTAAATGTCTTTAGGGTAGTCCAAACCATCCACCCAATGTTACAATCTTGGCAACCTCCAGTCTCTGATTAACCTTCTAAGAAGTGTTATTAAGAAGGTTTAAATCCTTTGATAAACGTTTTAAAATGTATCTCTTCATCTAGGTTCTGAGATATATCAGCTCCTACTTATTGGAATTATTTCTGAACAAGTATACAAGGGAGATAAAGCAAAAGCACTTATTAGACTTCCACTAGAATGGAAGCATGACTTCTGCAAAAAATAAAGCAAAGACTTTAAACCTGGCAAGCCTCTTATTAAAAACATCGATCTTTATTATCAAGTGGTATCTAGATAATACATATAGTAAACAGTTCAACTTAAAGTTATTGAACTATGGATGAACCTGTCATAAGAAAACAGAACTTCAGTTGAAAAAAAATGTTTTAACCATCCAAATAGGAAATGAACCAAGCACCAGGGTGCCCTCAAGTGGCCATTTTATATATGCACAGTCAATTAACAGGAAACAGATTTGGAAAGGTACTTAAAATAGGAAAAATAAGAGTTCATAATGACAGAAAGTATAGTAAATAATTATATACTACATTTTTTTCGTTTGCTAAGTAATGCTTGGCTCAGACTTTTAAGATTTACATTAATAAACAAATGAAAAATTTGCACCCCTAAGATGTTTTGTTTTGTTTTTTTGAACAGTAGCAGCTAGAGATCCTAGTTAGGCCAATAGTGCACTTGTTTCTTTTTAATTGTAGAGATACAAGTTACTTATATAAACTTTTTTAAAATTAAAAATGTAGCTAGAGTGAAGATATTCAGTTTTTAGAGTAAAACTGTATGACTTATGGAAAAAAAGCCATTTTTGTGGTTTTTCAGTACTTTAGATTAAAATTAATTTTGCCTCCAAAATGCACTTCCCGCCCTAATTTTACGACAAAAATCATTCAACGATCTAGAAGATGAGAAACTTTTCCAAATTTGAATGCAAACCAAGTTGGGTGATCAACTAAAAGGCTAAAAAATATTTTACATAACTACCTGATAGATACCTGAAAGATATGGGATCTATAAGAATAATCACTATACAAAATTCTGAGGATATAAATCTGACCCAAAAAGGTTACAGTCAAAATGGACCCCACCTACAAGTGTCTGAAAGTCAGTAATTTATTTTACAACTATTTAACTCCCCTTTCAATGACATTCCAGCCAACATCAGAATCAAGTATGATATTTTGATTAAGGCACTGGATTACCATATTTTCTTGTATGCAACATGCCCCAAAATAATACCTGCATCTGGCTTTTGAAAGTCAGAATGAAGAAAAAGATTCTCTTGAAAATACTGATAAAAGTAGTAGCAGCTTCTGTAGCAGAAGCCTCTACCAGGACAAGAGAGAAAGTATCCACAGCTAGCAGCTCTGCAGCATTACTTTTGCTTTCTCCCAGCAGAAGCAGAAGCTGCTATCACCATATTTCCTCATTTATAATGTGGACCACAATTTCCAGCAGCTGAACTTTGGAAAAATGTGTTCTATGCATGAAAATATGGTAATATCTTAATGTTACTAAATTAAACTTTATATGACCATGGGCATAAACTGCTTAAATTTTTGTGTTTCACTTCCCCACTTACCTACATTTTTCTTAAAGTGTAGAGCTCAGAAGCTGGGCAAGTCAGAGAAGGTCCAGAGGAGAGTATAAAAAATGATAAACAGTTTGGAAGACAAACTGTGTGTGGAAAAAGTTGAAAGAGCCAGGTAGATTTAGCTTGGGGAAGAGATTCAAATAGGGGTTATGATAGCAGTTTTCAAGTATCTTGAAGGGTACCATAAAGAAGAGGGAGAACAAGTTTCCTTCCTTGCTAGAGAATGCAGGATACTAAGCATTGGTTTTAAAAACGCAACAAAACAGAATTAGATTAGACGATGTTACTGTTAGAACAGCAAGGCAGTGGAATAAAAACTGCTAGAGGTGCACTGATACATCATAGATTCATAGATTGTTAGAGGCTGGAAGGGACCTCGCAAGATCATTGGGGCCAGCACCCCTGCACTAGGCAGGCAAGACAACTGGGGGTCAAGTGACCCCAGCAAGGTGACGGTCCAATCTCCTCTTGAAGATATCCAGGGTGGGTGATTGCACCACCTCTAGAGGGAGTTTGTTCCACAATCTAGACAACCTGACTATGAAGGAGTTTTTACTAGAATTGAACCTGAAGTAGTCTTCCAGGCATTTGTATACATTACTCCTGGTCTTCCCCATGTGGGCCCTCGTTCACCGATCTCTTGATGTACTTACTCCCTGATGTAGCGATAAACTGCTACCAAGTGCCCTCTCAACCTTCTCTTCTTTAGGCTGAAGAGGCTCAAGTCCCTCAGCCTCTCTTCATATGGTCTGCCTTTTAAGTCTCTGATCATACAGGTGGCTCTTCTCTGGACCCTCTCAAGTTTTTCCACATCCTTGTTGAAGTGAGGTGCCCAGAAGTGGATGCAGTACTCCAACTGCGGTCTCACTAGTGCTGAGTACAGTAGAAGAATCACTTTCTTAGTTTTACATGAGATCCATTGGTTGATGAATGCCAGAGTGTTGTTTACCCTGCTGACTACAGTATCGCATTGACAGCTCATGCTCATGAGATGGTTAACTATTACCCCTTTTGGCCATGGTGCAAGTCAAATTGTTGCCACCGAGCCTGTAGGTATGTTAGGGATTATTTGCCCCCAGATGGAGCACTTAACAGTTCTCCATGTTGAACCTCATTGGATCCAGTGAGGTTCAACACCTCCACCTCTCCAGTCTGTCCAGTTCTGCCTGTAACCGCAGCCTATCTGCAGGCGTGACCATGCTCCGCCATAACGTGGTGTCGTCCGCAAGCTAGGCCAGTAAGCTCTTTACCCTCATATCCAAATCAATGATAAAGATGTTGAAAAGCACCAGAACAAGCATGGACTCCTAAAGGACACAGCTGGCCACTTCTCACCAGGACAGATCAGTTATAAGAATTCTGGGTTCTACCTTGCAGCCAGTTTCCCACCCACTGAACCACTGAGCAGTTAAACCCGCAATCTTTCAATTTTCCCAGAAGGATATCATGGGATACTAGATCAAAGGCCTTTTGGAAGTCTAGGTATATAAACGTTGACCTTTCCCACATCCAGGTGGCGAGATAAGTGGTCATAGAAGGAGATGAGATTGGTAAGACAGGACCTGCCTGTGACAAAGCCATGCTGGCTGCCATTCAGAATCCTACCCTCTATGAGCGAGTCACACATAGACTCCTTGATGAGTTTTTCTAGGATTTTCCCGGAGATGGAAGTTAGGCTGACTGACTTATAATTGCCCAGGTCCTCTCTCCTCCCCTTCTTGAAGATGGGCACAATGTTGGCCCTCTTCCAATCCTCAGGGATCTCCCCAGAGTGCCACAATTTTTAAAAAAGGTTTGCCAGGGGTCCCGCAATGATCTCAGCCAGCTCCTCTGGCACTCAGATTAAGTTCATCCGGTCCTGCTGACTTATAAATGTGTAGCTTTTCTAGTTGGTTATGCACCAGCTCAGCATCAACAGCGGGAAGGTTGTCATTCCCACCATGCCCTGTGCGAACCTTATTTTGCATGTTTTTCCCCTCGGGCCACTGAAAAACCTAAGCAAAGTGGGCATTCAGGAGTTCGGTTTTCTTCCGAGTGTCAGTTACCAGCTGTCCTGAGGTGTTC
>NW_005841864.1:2457611-2459047 GCF_000455745.1 Alligator sinensis
CAGGGGCCCCATTTGTCTTCCTTCTGCTCCCCACATACCTAAAGAAGGACTTCTTATTGTGTCTTTGACTCCTGTTGCTAACTTGAATCCAGTCACCACCTTAGCTTTCCTAATCTTCTCCCTACACATTTGGACCACTGTCCTATAGTCCAGAGGTGCTCAAACTGTGGGTCGCGACCCCACGGCAACTTAAGAGGGGGTTGCAAATTCTCTTCCCTCACCTAGAAGTGGTGGCATGGAAATGCTGCTGTCAAGCACTGTGCTGCCACCGAGTGCTGCATGCCACCTTCCCCGCACCCAAGTCCAGCCGGCTGGCTGCCAAGGACCCTCCTGCCCCCCGCTCGTTGACCGGCCAGACTTTGGTATGGGAAAGTGGCACACAGCAGCACAGAATGCTCAATGGCAGTGCTGACCCTGCCCCCCGTGCCACCACTTCTAGGGAGGGAATAGAAGTTTGCAACCCCCTTGTCATGGTATCAAAAAGTTTGAGAACATCTGGTATAGTCCTCCTTAGGACTGTCCCTAGCTTCCATTGTGTTTATGCCTCTCTCCTTTTTCAAGAGGACTATGATATTCCTATTGAGCCAAGAGAGCTTGAGAGCCCTTCTGCTGCCTTTCCTCCACATGGGAATGGTCTTTTGTGGTTCGAGGATCGTGTCCTTGAAGAATGACCAGTCATTGCATACCCCATTCACCTCAAGGCCCTAGTCCCACATTGCCTCCCCTACTAATGCCCTGAGTCGGTTCAAATTAGTATTTTTTAAGTCCAGGACTTCAGTCCTGCTAATTGGTTTGTCCACCTTGCAGCAGACAGTGACCACAATCTCGTGGTCGCTGTGGCCCAGGCTACCCTTAAATGTTCAAGTTACTCAACCAGATAGTCTCCTTTGGCCAAGACCAAGTCTAGGCGACTGTTGTACTTCCTGGGTCAGAAAGAGCTCATCGATACAGGTTATGAAGCTACATGACTAATCCAATGTAGCCAAATTGGTCCCACATCGGATCGGCACCAATATAAGGAATATTGACTGCATCAGCAATCAGCTTTTTTTGACCAAGTGGCCGATAAATGCTGTGTGCGCGCACACAGCTGCAAAGCAGCACACAGGAGGCCAGGAGCACAGCACAACAGTGTGGAGAGCAGTTGGGTACAGCTGGTAAGTCTGCTGTGGAGCAAGGGGTGAGAGGGGAGGGAAGGGGTGGGGGGAGGAGGTAGACCGAGGCCCCCACAGTGAGGGAGGGAGGGAGGGGGCATGGGGCTGGGGCAGGCTCTGCCCAGCCAGGGAGGGGCACAGGATGGAGCCGTGTGCAGGGAGAGGGGGTAGCATCTGCTGCTGCGCATACCCCAGGAAGGCATGGGGGGGTGGCCCCGGATCTGCACACAGGTTGCCACTGTGGGGGGGAGGAGGGGGTAGCTGGTAAGGGAAAATTTTGGC
>NW_005841864.1:2459212-2469786 GCF_000455745.1 Alligator sinensis
CCTCACACCCCTCCCCCCTTCAACTCTCCTCCTCCCCCACCCCCAACAGACATATCAGCCAGATGCTACTCTCTAAGCTGCCTGGCTGCATATTGGAATCGGATCGGTATCGGATGATATTGGCTCCTTAAAAATCTGCCACCCATAATGGCCCCCCAAAATCTCTCTCTCTAAAAGTTGCAGGTGTTGTGTGATGGTTGGGCTCAAGCATCAGATCCCAGTCACACCACACCATAGTGCTGGCACAGGGGAAGTCTGAGATCATGATCCTGGGCTCCTCCTGAACTAGCAATCTTCATTGTTGTGGCTAGGAAGCCCATCAGGGGCTGGGAGTTGACAGCGCCCCCAGCCACAGGGTAGCCCCTCTACCCTGAAGCTAGAAGTTCCAATCACTGACAGGATTTCCCACCATGGGGAGCTCAGCATGCTTCTCTAGCTGGGACCTCTGATCTTTTGGCCAGTGCTTCCAGTTACTGGAGTACCCTGTCCAGTTCAGGCAAGGTTGCTTTGTGACAGTGTGCGCCATTGGCTGGGAGCACTGGTCACATTTAAAGGCACGATAGGAACAAGTTGTAGTTATTACACATATACATTGTATAATAACTTTGTTGCTTATTCCTGAATTTACCGTGACATTAATCATGTCTGAAGTAGTGATCTGGCCACATGCTCATTCAGTTAACCAGTTAATCCAATACCACGCATCAGAAGCCTGAAAGAGCTTTTTCCCCAGGGCTTGACCTTTCCCAAGCAGTGCCATAAAGTCAGGGGAAAAAAGTTTGTTTGCTTGAAGGTGGCATTTTGTTTGTTTTTTTGTGAAGATCATTGGCTCCTGAATTAAGACATGTTGCTGAAACATTCTTCTGTGGATATACTGACTTTACCACCTTTGGAAAACTTTGTTAAATCAAGAAGTAGGCTCCAAAGATGAGATCAGAGTGTTTCAGGTTGACTTTTTTATTTTTCTTAACATTGACTAATCATTTTAAATGTAAAGGGACACAGAGTTCAGTATTATTTCTCAAGAAAGGAAGATTCAAACACTGACAATAAATGCCCTAGCCCAGCACTGGGAAGACAGACTTATTGATTTCTTTCCAACTGTGGGGTTTGTTGGGTTTTTTTTTTTGTTTTTTGGGGGTTTTTTTAAGGAAGAAATCTAGTTCTTTATAATACAAAGCAATAAGGGGGAAAAATATGTTCACACACTCCTTGGAAAATCTGCAGCTCTCCATCAACCCCATTTACAATAACCAACAGTAACCCATCAATCAACAAAAGAAAGTTAAGTTTTTAGACTGGATCTTTTCCATTCCCTCAGAGCTAAACAAACATTCTTGCAACATGCAGCAAGATAAAAGCCATTCTCTGCACTACAGAAGAATTCATACTCTAATCTAAATCACCTTAGAACATGAAATGGTTATTCCCTAGTTTTGTACCAACTCCTCTCAAGCACTGGCATTCACTTTACTCAGGAAAGAATCAGAATTTCTTCTTTATCAGACCAAACTAAGGTATCAAAATGAATCATGTGAAGATTAATTAAAATTAACTGTGTACAATGTATGAGGACAATAGACTTGTAAGAAGACTCATGAGAAGTGTATCATTTCTCCTAAAGCCTATCCACTATTAGTCACTTCCCCCCACCTTGAGAATTGCCAGCTATGCATAATTAAACAAATGTCACCTGTTAATTTATAAACTGGTAATAATTTAAGACCTTTGATTTTAGGGAATGTTCTGTTAAAAAATTCTATTGCATACACACACAAAACATGTATGATAATGGAAAATGGTTCAATTACTTGCTCGTTCTCTTGAGCAAGCAAGAGTGCGCACGCGAGTAAATTGAACTACTTTCATTTTTATGCCTGTTTTATTTACCATTACATTTCGTAGAACACTTTAAGTTGATGAGACTTAAAGATAAGGTTTAGAACTAAAACCTAATTATATGTGAAAATTGCATTCTTAGTGTGCAACTTCTCTTTCATATGGTGATTGAATAAAACTGGTTTTATAGTAGTTATTAGTGATCATTAAATTGTTGAGCTCCTAAGAATGCGTTAATGTTTAAGTAGTGTAAGAGTGATGTTGTAGCCATGATGGTCCAGAAATTATGCAAGCAGCAAGGATTTCTTAGGGTGAGATCTTTCTATCGGATCGACTGTGTAGCTAGGACAGTTGGATAAACTTTTGAATGCAAGACATTCTTTGTCCTGGTCCCTGACATTTCTGGACCATCCCTGAGATGCTTTGCATATATACACGAGTAATCAAACAGTTTTCATTATCGTGCGTGTTATTAGCCTTTTTACAATATTTAGATATCTAATTTAAGGAACTTTGTATTGATCTGACCATGTAAATGAGCCTGTTTTGTAGCATTGATTTAATTACTTCACACTGCCACAGCTCTCTAGATCAGTGTTTCAACTATCAGTGAGAAACACTTACTTTTATAGCTGTTTTATAGCTTTGGGGTTTTTTTGGGGGGTTTTTTGTTTTTTTTTTACTTCTTTCTAGCTTAGTAATACAACAGCTGTAAAGAACAAAAACTCATCTTTAGCAAACAGAAACTGAATTTACCGATTATACATTACATGCAGTGCAATTTACCTGCAAGGTTGTAGTATTACAAGAAAGACTTCAGGTTTCTTACCGAAGTTCCACAGGAAAGCTTTGGATGTTTCATAAGCCTCTCTCTGTAATGGCACTACCTTTTAAGTACCACAGAATGATGTAGTTATGCTAGTCCACAAAGTGAGAGATGCAAAGATTTACAAGTGATACCTTTTACTGGGCCAAATGTATAGCTGGGAGGGATATAAAACAAGCTTCCTGGTATGAAGTACCCTTCCTCATCTCTCAGACCTGAGAACAGGATAGCTAAATTAGTGGAATATCAAAACTAATAAAAAGGGGAGAGGGGCATTAACACCTTTCTAGTGAAGTAAACTGCACACTGATCAACAAACATTTGATGGGAAGTGGTCACAGGCAATAGATGCCAACAAAAGAGAGTGTCAACTCATCTCCAGTGCTACAATAATCAACAGCCACTACAATCCACAGATCCTACACTTCTGTATCCCAGACTGTGGTATAAGTCTCACCAAATGGTCTCTCAGAAGCCATGTGGGTTCAACCAGACTAAATCTATGCACCAGAACAAACAGGAAAAGCCAAAGGGACAGAGAAATACCACTGTGTAGGAGAACACTTTTCACAGAAAAACCACACAGTTTCTGGCCTCACTATCCTTATGTTCAAGGGAGAGTTACAACATACCTTCAAAAGGTGAGCCTACAAACGAAAAATCATAAAGCTAGCTGGACATTAAGAACCAAGGTCTGAACACAAACACTGACTTCATGGCTTATCTACCTGATTCATGTTAATCTTTTCACCCTGCACATGTTCATGACTCTTCCCTTTTAATCATCTTGATCTTCCATTAACATAGCTACGCATTCTTCTGCATTTTCCTTCTCTGTTACCTACTCCTGGTAATGCATCTCTCCTCTGATTTCACAGGACAGGATAGAACAATTTAAAATAGAACAAACATTAAACACTAACCTCCTGAGAAGACAGGGAACAAATCTACAAACAGGTTATAAAAGCCTAAGTGTTTAAATCATAGAAGTTATGGTTGTTGGCTGTAGCCGTGTTGGTCTAAGGACATAGGCAGACTAGGTTCCTTGGGTAGATGTGATATCTTTTATTAGACCAATTAAACAGCTGGAAAAATATTTTTTTTTCCCAAGCTTTTGAGCACACGCACCCTTCTTCAATAAAGACAAATTTGTCTTACCCACTTATACAAAACTAAAAAATTCATTACTTTACTAGTCTGTCTGGGGTCCCAACAGGCAACCCAGCCTGGGCTAACTGCTTAGTGGACCATACCTGCCTGGGGTTTTGAGTGGCAGTCCCAACCCACTTGTAACTGTAGCTGGCCACTCTTCTCACCACCACTGCCCCATCCCCCCGCCCCCATTTGCTGCTAGAAGACCAGTCTACTCATTCAGTTGTGGCAACAGGCTTAAGGCCAGCCAACGGTTCCTACTAGGTTTGCCCCAGCTTGTCCTTGTACTTTCTGGTTTCCTGACCCTACTTGTTCTATTCCGAGACACTGGCTTCTGGATTTTTCCTGGTATTTGGCAATTTCGCTTCTGCCTACTCAACTTTGACTCAATTTGTTATTTGGACCTTGCTCTGGATGTCCCCTAAATCTGGAAACTTGGTATTAGATTCCTGACAGATTCACAGAAGCTAGGGTCAGAAGGGACCTCAACAGATCAAGTCCGACCCCCTGCCCCGGGCAGGGAAGTGTTGGGGTCACATGACCTGATCCAGATGCCTATCCAGCCTTCTCTTAAAGACCCACAAGGTAGGGGGAGCACCACCTCCCTTGGAAACCCATTCCAAATTTTGGTCACCCTTACCGTGAAGAAGGTTTTCCTGACATCTAGCTTAAATCTGCCCTCTGTCAGTTGGTGACCATTGCTCCTTGTCACCTTAAGAGGCACCCTGGTGAACAGAGCATTTCCAATCGTTTGCTGCGTCCCCCCTGATGAATTTGTAGGCAGCCATAAGATCACCTATCAGCCTTCTCTTGTGGATGACCCTGGATTAGGCCAGTGTTTTAGACTGCCCTGGTCTGACCCTCCTCTGGCAATCTAACCACTAGGCCAGACTACCCACCACCAAGTACTCTTTACATAGTCTGACTTCCAGTTTATAAACCATTTTTGTTTCTAGCTTGCTGTTTGTCTGAGTTTTGCACCAGTTCCCATCTTGTTCCAAACTTAAGCCAATATACCTAGGTTATGAGTATCTACGCATATGAGACCAAAAGTAAAGTACCCAAAGGAAACCTACGAAACTGACAACAAGGACAAGTGAAATGTGACTGATGTGCAGTACTTGTAACAATAGGATGTTGTTAATAAACTTACAGGAGTCAAGGATTTCTTAGGGCGATACCTTTTATTGGAACAACTGTAGTTAGGATAGAGTTAGACAAGCTGTTGAATGCAAAACATTGTTCATCAGATCTTAGGGATGGTCCAGAAATTCGTCAGGGACATGACAAAGAAGGTCTTGCATTCAAAAGCTTGTCTAACTATCCTAACTACACAGTTGATCCAATTAAAAGATACCATCCTAAGAAATCCTTGCCACTTGCATAATTCTGGACCATCATGGCTACAGCATCACTCTTAAACTACTTAAACTTTAATACATTCTTAGGAGTTCCATAATTTAATGATCACTACTATTAGAACAGTTTTATTCATTCAATCACAATATGAAAACTATGATTTTATTCTAGTCCATAAGAAAAAAAAAAATAATTTACATACTAAGAATGCCATTTTCACATATAATTAGGTTATGGTTCTAAACCTTACTTTTAACTGCCATTAACTTAAGTGATTTACAAAATGTAATGGCTTGAAATTGGAATTTAAATGCAAAGTCAAATAAAATGAAGTTGGTCTCTATTAAAATAAATAACTCACAAACATTAATAACACTTCTAGACAAAATTGAGCATGACTACTTTGGGTAACATTAAGGCACAGGTTTTAATTTTTTAAAAGTAGCTATTTTCTTTTCTGGGTAAAAACAAAAAACAAGAAGCGATAACCACATGGCTCAACTGGATCCAGCTGTCAAGTAATTTTGGAAAGCAGCCTTTTGGACTTCAGCTGGAACATAATAGATAATCTATTAAATGATGAAAATGGAAAGAAAACCAAGAAATCCATCAGTATTCATTTAAACTGCTTTAGTCTAGTTCTCCGACCCCCATGGCAAAAGTTACTCTCGATTACTTTTACTCACAATAAAGCATTTTTTAAAATCAACATGTAATCGAGGAGGGAAAACTGCATACTCTGACAATCTCTCTTGCACTATTTGACTGATTCGGGAAATGTGTAAATCCCACTTAGGTCAAAAGAACATCCTTTCATGACACACTTGATCGCTTGTGGCTGAGCGCTGCTGAGCCTGGCTGCTCTGCATCAAGATGGTCCCTGGTACAAAACAGAGCAGCCTTTAGACAGGGGTGGGTAAAGTCTGGCCTGTGAGCCAGACTGGGCCCAGGGCAGACTTCATTTCCTAGCAGCCCTGGCACCTGGCCCGTCCCCATGGAGACGGAGTGCGGGCTGCAGAACTGGGGCTGTCCTGGCCCAACCCAACCCCGCACTGTTTCCGTGGAGACTGGCCAGGAGCAGCACGGGCTGAGCACGCATCCGGGTGGTGATCTGCTCCAGGGCTGGGGCCAGGATCTTGTGGCAGTGACAGTGGGGGCTGAAGCCAGAGCAGAGCCAGTCGGCTGCCCACATGGTCTGGTGATGAACGCGGGTTCCTCGGGCAGGTGCGTGCAGGCAGGCATCAGATTACCTCACCGCAAGATCCCAGCCATGGACCAGCTCCCCACCTGACAGTGTGCCCTGCCATGCTGCTCTTGGCCGGTCTCCGTGGAGATCCCACGAGTGCAGGGATGTGACAGTGTAGTGTGAGGTGGGGTCGGGCTGAGCCAGGCCAGGGCAGAGCCCCAGTTCTGCGGCCCTGTGCCATCACCATCCCAGGGTCTCCATGGACACTGGCTGGGAACCGAGGCTGCTGGGAAATGTAGTCCAGCCACATCCACCACTTTCCCCACCCCTGCTTTAGAATGTTCTAAATGGCTGCAAGTTCATGGGCGTAACCGACGCCCCAATCGCAACCACCACTCTGACTACAGAGAGGGAGAAGTCTGCATTAAGGAATTACAGGGTCCAAGTAACCCCCCAAAGTAATGAGGAAAGCCAGCTTTTGGTCAGCTTGGCACCAACCATGGAGTACAAATCTCCTAGAGCAAAGATCCAGGCTTCTGTTAGTCTAATGTTTAATAGCTGCAATTCAAAAGAAGCTATAGCAAGCCATTTAATAGTGAGATTGCTGGAATTATTTTTTTAAATCTGTCCTGCTCTCCAACAGTGCTCATTTGGTTTCTTTACTGATGCATACTCTAATTCTATTTGCTTGTAATGAACATTTTACAATACAATGAACACAACACAAACTGCTCTTTACCAAGTTATCATCTAACTCCTACAACTCTAGCAAAAGATACTACCCCAATACCTCAAGAAACTCATTAAACCAAACTGGAATTTGTTAAGCAAGATTGTTTGAGTGAGCCAATAAAATAAAAATAAGTTGGGTCAGAAGCCAAGAACTACAAGCTGCAGGTAACTCATCTCCCCATCATTCTGCCCAGCCTGTCTTATGTATTCCAGAAATATAATCCCCCTTTAAAAATATCTCCCTTTAAACCAATGAAATTTCAAGGTAATTCTCACCCTGATGTGCACAAACATACAGCTTGTGCGCCAAATCCATCCAATAAAACCAATGGATCCAGCCACCAGTGCCTATGGCCTCTGCCCATTCGTGTGCCCATGGCAGGGCCAGGCAGCAGCTGGAATCTGTACCCATGCCAATGCCACCTCCCCCAGCCCCTGTTCCCTGGCTGCAGTGTCATGCAGGCATAGCTTCTGGCTGATGGGGAGTTAACCCCTGCTTCCCAGCTGTGGCACAAGTGGATGCAATGAGGCCACAGCTTCCAGTCACTAGGTCCCAGCATACCTCCCTATCAGCAGAAAGCTGTGCCTATACTGAAGTCAGGGAATCAGCTGTAGAGAGAGCATAACTCTCAGCCACCTGGCCCTAGGGTGGGCACAAGCAAAGCCTCCCACCACTGAAGCAACTCCACCCATGTCAAAGTACATCCAGGTTGTTCCAGCCAGCCACTTGTTAAGAGCTATTGGCCACTGCTGTATGTGGCTAAACACAGGGTCTCTCTCAAAGATCTTGCAAATCTAATTGTTTTCAACTCAGAGGGATTTGACAAATCATGCTAAAAAGGAAAGAGCCATATGCATCTTAACTACAGAAGAGGCCATATTTCTCTCATATACACCACACACCTCCCCCTCCGCAGAAATCGGCACCCCCAAAATTAAACTGTGTGGATTAAGCAGGGAAGCTGATTGTCTACTGGGATGCCCCCTGCTTTGATTCCTGCTCCACAGAGAAGGAGCTGTTGTATTACTATTCAGTCAGCTGAGGGAGTCAATTGACTTAACAACTCATTGGTCTTTACTCCAGGAGATGTTAACAATCTTGATATTACACTAATCAAGCTAACATTTTTTAGGGCAAGTTTCCTCTCTGGTAGTTGCTACTGGTCCCTCTCCTCTTCTTGCACAGCTTTGGAGAGACTCATTTCAAAAGCACATTTGTCTCCCTAGCAGTTGCCAAAGATGGATCAGTAACAAATGGTTTCAGCTTTAATTAAAGCAGAAAAAGGAGAGCGAGTCAACTGAAAATTAGGCTCTATCCCTGCTCCATACTGCTATAACTCAAGGGGGAAAAAAAAAAAAAAAAAAATCTTCATTTTGCCTTTCAGAAACAATGTGCATATGATATTCTGGGGTATGTAACCTATGAGAAAATATGGTATTTGGGCCTCTCCATAATGTTGAAATCCATCCTTAAAGCTGGAATCAACTTTAGCCTACATTTGTAAAATTAGCAGGCAAACTCCAATCCCTATTGTTGAAGAATATACTCAAATCTACCCCAAACCAATAAAAGTTAAAGGTGGAAAGCATACATTTGTGCAAGTTTTTTACTTCATCATATTGATTAAAACACCATCAGTACATCTAAACCTTCATACAGCTTTCCATCTCTAACAGGCCCCTAAAAAGCAGTACATGCTCCAGCTTCAAACACCTGTACAGTAGGCTCAAATTATTTTATATGCTACTTAGAGAGACAACCAGCTGTGCTGTTAATACATTCCATGCATTGGGAGCTTATCTGTCATTAACACTGAGGTATTGCCAGCCTTGGCCATTTACAAGTGACCAAAGCTAAGCTGCAAAAGTGTACGTAAGCAGGAGGCCCAAAGCTTGTTGAGTGACTGTAAAGTGAACCTATGAAATGTGACAACTAGCTGGGTCAGTAGTGAGATATAATTAAACAAACAGAGCCTAAAAGGAGACATCATAAGGAAAGATCATAAATTATGTAACAAGCAGCCCCTTCTTGCCTGCACACCCCCATTTTGTACATTTCTTTTTCCTTCTGAGTACTAGTAGAGACCTAGACCTAGCACACTCATTGCATGGGGGTGGCAAGGCTCAGAGCAAACCAGAAAGCTGAAGTGGCTTTCTGTAGGAGAAAGCTACAAACTACATCTACATATCAATTGAGTTAAGTGTCACTACAGAAAACAAAAGAACTAAAATATCCATTTCAAAGCAAAGCCTGTGAGAACCCAGACAAGCCAAGGTGTATTGAAAACATGACTGTAAATATATCCTGGTAAACACATTCCCCTTTTGAGTAAAACCTATTTCCCAAAGAAAACTTCCCATATCTGTCTAAAGTTTATGCTAAATCAGTCTACTGCATCTAACCTAACTCCTTTACTGTCCCCAGTGTTTGATCCTCACTACCTCACATTTACATTTATTGATTAAAGTATATTTCTTTTTATATTTCATCCGCCTCATCTTTACCCTGGCATTCTGTATTTCATACCTTCCTTTACTTTTAAAAAAATACATTTGTTAAAAGTCATACCTTGTAGAACTATTATTATAAGAATACTTTGGAATTGTAATCACTGGAATTGTATTGCTGCATTGGGCTGGTCCACCTGACTGAATGCAAGTATGTATCAATCAGTAGATAATTAAATGGCAAAGCAAGAGCCTCTGGCTATTAATTGACAATAATCTAGCCAGTGGAACTTACCATTACAAAACTCAACTCTACACGCCATTTTCAGCTAATCAACGCTGAAGACTGATTCCTGGAACTAAGCACCCACCCTACTGACTATTCCTGTAACCCATGACAATAAATCAACAAGTCAAGGATGGACTCCCAAAACTGCAGAACCCCAGGACTGTGACTGACAGCTGTCATACACTAAAGACCCATGTGGGACAGCAACCTCCAGAATGGACAACCAAGATGATGCTGGGAGATCTCACAAGTCTGCCAGAAAGGGATAAAAGGCAGTGAAGCATGACCCTCAGAGGCACCCCCTCACCCAGTACCTACCGAGACAGAAGGACAAGCAGGCAACCCCCTCCTGGAGGAAGCTGACCATCAACAGCAGACTCCAGCACCCCAGATAGGTATAAACCAACATCAGAGCTACACAACTACTGCAGCAGTGTGCGAGTGTGTGTCAAGGTGGCCAGTACCCCTCATAACTCAAAGTTTGCATTTATGATTTTATTGGCAACGTCACATCCCATCTAATAAATTAGAATTCACAATGATCCTGTAAGTTGGTCCTTTGTAGCAAACAATTAAATAACCTAAATATACTATATCATAGTTTTAACTTCTAGTAATTGATGTAGCCAAATTTATTAAATGCTGTTTTACTATAAATAGACATTTTTGTTAAGATTCATAAATAAATAAAAAAATATATAAAAATATAGCTTTATTTACATAAGACCATAAATTTGGGGGGG
>NW_005841864.1:2469817-2499022 GCF_000455745.1 Alligator sinensis
TGGCAAGCAATCCCATCATGGTGAAGGAAAGAGATAAGAAAACCTTCCTTCCAGAAGTAGTTGTTTCCACAGAAACATCAATCCTAACTGACACCTTTCATGTCCACAAAAACACCAAAACAAACCCCACCCCAAAAAAAACAACTGGTTCAGTACAGTTCCAGATTTATATAAAACCCATTAATTAGAATATTAAAACCAGACATCTATAAATATGGGGTATGGGCTGGAGGGAAATTTGGAGAACTCAGCAAACAATCCTGCCACCATCATCCCACTCCTCAAGTTTCGCAGCTGATACAAGTAAGAATCTACATTGTGCTGTCACAGGTAGCCGCTACTCCTCACTGCCCAGTCACAGCACCAACAAAGCCTGTGCTGTAGCCGCGTGTTAAGTATTCCACTGCCCTGCTGTAACATGATCAAAGCCTTCAAGCTCCAGCCCAAATTCAGTGGTTCCACAGGCTAGATCTACCACACAAGCCAGAGGTTCCCAAACCACGAGCAAGAGGATAACATGATGTACATTTTTCACAGAAAGTTGCATAAATATTTTACTAGTTTGTAAAATACTTGCAATCTGAATCCTTGGCTCTAGGGTTGTTCTTTCAGTACAGCACATCCTGTTATCCATACCTTGATTATCCAAATGGCAGTTTTCTTTTGCTAACCTGTAAGTGTTTGTGTTGTACAACAACCTGTTCTCTTAGATTTTACTGAATTTAACATTTGCATTGAGGCTGGTAGTGGTCTACACGAAAGCCAGCCAACAATCTGCCCATGGCAATGCTAGTAATTTACTGCCACTGGGCACCCTCGCACCACATCAGGCACTGAATTAGGAGGCCAATAAAAAGCACCAGCTTCCAGAAGCCATGCAATTATAACTATGATCATGGCAGCAACCAGAAGTCACCAATGCCCCGGTGCACTAGATGCTTGACCATGTCCTTAAGAAGCTGACCTGTGGGCTGCTTCTGGCCCTTGCAGGGTTAACCTGCACCCCCAGGCTCTGAACACCAGTCCTTTGCAGCACTTTGCCTGCTGCCATAGCCAGGGTCTTTAGACCCACTTTCTCTCTCCTCCTGCTTCTGCACCTGCCCCTAAGGGTGAGATGGCACAGTGTAGTTCACAAGGCAGAAGGGTGAGGGATGCCTTGATGTGCAGTAAGGCTGATACAGTGAATTGCAGGATGAGGGGCATGTGGTATGGAACAGGCATGGTGCTGCAGGGTGGAGGGAGGCCCAAGTGGTGCATTAGGCACAGTACAGCAGAGGGGGACAGTGTGGTCACTCAGATGCTGGACAGCCTTGCTCTACATGACATTCTGTATTGGCATAAACACCTCTTCATATGATGCTGTATTTTACATTTAGTCAAAAGGCTTTTGGTGGGTGCTTTCCATAGGGATTTGGATAATTAGGGATGCACTGTAGCTCAAAATAGTGTAATCAAATCTAATTATACTATATTCAAAGTCAGGGCAGGGCAGTAGTAGATAAGGTTGGCATGTGTCACGCTAGATACCCAAGTTCAATACCAGAAACAACTGCACATAAGCTCAGTGTTCAACAGCTGTCTGCTATCTTCCACAGCAGTATATCCCATTGGAATTCATAAGAGGTTAAAATTTCAAACCTTGTTCCCCTCTCTATTTTCCCCCTAGGCTACAGGTACATTTGGTGAGACCTACACCTTGACTTGTAATTTTTAGGTCTCCCATGAGTACTAGTAATGTGTTTGCACTGCAGCAGATTTGCCATCAAATTAAAAACGTGACAGGCTTACCTCGACGTATATATTTTCTGTTACAGCTAAAAAGCTAACCTGTAGATAACCACTACTTTAGTATAACAGATTTTTTAGAAATTAGCACGAGGAGTAAGAATATGGCAAAGACTGATCCCAAAGTGATTTAGATTTCCTGAAAAAGGGGAAAGAGGAAAAAGTATGGGGAAGAAACTGCTAAAATTGGAGACATGAAAATGTTCTCTGTATTGATTTATTTTTCATCAAGCCACCATGAAAAATTCAGATACTCTTCACAGCGTATGTTCTGGGTTCCTGTCATTTCAACTATTTTTTTAAAATATAAAGGTTAAAATTCTTGTTGAGTTTATAATGTCAAAATTTAATTTAAATAATGAAGTTATCATAGCAGCAATATTCAATAACCACTTAAATTCCTCCAAGCAATTCACTTCCAGATAACGAATATCAGATGCATTTGGCTCTGGAGCAAGAGACCGTCTACTTCATTATTTAATAAATATGTGATACCACTTGTGATAACAAGCACTTAAAACTTAAAATTTTCCTAGTTTGACTTAGTATTCTATGGGTTTATCTTGCAACCTATCTAAATTATTAGAAAAATTGTTTACTTACATTGAAGGTATTGATTGCATTTTTGTCATAGTATTTCTTCTTTTCATATTTATCCCTGATGAAAAATTCTACAGCTCTGGTAACAAGTACATTAAGGAAAAACAGCAAGATAAATAGAAAACAAACTAAATCAATACATAAATAGGTTAAGAATACTGAAACTATGGAATAATAATGTTCAAAGAATAGAATTCTCCAACATTCGTTTTATTTTTCCCAATTTTATCTCAAGAAAAGAAAAATTGAACCCTAACTTTAAATTGTTTTTGCTATTCACATGAATGCTCAATTACTCTCCAGCCCCCTCTACACATGCAGGTACAGGCACCATTAAATCTAATTCATGATGCACATAATTGCACCTCTTGCCATGCCACACTGCACACTGGATCCAATTGTGCTTTATTGAAGGCACCGGGAGAGACCAACCCTGGGGCCCACTTGCATTGGCAAGAAGCAGGACCCCACAGCTGGGAGTCCCATTTGCTGATGGGGCTCCCTGCTGTGGAGGCTGTGCACAACCCGGACCAAGAGCCCCGTCAGGTGCAGGACTCAGTCCTGGCTGCCCAGGTGGGCCCAGCGGTTTTACACACCCCTGAGCCTTGGAGATGGCAGCTGCCGCAATGCCCAAGGCCTGTGGGTTTCACGCTGGGGATAGTGCACCCTTGTGGCTAGGAGCCCTGTCAACTGATGGGACCCTTAGCTGCAGGGGAGACCCTGCTTGCTATACATGCACATTAAAGCTTCATAACAATCAGCCATGAACTTAGTACACATTTTCAAGGTCTAACTTCATAACTGATTGGAGCTTTTTATCATGTGATAACTACTTTGCAGATGTAACTGGTCTCAAGGTAACTGCACAATTAACCAGTTAATTGTGCGATGCCTCTAGCATGTAGAGAGGGTCTCCATGAACATATTAACAGCAAAGTTCAGTCATAGTTTCTAATTATTTGGAACATACACATTTTCAAACTTTAAAAGCACCTTAATTCACTTAGTGCAAGATGTTTCAAGCGATATTTCACACAAAGCATGAAGAATAGATATACTGTCTTAGCATAACACTGAAAAATAGCTATCACATTTTCACTTTGTATTTATGATCAGTCATAAGTTGTGTTCACACACTAAACACTTACAGTATTAGCTCTTACAACAAGAGCATTTTTAGTTTTTTAGTGAAATTGTCAAAACACTTTTCTGTTAAAAAGATCTTGGGAAGAATCAAGCCCCACACTCTCCAGTGAACAAGACTTGAAACTGGTTCAGCTAAAGATTTCTGATTTCTTGGCATTCTCTGATTTATACCATATATTAAAATTTAATTGGAAAAAGAAAAAAAAAATCAATTGTTTGTCATACAAAGCAAGCATTTCAGGAAAAATATACAGCTGAACTATATAAACATTAACGGAAAATTTCCCAGGCAGAAAAATTCAATCAACTCAGACAATGCAGAAAAAAACAGCGGTTATTAAAATCATAAATCTATTAAGCAAGATTTAAAAAATTAGTGTAGATATTGACACAAAGCCAGAAGGATACAACAGGAAATATAGTACTAAAGTTCAAGTACAGAGCTGAAGAAAAACATAAGATTTCACAGACATTAGGGCTGGAAGGGACCTCAAAAGATCGAGTCCAGCCCCCTGCCCCAGGGGCAGGAAGTCAGCTGGGGTCATCAGATCCCAACAAGATAAACATGCAATTTTCTCTTGAAGGTGCTCAAAGTAGGTGTTTGAACCACCTCTGATGGCAAGCTATTCCAGACCTTGGGGGTTCAGACAGTAAAGAAATTCTTGCAGGAGTTTATAACCGTTCTACCTTGTTGTCCCTTGGGGCGCTCTGGTGAACAAACTTTCCCCCAGGTCCTGGTGGACACCCCACAAACTTATAGGTGGCCATCAGATAGCTCCTGAACCTGTGCTTTTCCAGGCTGAAGAGTCCCATAGCTCTCAGCCTGTCATCTTAAGGTCTGTTTTCCTGACCTCTGATCATGCGCGTGGCTCTTCTCTGGACTCTCTCAAGCTTCCCCACATCCTTTTTGAATTGTGGAGCCCAAAACTGGACTCAGTACTCCAGCTGCAGCCTCACCAAGGCCGAGTACAACGGGAGAACGACATCCTGGGATTTGCTTGAGAAGCATCTATGGATGCAAGCTAGTGTTTTGCTCACTTTACTAGCTGCAGCATCGCAACGAAGGCTCATGCTCATCTTGTGGTCAATCATGACCCCCAAGTCCCTTTCATCTGTAGTGCCATACAGCGTAGCACTGCCAAGCCTAAGCATACTAAGGGTTTTTCCTCCCAAGATGGATCTGGAGAAAACAAATACAGGACAGACATCAGATTTATAATAATCTAATTAAAATCTGTTGAAGTGATGTGAATATTTTTACCTCATGCAAAATTGGTCCTTGAATACTCTAGGTTAGTTCCAATTTTGCAGTTTAACAACAGTCATAATCTCAGAGTTACTTTGTCATACATTTCATATTGCACCATGCCCACTTCCCCATCAATTTATCACAGTTAAATGTATTCTAAGTGGTACCTAGCACAAGAACTTACAAGATCCATGTAGGAGCCACTAAAAAAAAATTCATGGGTGAATTTAACTAAGCGACTGAAAATCCATCTTGTGATTCTTTGGACAGAATTGTTGCCCCTCACCCCCCCCACCCTTTTTTGAGTTAACCATATACATTCACACTGCAGGACACAATGAGCATTGAGCTACAGTACTGTCCTGAAAAATTACCTCATCACTCTTCTCTACATAAGAGTCCGTCCTCAGTTCCCCAAGCACATCACATTACCTCTACCTAACCACAGAATCTTGGAGCAGCAGGAGAGGTGGGCAGGTAGTACAAAGAAAAGATTTTCAAGGATTAGCTCTCCGTATGTAACCTCTCTTTGTTCCAAGTACCTCTGCTCATTCACATCAGCCACAGGTAAAAAGAGTTCTTAGTTATGCAAGGACTGCTCTCTGAAACCTGGAGCGAGTGCTCCTGCTGGGACTTAAACCCATAGCTTCCTGGCTAGGTCTTGCCCTCTGCTCAGGGTCAAACAGACTGGCATATTTGAGGTCAGGAAGAAATTTTACCCCATGGTTAGACTGGTAAGGACTGTGGGGTTTTTTGCCTTCCTCTGTAGCAAGGGGCATGTTTCTCTTCCCTGGATCTTGTGTACAGTTTAACAATCTTTGCATCAGTAGGACATTGGCCTCCGTGGTCCCCCTACTTAACACCACAATCTGCCACAGGTAATGTCTTGTGTTTTGTTTAGGTTGACTCTGCAGTTTGGCTGGAAGTTAGACAACAGATTTGTATAAGATGGTTTAGATAGGGAGGATCTTGCCTTAAGCAAAAGGTTGGACTAGATAACTTCTGGAGGTCCCTTCCAGCCCAACTTCTCTATGATGCCATGAAAAATGCTTTATTAATTTAAATTAAGCCTTCTAGACCACAATGCCAGTTTCACAATGGAGATAACCACATCAAAGTGTTCTTGTTTTGGATCAAACTAGAAGTAGGAGTGAGAATAAAACTATGTTCCCTGTTACTTTTGTTCTTCAGCTGTAAAGCTTCCCTTCCTGGCCTGGGTGATTCCTTTCTTCTCTAGCACCTGAGGTGTGCCTACATACATGTCACTCTAGAGTTTGACATTAGTTCTACATATTTTAGTTCCAAAAAAGGTTGGTAGTAAGTACATGGCAGTAATTCTCATTTATTTGCCTTCCTTTGAGAATGTTTTCCCTTCTGTTTAATTACCACTGAATGAAAAAGTTCACTTGGCTGTTTGTTTCTTCATGTGAAGAAAAACTTTGAACAGCTCAAAAATAATGTAAAAATACATCTTGAAAACCCAGTACATTTTCCTCTTAAAAGTAACCTACAATAAGTTCTCTCTCTTCATGTATTTTATTCCTAGCTATTAGCATCTGTATGGCCATTTCCAGAGACTGATTAACAGATATTGTCTAATAATTTTGCTATATGAATAGTTCTGAATGTTTTTTTTTTTAACCCACTGCCAAATATTTTTACATTATGCCAGAAATATCAGTATATAGATACTAACTGTACATGTTGATGATATTTCTTTAAAGTATGGAAAGAGGGCATAGATTGTGGCTGTACCCATATATTTAGGTTGACTTACTTTTCCATTACAGACTTCAATTCTCAGAGTCCTGTAGACAAGAGGTACATTTCTGCTGGTCTTGGAGAATATCTGAAAGATCCAGAATGAGTAATACACTGCCAAAAACTACTACTGCTCAGGTATGGCTTCCAGAATACACTTCATGTTTGGCACAAAAATCCAGCATTTTGTAGCACTGTGTCTGTGCGCCATCCTGGTGCTTACTTTGAAATAAAGAGTACAAAATGCCCTTTAAAATTGTGGAAATTGTATTATTTTGGGAAGTCACTTCTCATACATAATGGGTGCTAATTGTGGGTTCTTCACATCCTTTATTAAGATAGACCCAAGAGGCTATGGAGAAGTTAAAACAAGCTTGGCACAGAACAAAAGGGATCTTAATTGTGAGGGAGCCCCATTTCATGCACCTAATCTTAATACCTGCCATATGTTTGTCTGGTAAAGGCTATTTCAATATCTTAAAGCCTGTCTTCTCTCCTGCCTGCAAAGGGGGCAAGCTGTCAATAGACAGAGCCCCCCTAGTTTAGTTGGGCTGCACATGGCTGGATTTAAAGCCAGAGGCATGGGAAGCAAGCTGGGGATAACATCCTTGTCCCAGTTCCCCAGCTGTTAAATACCACAACAGTGCAATGAGGTTGCCAGCAGGGCAAACAGAAATCTGGCCTGCATCAGCCAACCTGTTGCCAGTAGATCCAGGGAAGTACTTCTCCCTCTGTATTTGGCATTGGTTAGGCCACAAACAGAGTACAGTGTCCAGTTCTGGGCACCACACTTCAGGAAGGATGTGGATACGTTCGAGAGGGTACAAAGAAAGGCCCCTCATATGGATTAGGGGCCTGGAGAATAGACCCGATGAGGAGAGAATCCAGGAGATGGGCTTGTTCAGTCTGGGTAAGCGAAGACAGAGGTGACTTGAAACTGTCTACAAGTACATTAAGGATGAGCATCAAGTTCTAGGGGAGCAACTCTTCAGAAAGGCACCTCAAGGGAGGACAAGGATCAATGGGCACAAGCTAAGAGAGAGAAAATTTAGGCTGGACATAAGAAAAAATTTTTTTTCTTTTTTATAAGGATTACCAGAATCTGGAACACACTCCCAGCAGAGGTGGTGCAGTCACCATCCTTGGAGGTGTTCAAGATGAGGCTGGATTAAGTACCTTGTTCACCTTGTTTGAGCCCAATAACTGCATGCCCATGGCAGGAGACTGGACTTGATCTTACCAGTACCTTCCAGTTCTTTGATTCTATGATTGTGTGTGCGCCACCCAGGAGGCAGAGTCCACGCAGGACTACCTATCAGCTCACCCTTGGGTGGGCTGTGCAGTGCTCCCTTGGAGGGATACAGAGGGAAAACAGTAGACTGTGGGGTATTGGGTGTCTTCATCTCCTGAGAGAAGTATTGGCAACCTACAGCCCTCTGTAGTATCCTCCTCTGCAGCCCTCCCTGCTATTCATGTCTGCACTTACCTTGCTACAGGGACTATGCATCTGCAGTGAGAAACAGGTGAATTACACTTCCCTGGGGGGTGAGATGGAAATCTGTGGCCTGCGGTAGCAGATTGAGTCACAAGCTCCAGCCTCACAGGGGAGACCAATGACCCTAATAATGAAAATTTAACATATAGTTTTGTTCTGCACTGGTACATCTAGTTTATAACTACTTAAAATGCAAAAGTGAAATTCTTAATGTTAGCTTTTGAATTTTTGTAAACTGTTACGTTAAAAATGACAAGCCATACTACGACTGCAGTGAAGTTTAAATACAATCACATTCACTCTGGTTTTGGTAGCCTGTGGGACAACAGCTGCCTAGTCTTTAGACCTAAAGAAGGAGGCACAATTAGTTCAAAAGAAAAAAAAAAAAAAAGAAAAAAAAAATCAACCTACTGAAATAGTTACAGAAAATCTCGCTCTTTGTTTAAATGTGTCATCCATTTCACCAAAACAGTTCTGACCCTTCAAAAGATATGTATTTAGAAAAGCAAGAGGAATCTCTCAGAACTACTCAAATGAACCAAGCCAACAATAACACTTTTTTGATCTTATTACCTGGTAGCAAAAACCTTTTCCTGCAGAAGCAGGATGACTGATCAGGGCTGAAGCATCAGAACCCAAAGACTGGAGAACTCATAAAAAATAAATTTATACCAACCTAAATTTCAGAAGCCACTACTGGCTCCTCAGAGATGGACCTTCAAAACAGGGTCAAAAACATCAGCACTTCAGGAGCACGCTGCTCAATCTATCCACCTGCAAAAGAAGGCACCTGCATCTCCAGTTCTTACAAACTTTTAAGATTGATCTTGCAACATCCCTTTGCAATAGTCATTCACATAGTCATGGCCAATACCGGTAACTTACGAGCAATGCATCACGGCCAACAAGAATGCCCTAGCAGTATGGCAATACCTCTGAAATGGAGAGGTAGACACGCTGTCAAAACTCAGAACTCCTGATTTATACCTGCTTACTTGCAACCTGAATTAAAGTCTTGGATCAAGCTGAAAGGCAGCTGACTGGGATGACCAGAGCTGTGGATACAATATAGAGGTTTGGTAAAATCCTGTCCTTTGTATGATTGCAGAGCAGCAGTGAGGTCTTTTGGATCTAGGACTCTTTAGGTACATCTTCACTAAAGGTGGCAGAGTGCTTAGTCACATCACCAAAATAAGCCTCACACCTGCTTTTGGTTCCTGAACAGCATGAATGATCACTCTGCCACTGCAGTACATATACCTTTTATTAGACATGCTTCCCAGACCCACACTGTACATCTGAGCAACAACTGGTAGACTTAACCAGCTTTCAGAGCTGTAACATTATGGTAGAGGTATATCTCACCGTATGGGAGTTTTGAGCCTAAAATTCAGAATCCAGTTTAGAATTGAAGGATCTGTCAGGTTCCGTTCCAAAAGACTCTCAGTGGTATTAGCAGGGGATGCATCACATGATACACTTTCCCCTTCAAATTTGCCCTGTTACAAAAGTCCATTTTCTGTACTGATCCACTACATTTGAAACTAGAATCTCAATACTTATGATCCTTCGGCATGGAAAGGGGTTACCTTTATTACTGGATTTGGGGCGGGGTAAAAGGATGCAAAAATGAAAATCGGAAAATTAGAGGGAGGACTACTATACTGTGCCAAATCTCATGGATGTGGCAGTCAGAAGATTCAATATTGACATCAAACTCTGGCTACAGATGTGAGAAGGAAAAAAAAAAAAAAAAAAAACAAACCAAACAAACAAAAAAAAATAAAAAAAACCCTTTCCATTGGAACCTCCCCTTATAACCATGAATCAGAATCATAGAAAATTAGGGTTAGAACAGACTTCAAGAGGTCATTTAGTTCAACCCCCTGCTCAAAGCAGGACCAGCCCCAACTAGATCATTCCAGCCAGGGTTTTGTCAAGCTGGGCCTTAAAAACCTCCAAGAATGGAGATTCCACCACCTCTCTAGGTAACTTGTTTGAGTGTGTCACCACCCTCCTAGTGAGAAAGTTTTTCCTAATATCCAACCTAAACCCCCTTTGCTGCAACTTGAAGATGGAAAATGAACACTCCCTTTTTCCTGCACAGTATTGGATAGCCATGCATACAAGATGAACAAGCAGTATTTAGCACAAGATTCTATTTTATTCACAGATCTTAGGCCTAGGATAAATCATGAGGAGCATCAAGTGTAGGAGTCTCCTGCATAGAAGAGACCAAAGAATTAGTGTGTATATTTTACAAAGTTGTTCAGTCTTGATTTAAGTGAAAGAATTCCAATGGTTTTTATCCTCACTACTAAATACTTAGACAAACTCAAATGGGAACTAATGCACATTTCAGTTTCCTAGGTATTCCAGCATGAAGGCAAAAGGAATAACAAGATCTAAGAGCCCTTGCTATCAGAAATCTTATCCCCTTTTAAGAACTTATAGGCTACAATCAAGCTACTTAATCGTGTCTTCTGATATAAACTTAAGCCTCTCACTCTCAGACAAGGTTGCCATGCCTCAAATAATTTTGTTAAAGTTTGTGAAACGTTTTCAATTCTTCATTAACTTTAGTCAGGATTTACAAAATAAAAATAAACAAATATCAAATTTAATAAAAAAAAGGAAGTTGATATCAGAAAAATCTATATGTATTTGTGCAACACAGATTGCATCGAGATATTCTCTAGTGGAAAACGCTGACAAAAAGGATACTGATCCGTCTGAGGTCTTCGAAAGTTTTCTGGTAGATTAGCTTCATAGAGTATTCTTGCCTTGGTATTCCCCATTTCCTGCATACACTAAAGAAAGGTGTTAGAAATAGCAATGGACAAGAAAAAATAACTATTTTAAGTTTAAAAACTTTTTAAAATTTTGACCATTTAAAATAGGATTTACAGATATCTGCATAAGATGTATTAAAAAACCAACAAACACACACCCCACCCCCCGCCCCCCTCCAAAGTACTGGAGCCTAAAATCAGCTACTTCCAGATTAACTGATTTGAACGTGAATAGGGATTTGAATAATACTTGAATAGGCAGTTGGTAATGGTACAGGATAGAGAACACTGTTCTCTGTACCCTATATCATTATCAACTATCTATTCAAGTATTACGCTCTGTACAGTTAATCAACATTTTCCAATACTGCATGTTTTCTGCAATGAAGTAATCATCTACATTTTTAACCAAGTCTTCCATGGTACAAATATTCTGGTTTAATTTAAAATTATGTCCATTAAAAAGAAATATTTCAGTTTAAAATTTATGAAGTAATCTGCTTATAACTAATATTTGCAGAATATCTAATATTTCAATTATTAAAAAAAAAAGAGAGATAAAAGTTAGTCACTTATAACCAGAGCTTTTAGAATTGGGGTCTCTAACACGCATGCTGTTGGGATGCACCAGCACCTCAGTTCTGATGGTGAAATGTTTCATAACAGTGCAGCTGGAAGTGTTCTTACATCCACTCCCAATCCTCTCTTCACTGTTCCCAATTATTCTGAGGATTAGCTGTAAGAGCAGGTGCAGCATTCCACCCACCTTCCTTTCTTCTACCAAATCCTCAACCCCACAACTGTAATTAGGGCTCCCTTGGTAGAGATTCACATCCCATATCCAGGGGGCTGATACTATGCAACTTGTCAGGAGGCACATCAATCTACATGTGTATTAATGAGCTCTAGTTAGTGTGCATTAAATCTAGTACCTCCATTATGAGGTACTAGGAAAATGCATTAGCCTGTCTTAATGCACATTAACTAAATAGCAGTTTTTAAGCAATGCTTTAATGCACAGGCTAATGTGCATTAATGTGCACATATAATAATACTACTTCCTGGGCGTGTCTACGTCTGACAAAATACCTTAGCATTTCCCAATACTTTGTGCTTTACTAATATGGATGTTAAATGCATTAATCTCTCATTAGGACTTTATTTTTAAGAAATTAAAATAAAAAGTTAAAACCTAACTTCAACCACTCAAAGATTCTCTCTACCACTCTTCATGCACTCTGCTGGAGTCCTAAGCCTCAAAATAGATTACATTTGTCCCAGGTTAAACTATTTTATCCTGGCGCACAGTGCAATCATTCAAACATCCATTGTCCCAGAACATATCCTGGAAAGGTTCATAAGAAACAAAAAGTACTAAATATCCCAGGACACTGCAAAATGTCTCTGAATGGTTATCCCAGGACTATACTATTAAATCAAATGGCAGAAAAAAAAATGGCAGTAAATTTAACCACTCACTGAGCTCTGATTAGAGGAGTAATGTGTGCACGTGCCAATCCTGGGATATCTCCATTTCAGGACAAACCACAGGTATATTTAGTCTAGAGACAAATGCAATGCCTGTTCTTAGCCACACTAATAATAGGCTATATTTCTGATTAAAACACTTTGGCATCTAAACATTGGTGAACTTCATTTCTGTGATCCATGACACAGATCTGTATCTTTTACATTTTAATAACAAAAAAAGTGACAAGTTACCAAGGTTTAGTGGCCACAAAGTTAAAAACCATACAACTTTTGAATCTTTTACATCTGTAAGACTGAAGGGTGGGTATGCCTCACACTACACTACTGATTCTTTTAGAAGGTAGTTAGATAACCAATAAATAGTGAAAGGTAAAAAACTTTGAACAATCAATGTGTGTATGCACATGTACACACAGTATACATAAACCAAAGCAAAACTGGATATAAACATAAGGGGGTTTAGGGCTTGAATACCATCCTATTCCATCCTGCTGAGTCTTTGAAAAAATCTTTGAAATGCCATCTTCTTTGCCTCAAGTTTAAGCCACAAAAAATAACTAGGAATGGATCTACATATCCTTTCCATTAACACAGACTTTACCAAGGCAGAACAAGATCACACTTAGGTGCCTGACAAGGGCCCAATCCTCTGACCACTTGTTTTTTTTGTTTGGTTGTTTTTTGTTTTGTTTCTGAAGTAGCATCACAAACCCAATAGTACAATTGAAGTGAAAGCACCTGTACAGAAACCCTTACAATAGACCAATAAAAGTAAAATAAATGGGAGGAAAACTATCTAATTTTTACATATTTTTACTGCAAATAATACTACCCTTAATAAGACTTTTTACTATCTTTTACCATCTACACTTTTCCCAGATCCTGACAAAGCGACTTTGATCCCAAAAGCTTGCAGAAAAGGACAATTATCTTGCCATTTTCCAGTTGGTCTAATAAAAGGTATCATTTTGGAACCAAGAGTTCTAGCTTTTTTGTATACCCTTAATAAATGCATTTTAGTAAAAATTGTGTCTTTTTATAGTTACTTGTGTCTTGTATATTCAACACACTAGAAAAGGTGAAATTTCTGGAGGACAAGTACACACCCTCCCCATTCCCCTCCCCTCTGGTCCCATTTTTCCCATACCTTTTTAAATATGTTCCCCCAGTTTTAGGATATGCTTTCAAGGTGTCCCTTACCTGTATTTGTTCTGGGGTCCATTGGTCCAGGTTGACGGATTTGACCCTTGATATATGAACCCCAAGGTTTCGATGTATCCCAGCACATCTGATGCAAATAAAAACACCAGTGTTCCAAGAAGCCCATCTTGGACCTAAGACAGGGTAGGCAGGGAGGGGACCAAAAAAAACAAACCAAAAAAAAGAAGACAAAAGTGTTTTACTTGGACGTTTCTTCATAGATTTCAAAGATATTAGGGCTGGAAGGGACCTCGCGAGATCACTGGGTTCAGCCCCCTGCCCAAAGGGCAGGAAGTCAGCCGGGGTCAGGTCACCCCAGCAAGGTAAATAGTGCTTGGATGCTTATAAACACTATTTGAGACAGGGAGATTTTTTGCACTCTTACACCATCTACAGACATTCAGGTCCTACTAAGAGTCGTTGCTCTCCTAATAGCCATGAGTGTACAGATGTTCAAGATTTTTCTCCCAGAGCAAAAAATGGCTACTCCAAGAGAAAAATAACCCAGGAACAACTGGGATTAAAATCACTCCTGGGAGAGTTTATGTCTCTCTATACTTTGCTGAAGGATTGTGTTGCAGTTTCTCTCGGACACGTCAAGGTGCTTTTGCTCCCAGCTCCAGCCTCTCCCACCCACAGGAGAGGTGTATTGCTCAGACTGAAGTCTGATGCTTCATCCAAGCTGAGAGCAGAATGTGCCCCCTTCACAAACCCTACAAATAGTGCTACAGGGAGGTACAAGCTAACTCTGAGCAGTCTGGGTCAGCCAACCAAGACTGCCTCATGAACTGCAGCCATCTATCACCAGGCACACAAGGGAGCCTGCAGAGTATGCGGAGATGTGTGCACAGGGGTATCCTGCCTGTGCAGTGTCAGCTCGGCAAGCTTCCTTCCCTTCAGGAGCTCAGCATTCAAATGTCTGTTCAGGCAGGCATCTATAGGTCATTTTTTTCTACCAGGAGATCAAACCCAATAGACTTCTCCCACATCATTTGAACATCTGTATCTACCCTTAGTGTACAGTTATCAGCCACAATGAAAACAAGGAACTTTGAAATAGAACTGAGAGCTACAATTTAAGAGATGCCCCTGCATTAGTAGTGGCTGGTTAACAAATAAAGCAGAGCTCACAAGGATTATATCTATCCATATTGGCATCTACTTTAAAACAGTGTAAATGTGCATTAGCTTAACAGGTTGGGGGTTTTTTACTTAAGATTTAGAAACCCACAAATATTATCCTAAGGTAGACAGTGTTATTCAAGCTACAGAGCAATGATTACACAAAAAGGATGGGTAAGTGAACCAAGTTAAAAGCACTACCACTGACCAAAATATTTAAGCTACAGAATGCTGTGAAAGGAAACAGTGTGTTCAATATATTTAGTAAATAGAAAGGACACAGGACTGTTTCTATTAACAATACAGTAAGATTCTTCTGATCATTTAAGTCCTTATAAATTGCTTAATTTATTTATTTTTAAGAATATTCAAGCCATGTACAGTCACTCTTTTCCAAATGTAGTTTAGTAAACAAATGTGCTAAGGAGTCGACTCAGATTTCGTCTAAAAGAATCAAAATGTCTTGATAGTGTAAAATGACTTCTTCATTCTTTGGACTGAGAAGTGCCTATAACTAAATGCCACCTAACTAAAAAAATATCCTAAAAGAGAGCTTATTCCTAATAAAACACACAAAAGAACAGACTTCAAAAAAATACTAGCATTTTTAATCAGGTAAAAAAAGTTCTCCAAAATTAAGTGTTATCACCAATACAAATCCTTTGTCACACCAAGGAAGTTAAACCTTTTCCAACAGATGATCACAAAAGGAATGGTCTGCAGGAAGTGCTGGGGCTACACATTTTAAGGAACATTTTGGCAAGTAGCAGCTAAAAGTTGACTACTTAGCACTGTTAAAAAGCTAGTCAGGTCATTCTGAAAATATTTACTGCCTACAATACAAAATCATTCATATCACATCTTGTCAATTAGCCATGCCCATGAGCTGACTGACTTGGTACAGAAAGTCATCCCATCAAGACAGAATGCTAGCTCGCTTCTAACACCTCTCTTCAAAATATCATCTGTTGAACCAAGGTCTTAGAAACTATCACCTAAAATTAAAGTTTCTTTAGCCCCTTGCTGTAACATCATTGCACTAAAATTCACTTCTCATTTACAGACCTTTGCCCATCACTGACATAAGCTTTTATTTAAAATCAAATGGGTCCCTCAACCTTTCTGGGTCCATGAACCAACCAATAAGAGAGAACAAATGCTCCCAAAACATCCGTTACCCAACATACCCCACAACCCTTTTTAATCCTATGGCATTTTGGCCATGGAAAGGAAATATAGTTAATGTTGGATGCTGTAGTGTAGACTGATAGGAATAATGGAAGTTTCAGATGATGAGCTGGAAATCCATATGCACAATTCTAATGTATAATGGGGTACCAACTGGAGTAATAAATAGCTGAGAAAAAAGATCCATTTTCATAAAGAGTCTCCATTTAGGAATGGAATCTCAGGGCATCTTACATGACAGTATTTTGTAGGTTTTATGATTTACAGGACTTTAAAAACTTTTTTTTTTTATACTTATTGCTCAATTGTGTTTATTTTTTCTTTATTTTTATTTCACTTCAAAGTGTCTGTAGATTTCTTCACACTACTCCAATGAGTTGGCTACATTGCTCTGGAAAAGCCTCTGATCCTTCTCCCTTTTAGGGACCATCATTGTAAGAAGAGCAAAACAAGAAAACAAGCTGTTTAAAAAAAGACAGATTAGATTTTCAAGAAGAGGCTAGATAGGCACCTGTTTATGAAGGTTTAGGAATGAATGATACCAGCTGCATCTGTCCAGCAGTTTGGACTAGATGACCCCTGAGGTCCATTCCAACCTGTGATTTAGGCTCATGAATATTTATGGTACTATTAAACTATTTTGAATATTTTTAAACCTATTTAATCTATACTTACGACACTGCATTGTTCTCATTTTAGAAGGCTTTTTGTATGAAGTTTACACACAAACTAAAATTCAATTAGATAACTGAGAAGAACTGCTAAGTGTTGCTTCGGCAGTTGGAACACAATTTGTCCCCAAGGTCCCAGAACTGGAGCTTCTGCCATTCAACTTGTAGCACTTGATGGGATTACCTGTTTTTCCTCTTTCTTTTTACATTCATTTTTAAAATAATCTTGAACAGCTCTGAAAGAATCTTTAAGTACATTCCTCACAGGATGTAGACAAAAGGATGCAATACCAGGAACCTATACACATTTATGTTCATAAATAAACCCAAAATATCCAAAACCCACAAAGAATTACATTTATGCAGAATTTTACTAACTGCATAAAAATCTGAGGAAGAAAAAAAATAAAACACTTATTTTGCCTGTAGTAAGGCTTTTTCCCCCTCACATGTAATATAAATAATTTGAAACCTCCAGAAGTATACAAAACTTGGTACAAGTTCCCAACATAAAGCATTCCCAACTGTTAAAAATATATGGTATCAAAGGTAAAGTTATTATTTCTAGGTCATCCCATCTGTGACTCATCAAGTTATTAAGAAAAAACCAGCCAGGAATTATTCCTTCCTCCGCATTCCATCTTTGTCCGAAAAAACAGAATAGCAAAGATGGTACTAAGTATATGTCAGCCATCTCCCCCCCCAAAGTTTGATCTCTTCCTAGCACTGAAATCAGCCAGACAGCACTTCAAATGCAGTGACATCCACACTAAGACAATACCAATACCACCCTAATCCTTGATAAGATGTCTATTCAGTAGAAGACATTGGTTATCAAATTCCTTAAGACGTCAGCTGCCTGGTCCCAACAGCTCCCCTCCAGCTAGAGACTGCACTTGTGCCCCAACCAGGGAGTCGGGGGCTGAGAAGTGGCACCAGCACAGCTCCCAATCGCCTGGCCCCAGTAGTATTCATGATATGCATGCAATCTTCTTTCCCACATGCTCTAGGCCAATAGCATTATGAGCCACATCTTTTCTACTCCTCCAATCTCCTTTCAACTGCAAAATTCCAAGCTACATGGAACTTCAAGAAAGGAGGATCAAGTCACCAACTTCCCACTTAGTTATTCAGTGATATGTAACTGCTGAGAACAAAACAGGCTGCTGTTCTGAAGGCTAGGCAAATATACTGTCAAGTTGCATATCATAACAAATATATTAGTTCCACAACCTAACTGTAGAGCTGGAAAAAATTAATTCCACCTCACCTTTGGATGGATAGTAGCATGACCATATTTACATAACCTGGACACAACAACCCAAATGTTGCAGAAATGACTAAAGAGCTCTGAGAACCAACAGACTGATGTGCATCTGTCTTACACAACCATGTGCTCAAAGGTCACCCATATGCACTTCTCATCCCAGGAGGAACGCACCTGTCACAATCAGTACATGCTGAGTTAAAGCCAACAGCAGTTGTCTCAATCGTTCCACAAGGCCAGGGAGGATTGAATCAACGTGGAATTTTAACACATTTTTTTCTTGTATGTGGATTACAGCAATGTTTTTTTCCTTTATGTGGATCACTACCATTTAAGAAGGACTTTGGTGAAAACCCTTGGGGCCCTTGACAGCCTGACTAGTGGACCTTGAACTGGTAGTAGTTCCTGCCCGTCACAAGCCACAAATATTTTCTGGGAAGAGGTATCATGCCATTGTGGAAATATGCATCCTGAAGGTTTAGAGATGCAAACTAGTCCCCTCTCCACCCAATTCAAAAAAAGGAGAGGATTATAATAATGGCCAGCATCACTATCATAAATTTCAGCCTAAAGAAGAGTTAAGTTTTCTCAAGCCAAGATAGGTTGTCATCTTCCTCCTCTTTCAGGATCAAAAAACCCCCAAACACCCCACTATGGACTTCCTGTTCCCACTGCTATATAGGTATTGCCTCTTGTCCTGAAAGCCAATATAGAGAAAACGGTCTGGCAAAATACAGTCATGACAAGGGTCACTGGATTGAACCAAATGGTGCATTTAAGACCCACTAGTCCATAGTGATGTAAGCTCATGCATGTCTGAAATGGGCCAAGCAGTTCCCAAATGGGATGGGGTAGGAAAATGATAAGACTGCAATTTCAGGTGAAGCAAACTGTGGCCCAAGGAATGAGTCAACAAGGCTGTTGAGGAAGACTACTTTCTGCAATGAAAATGGTGCCTCTTTCAAGGTTGAATCAGATGCTCCCAGCTGGGCTCGCAGTCTTTGTCCAGAGTCAGACTGCTGTTTATAAATAATTAATTTCAGTGGTGGTGTGGGTTGGAAATAACATTGTGAACAGGAGCAATGACAGCAATAGAAAAAGAAAGAGCAGGGTAGAGGCATGGGAGCAGAAGAGTCTACATAACCACTAAAATCAAATCAGAGAATTTTAAAAACTGAAATCAATGAGTCTATGTGCCTGTACTGTAATCAAGTAGGAGTGAACAATATTGAGTAGTAAAAAAACCTTTACTACACACCCTACTGAATGGTCTAAATGGAAATATATTTATATTTGTGAATCTGAAAGTCCAAACTATAATGAGCACCCAAGCTGAAGGAAATGATAAACTCCAGTTTCCCTCCGCACCAGCTGTTATATTAGGAACACAGGACTGGAGCTAAAAGAGCCCCACAATACAAGAACTAGGGGTCATAAAATGAAACTAGCAGGTAGTAAGTTTAAAATTAACAAAAAATGGTTTTCACACTATGTGCAATTAAAGTGTGAAACTCATTCCAACAAGACGATGTGGACAGTTTAAGTAGACTCAAAAAGGGACTGTACCTTTCCTCCAAGAATCTGTCCATCAACAACAACTGAACATGGGAGTTAAGAGGCACAGCCTCCAAATCAAAACTTCCTAGATCTTCAGTGCTGGAGGTTACAAGTGGAAGAGGAACTGGAGAAAAGCCCTGGTCATATCCTGTTCACTCTACCTGTTAGCCACTGTATGACACAGCGAAATGGACCTATGGTCTGACCCATAAATGGCAGTTCTTTTCAAGTCCCCTGCATTCACAGGAAGTCCTTAGCTAAACAAATGCCTCAAATTACCACCTCAAACACTTCTCCAACAAATACAAGGAACAATATCTTAAATATCAAGAGAACCCCTGGAACAACATTTCACACTGCGGTAGTCAGCCATTCTTGTGCCCTTCCCTTCCACCCCCACTTTAGCCAACAACATTGTTCGACACTTCTGTGCATGCACAGCATTTATGGAGCGTTGCATATGCATGGACAGCGGACTTGCTCAACATTACTTCATCTTTAGTTATACCCCCACAGGAACGATTTGCACCTGTTTGGGAAACACTGCCCTAGGATGACACAAGGCATAGGCAGGGGACACTGTAACCACAGAGAAGTTTTATTAATATTTCACTCTGAAGATCCTAGAGAAGAAAGCTGCATTAAAAAAAAAATCTATTAGAGGACTCAAAATAGTGCAAAGACAGACACTAAAAAGCCAGATGCATCCGAAGTACAAGTTGTCTATGCAAAATTATTTCAGCCATGTCTTCAATGATATCATCACATACAGGTTTATTCCAGGGAATCCTTGCCTCATTACTCAAATGAACAACATTGTGGTAAAGAACCAAAAGCCAGGTAGTAAACAATGTTGTTATATTAAGGAGTACTATCCTCCTTTTCTGCAACATGTGGAAGGCATGCAATAAGTGAAGCAAATGACTGCAAGAAGGAGTTCAAACAACCAAATGCTGCCATAAAGAAGTGGTTGCTATTCCTTCCTCAGCTACAGGTTCCTTGTGTAATGGTAGGGAAGTCACTTCAAATGAACTCCTCGTAGGTGGACAGTAATTATTTTTGGGGGGTTTTTTTGTTTTTTTATAGATGCCCAATGTAAGGTATCAGGTAACTGATTTGCCAAATGTGAGGCCTTCACAGTTACAGCTGGTTACTGGGAGTTGTGCCTCAATCAAGTGCTATAAAAAAAAAAAGCGATATAATCAACCTCTTAAGATAGTTTCTACCCCCACCACAGATCTCCAAAGTAGCATATACTTGACAATTTTGACTGTTTGCCCCATGCCTATCAAACTTCTTAAAAACGTACCCCTCCCTGTTCAGAATGACTTACATTTTTACAATTTTGCTGTTAGCTCATGCCTAAGGACTCCCCACTGCTTCAACATGGATTAATTTTGGTAGAATGGAATTAATGGTAGAAAACAACACAGATGAGATGAAGGTTTAAAAGTAAAGGCAGGAAACTTGCATTAAATAGAACCATGGAATATAAAGATAGTTCCATTCTACAATCTAAAGACTAACTTAAATAATTTTCACTCTGCAAAAAAAAAGCTAAATGCAATATGTGCCTTCGTTAAAAAAAATTGTGGAATAGCTAAATTTGCCTAACTTCTGCAGTCAACCCTTATATTCAAATGGTAGAAGCTGTCAGTGAACAGTAGCTGTTAAAACATGAAAACACCTGCAAGTTCACAAGAATGAAACATCTCATGGATTTAGGAAAAAGCAATCAAGGCTCATGGTATAGGAAGGCACTGTCAGTCAGTTAATTAGCATTTTGAAGTACTGCCTCACCATAAATGGATTTAACTACTGGAGTTTTTAAAAGAATTAATCTCTTCTGGCCTCTTCAAAAGCACACAAATAGGTTACATACTCTTGGGTCTCTCCTACTAGGAGAGAGGTCAGAACACGTGATCTTCCAGATATCCCATAGGTATAAAGGACCTCATCAATTTAGCATGTTGAATAGAAATGGAGAGGAAGACTGGAAGAAATCAGAGTTGGTCACAAGTACCACTGTGACTATAAGAGAGTCAACTCATCTACTGCAATTAGAGATTAGGGGCTACAATCAAAAAGGAACTCTGGAGTTACAACACTTAATTTGATGGTGCCTGGCTTTTACAGTGGAATCTAGAGCCTTCCAACAGGTGGCTATGTGCCCTAAACAATGCCTGGGGAGAGCCTGGCATTGCAGAATGGGATCTACAAGAACCAGTATACTGAACAGCAAGCCATCTAGAGCTACGCAACAAGAGAAAAGGGGCAGATCCATGGAGGGGGCAGTGGCATGGTGGCACCTCCTTTCCATTATGTAGCTCACATGCCACTGGCTCCAGTTTTCCACTGCTCTGAACACAGTAAGGGATTGAGCTCATGTATCCTGGCGACAGCAGCCAAGCAACTGAGCCTCTAAACCAGGTAAGAATTCCACCTTCCAACCCCTGCTCTTAGGCATCACCTCCCTCCAGCATTCAGTGGCATCTCCCCTCCCTCTCTCCAGCAGGGCTTACCCAAGGAGCAAACTTTACTAACTAGGCATCAGAGTAGAAAGGTGGGGAAGGGATCTGCCTGCTGCCATCGCTATCCCAGGAGTGAAGGGAGTCTCAGGGCCATCCCTGCCCCAATCCAGGAGGAAGTTGTTGGGCAGAAGGAAGAGGGAGTGGGGTAGGGGACAGCTGCACGGGGTGCTGGGCTCACACATATATAAAATGTCAAGTTTAACATTCCATTCCAATTGGAGTTGAGAATCTTCAGCTTTCCCTCGACACTTCACAGATTGAAACCTCCTAGCTCCTAAGGGAATAAATAATATTCTCAGCTGCTAAACTTAAAAATGGCTTCATCCTAAATGACTAGTCTCTCCCTCAACTTTTTAAAAAGTTTCCCTTGAAGGATTAATTTGTGCAGCTAATTCAGAAAATCTTTAAAACAAGCAACAAAGAAAAAACTGTTTGAGTCATAAAATATGTACAGAAAAAAACCAAAACAAACAAACAAACTATGAGCTCCTCGCCACCTATATGCTGCACTGTGGCTGCACACACAGGCATTCATCAGCCAAATTATTGGCTTCATCAGGCTGATTTCTGATGCAGCCAATTTTCTTTATATCTGTGCTGATCCAATATTGGACCAATGTATTGGTGTAACACTAGAATTTTCAGATGCATTTGTTAAGCATTAATGGTGTGCTCAATGTTAGTGGACACAACACTTTCAGATAACAGAATATGAAGACAGGTTTAGTAATAAGCAAAATTCTAAAAGTTTACTGTAGAATTTAGGGCAAACTATTTTGGAGTCATACATCATTTCAAATACTAAGGTTATAGACTTCCATGCATTCATCTCTTCCCTTCATCTGCTCTTACGTCCTTGAAAATGTGGATACTTTTGACACCTTCTGCTTCTCCAGCCTTCTTGAATTACCTGTCCTTCAAAAAACTCAGGTCTCAAATAATTCTGAAAAGAATGTATCAAGTGCATCTGGCTTCTCCTGTCCCATTTCTGATTTCCAGCTTCTCCCTAACACTTTAAATAGCAAGTCCACAAGATAGCCCATGAACATCTTTGTCCACATTATTAATCAATCAATTATTAATCTACTAGAGTTTTTTGCTAATCACCGCTCTCAATCTTTTCACTGCTGAATTCTTCACCGGTGGACTCAATTACTCTAACTTTCATAATTCTCCACCAGCAGTTTCCATACGGTTTCTTCATTCTTCACCTCTCATCCACCAAGAGCAGAGATTAGCCCATGAGGTCTGGTGTCAAGATTTACAGTCTCTAGGATTTAGACAGCTGAATATATATACACACACACGTGTGTGTGTGTGTGTGTGTGTGTGTGTGTGTGTGTGTGTGTGTGTGTGTGTGTGTGTGTGTGTGTGTGTGTGTGTGTGTGTACACGAGTGCATGGCCTTCAACAGCTTGCCAATACTCGTTAAGTGATCCTCCATCCCAAATAATTGCCCACCCCTGTTCTGAACCATAGTCTTGTCCTTCAGAGCACTTGCAACTCCACCCAACCTGGTGCTATCCTCAAATCTGTCAAGCATATGAATCCCATAGTCCAAATCATTGTTCAGCCTCTTATGCATTAATGATAATGTCAGAGCCAGGACATACTCCTGAGGAACTTCACTTGATACCTCCTTCCAACTAGACATTAAGACACTGATGACTACTCATCAAGTTACGTATTCACCTTGCAACACTTACCTAGTCCTAGGCTGTCCAACTTTTGGGTAGTTGGAGGCTCACGCAGTGCAGACCAGAGGCCACCCATACTCCCCTCTTGCCACAAAGTTCTGGTCTGCCTGCCCCCTCCCCCCCCACCGCATACATCCCAGTTCCCCTTCTGCTCACCCCCTCCCCCAACCAAACCTCACCCTACAATATGTGCAGCCTGGCTCCTTCCTGCCATGCAAGCAGCACAGGCAGCTTCACTCCCTCCTTTGCTGAGCATGCAAGTAGTATGTGCAGCCTGGTTTCTTCCCCTGCAGCATACAGCATGGGCAGCCTGCCCCCTGACTCATGGACAGCATGCAGCCCATGGGCCATCAAGTTGGGCAGGCTCTTTTTCCTTAGCTTGTTAATTTGATCATCATGGGAGGCAAATGTCAAAAGCCTTACTAAAGTCAAGGTATATCACATCCACTGGTCAACCTCCATCCAAAGAGCCCGCCATTTTATCAGAAGGAAAATCAGGTTGCTCAGATATAACTTGCTCGTGGTGAATTCATCCCGTCTGTTCTTGATCTTGTTCTCTTCTAGGTACTTCACAAGAGATTCCTTGGGGACTTACTACATGATCTTTCCAGGTACTGGGGTCAGCCTGACCAGCCTACATTTCCCTGGATCCTCTTTCTTCCCCTTCTTAAAAATGGGCATTGTATTTGCCTTTCTCCAGTCACCCTAGGCCTCACCCAACCTTCTTTTCTCTGACACACACACATTTATCTTTATTCTTTATTTACAGTTACTCAACCAATTATATATCTACCCAATAGTAATTCTGTTTAAGCCAACATTTCTGTAGCTGATTTGGGAATGCCATTATCAAAAGCCTTATTGAAGTCTAGGTATGAATTCTATTGTATTCACTTTACTACCAAACTGACTACCCTATAAAAAAAGTCGTTAGTTTGGCAGGATATGTTCTTTACAACTCCGTGACAACTGCTACTGCTCACCTCTACATTTTATATAATGACCTCATTTATATAAAAAGTTATACAGAAGACAGATGCAGAACTAGCGTAACACCATTTTATACCAATCAATTCTCAAACTTGGCATTATTGGAGAAGAAACTGAAATGCAAGACAATCAGAATGTGGAATACCTATTCTGCTATCCCTAGCACCACAGCTGAGAAATAATAACGGTATTAAATTATAAATCCTATTTTGAAGGGTGTCTCCACACACTGTGCATTAGATAAGACAGTTCAAAAAGAAAACTGGAAAAAGTAAAAATACCATTGTATGTCATAATAAAGCATCAGCGTCTGAATGTTAGACCTTCAATTTCCCAGCACAGACCTCTGTTACATTAGAAAAAAAAAAAAGGAGTATTTTAAGATGCATCTCATCAGCCATTTATAGCTGGTCCACACAGGAGAGCGAGTTAGATTGGCAACAATTTGCACTGCTGTTCAAAGGTAGCCCTAAGCTCAAAAGTAGGAACACGGCACATCAGCATATCTCTGATCCTCTGACCCTGCAGAATTTTGTGGAATCCATTTGAAATGTTTAGCTAATCTACCAACCTCCTCTTCTCATTCATCCTTGAGGCTCTTGCTCTCTTACAAAGGTTGGAGAAACACAGCAAGTGGCTTTGATCATAAGGAGACAGATGCTTCTCAGCATCTTGCAAGAGCACATTTAAATACACCTCAAAGAGTTGCACTAAACAATGCTTCTCTCACAAAGCATCCAGCAAAAAGCTCCATAAACCATGCAGTAAGGGCTAAGCTGGATCTCCCACAATTACCTGGGAATTGAAAATGTCAATGTTGTGACAAATCATGGGAAGAAAACCATCATTTCTCAGACAAAACAAGACAGTTTCTGAAGATGTTGGCACTGCAGACTTTTCCAACAAATTCATACTAATATTTGTGAACCTTAGGTACCAACTCTTCACCACCCTGGAGAACTACCCCTTTTTGTTGATGAACTCTATAAGCCTGATGCAAGGACTACAGAACAGACACATGGATCCCACCAAACAGCCCCAGTACAATTCAGAAACTTCAAAACCAGCAAATCCATTAGTAAACCCCCCAGCCTTCAGACTCCATAGCACTATCCGAGGGGTTGTCAACCGGGGGTACATGTACCCTGGGGGTACTTTGAAAGGTTCCAGAGGTTACGTGGGGACTGAGTGCCACCATCCCAGGCTGCTATCTTACAGGAGCAGAGAAGGGCAGGGCGAAAGCAAGGCCGCACAGATGTTTGCCACTCCCCCACTTGGCATCGAGCTGCTTGCCATGCTCTCCCTCTGGGTACATGTACTAAAAGGGGGCCACTGGGGTACACTTGTTAAAAAAAGGTTGAAAACCCCTGCACTATCCTAGCACTCCTGGGCAGACTGCTGCTTTTTAGTCCCCAACAAATGAAGCTGCTCCAGGAAAAGCTCTCTGGCTCAACTAAAAAGCTTTCCTACTCCTCCTCTGAACCTTTTGCACTGGTTGAGAAACAACTTCATAATGTTACACATGTTGGCAGTGACATGTTTATATTCATCACTGCAAGGGTTACAGTGCTCCCTAATGTTTCCTCCATGCTGTCTGCCACCATCTTGAAAATGATGCTGGACTTGCACAAACAAGATTCCTCTTACCTGTTTATTCATGGGAATTTAGTTTGATGCCAACCCCCAGGATTTCAATAAAACTTCTAGCAAGTATCCAACAACACACAGGGGTAAAAAGTCGCATAATACACGTACAACAGCAATGGGGCATGCATCACTGTTGCTCATCTACAATGATAGGTTTATTTTGCATCACCACTAAGCTACATAGCCATAGACATACAAGACAATAATACCAAACTTGTAGTATAACCCCGCTGTGAGTATACTTGTTTATGCAATAGCTGTAACATTTAACGTAAGTGCACAAATATCTGCAATTGGCTTTGAACACAGGCAAAATCTTCAAGGTACAACATAATCAGACCTCAAACTAAATAGGGCAGGCCTTATCATAATTTGGATAGGAAATCTCAGTGTTTTAAAAGATTTTCCACTTTTTTTTTTTTTTAGAAAAAGAACATGTTTAGATTTAATATAGATTTTATAACCTTCCAGTGCAAACTGAGTAACTGATGCAGAAATGCCTGTTTAAGTTGCAGATAGCCTGATAACGATTGGGAAGCATGGATTTACTTACCTAATATTAAATCTTACTTGTGTATCATTTTTAAATCCCAATAATGATGTGTTAAGTGTGAAAGTTAATGTGATTGGCAACTGTTTATTGGAAAGAATAGGGTACAGGATGAGTGAAACACAGACTGCAAATTGAGATCTGCTGCAGAGAGAGAGAAAAAAAAAAAAGTGAAGGCTAGAGAAAAAACAAAAACATCAGGACAGCGGTGAACTAGAGCAAGCATCAGCAACCTTTTTGAGCGGTAGGCTACTTTAAACCGAGCTGGCTCCAAAGGCAAGCTGGCATTCCGACTCGGCTGACACCACTGTCACTGCCCACTACTGCCGTGCCACGCTCCCCCATCTCACTGCCAACCTCCCACAAAAAAAATACTGCAGATAGCCAGTCTTCACAGGCCGGATCAGAGCACTTGGCAAGTTGGATCTAGCCAACAGGCCATAGATTGCCAATCCCTGAGCTAGAGTACATTTTTTTCAACTTTGTGATGAAAAAAATTACATCCATAGGGATTAGAAAAAAAAAAAAAACAAAAAAAAAAAAAAAAAACACAAAACTACAAATTTAGTTTCCAGATGGAAGGCACTTTGCTGCTTGATCTCTCTGTAACTCTTGTGTGATGTCAGTGGTTACACTGAGTAGGATTCAGTGCTAACTTCATACACCAACCCATAATTAAAGAGAATTTAATCTTCTCCCCTGATACATTTGACACAAGTGAGGGAGTTCCATCTCAAAACTATAGGTGTATTGCACCATCAGTGCTTGACCTCTCAGAAAAAGCAAGCAGTACTACATCCAGCTTGGGCTTTCAGGGGAGCAAAATCTGGCTAGGATTTGCCAGCATTGTACCACATGGCCAGTGATCCTTACTCACCTGTGGCTGAAGAGGGCAAAACAGTGCCCATATAGGGTTAGCACCTGTGTGGTTCACCCTGAGTGGGGAAGCAGGGTCAACCAAAGCTCTGAGGCATGGGACCGACAGAAAACAAAATCACACTGCAACAGAATTAGCTCTATATTCCAACAGAGGTTGCCAACCTATGACTCACTGGCCAGATCCAGCCTGCAGAGTTGTAGCTTCAACATTCAGCAGTGGGGGCTCTCCCTATACCGCACGAGTCAGCCACCTGCCACTGACAGAGGGCAGGGCTCTGCCCATGCCACGCTGCTGCTGGGTGGCACAGGACTTTTGCTGCACTGCAGCTGAGCACAGGAGAAGCAGCATTAAGACCTGGCCACAACTCCTAGCCCAACTCCAGCCAGACCTGGGTCATTCTGACCTCCCACTGCCAGAAAAAGTGTTACAAACCTCTGTTGGAGAGGTCAACAAATATTTGATTCCACATATAGGTACTCCTCACTTAACATCATCCTGGTTAACATTGTTTAGTTATTACATCGCTGATCTATTAGAGAACATACTTGTTTGGCTGCCGCCTGCTAGTAGATAACTACTGTGATGTAATTGGATTTGCTTAAAGTTGCATTTTTCAAGAATGTAACTAAGACTTTAAGTGAGAAGTAGCTGTATCACATCCGATGGCTGCTAAAATAAGAGCTTCTTAACCATGTAACTTGCTGTAGTTTCCCTTTAAGCAAGCGCCTCATCCAACAATTGACTGCAGTACTGATCCCATCACCACCAGTTTGGTCAATTTCCCCATGAGGGATTATATCAAAAGCTTTGATTAAGTCTAGATCAAGGATAGGCAATTACCTTGGATGGAGGGCTGCTACTCCTGCCCCCTGACAGTTGCCAGAACCAGAAAATAATGAACTCATAAGCTAAAAGTCAAACACCGACTATAAAACATATTTTAATTGTATTACTAAAAATATTGTCATGATTTGTGTTTGCATTGTGTATATAGAGGTGATTGCATAATAACTCACAAATAAATTCTTAGTCTTGTATATTGTGTGTGTAGGTGTGTTCCTGAGCAATCTGTTAATCTTTGTTTTTTCATCTCTTCTCCCTTTTCTCTTGGGACAGGAAGAATCTCACTGAAGACTACTTGAGCTGCTAGGGTCTTTAAGTATCTTCTATAGTCTAGCATAGACAATCACTGACAAGGATAACAGTTATCTGGCTATATCATTTTTTTCCTACATAATTAATGTGTTTTTGCCTGATCCCATCAGAATTCTTCCAGCCTTAAGTCTGTCACATATCTTTGCTCCTGGTAGACAAAACAACTTTCTGTTTTCTAGGTCATCCCTTGCAACTCAGTGTATTCCTCTTACAATAATTCTTAAGGTCTACAAACTTCCCTCCCCAACCCTTCTGACTTTTTGCTTTTCATTTTTATGGGTTCGTATCTTTCATTCTTTTTTGCTCATAACTTTTGGTTTCCTTTGATCCTTTTATAACATTCCTAGGCTGAAAGTTACTTGTTAGCTTCATTTTCTCTACTCTTTCTGGACTCTCTGCTCTTCTTCTCTTCTATACCAACCTACACTCTTT
>NW_005841864.1:2499053-2504188 GCF_000455745.1 Alligator sinensis
GCCTATTCCTCGTCTTTTTATGAACATACTGAACCAATTCCTCAATTTTAATTTCATTCCCACTAGCTGGTCATTTCCTTTTCCCTTGTCAAAGTCTACACAGAAGCAGGTTCCACTGCTCCTCTAAAAATCTGCCCATCAGACCACCTTTCTTTTGAAGGTGTCAAAGGCTTGTCTCCATATGTATCAAAGCCTTCTTTTTTTATATGCAATGACTCCCTCCTTTCCTCTACTACCTACTCAGGAGCCTCCCTGAACTCCAGCACTATCTTCAGCTCAATTTGCAAACCTTTGATCTTTTCCATGAGCACTATAAAGAGATACTTCATACATGTATAGTTACCATTAGGAACCCATTCAAGAATGAGCTAAATCTTACAACTTCCATATAAATATTATCTTCATTTTCTGGCCCTTGAAAATTTCTCCATGGATGTCACAACTGTTGTTGTTTGCCCATATCTTCAAGGAAAAAAAAAAAAGTCCCCTTCTCAATGTTTTCAAAGAATTTGTTGCACTTACCATAAGAGCAGTTGCTCTGGATCTTCAAGAATAGGGAAGATTTAGACATCTCTGTACATAGTGCTTCCTAAGGGTTAGCTTCCCACTTAGCATGGGTTTTTGGTTTTTTGTTTTTTAAATACATGATCCTCCTGAGGCACTTAACTTCTCATGTGCTGTACTTAGAGCCTAGCCCTTAACTCAGAATCTGAGGTTCTAGTTTCTTGCCAAAACTGGACCCAACCCTTAGAGTTTAGGGTATCTATAAGTTAAAATTTAGACACTATACATTTTTCTTGGATGCACACCTAAGGAACAAACAATGGCTTGTCTTCAGTTCCTAAAGGAAGATAAAAATATAGAGGTGCACAGATATGTCCGTCCATGTCAAAATCAGCATTGATAAAAGGAAATATGACATTAAATCAACAAATCGGCTTTTTTTGACTGATGTGGCCAATAATGTTGCTAATGCATACTGCACACATGCATGAAGCCACAGCATGCATGTGGCCAGGAGTGCAGCATCCGGCTGGTAAGTCTGTTGTGGGGAAGGGGCATGGGAAGGCAGATTAAGGCCCCTGCAGTGAGGAAGGGAGTTGGGCTGGGGCAGAGGCAGACGCTGCACAGGTGGAGTGGGGTGGGGCGCAGGATAGAGCCAGCGGCTTCCCCGGGGGGGTGGGGGCAGCTCCTGCTGGTGTGCACACTCCCAAGGGGAGGCATGGGGGCATGTGCTCCCCAGATCAGTGCATGGGGCAAGGGTGAGCTGCCCACTGAGTGCTTGGGGCCAGGGATGCTCCTGCTTCTTCCTGGCAGCTACACTTGGGCCATGTGGGACGCAGTAGGTGGTAGTGCTGGGAGGGGGACTTTGGGTGTAATCTAGAGCTACAGTGAATTTTGGGGTAGTTATAGTCCCCCTGTAGCCAACCCTCACAGCACCGCTGCTGCCCACCCCACCCCACTGAGCCCCAGTGCAGCCACTGGGAAGAGGCTGGAGCAGCCCCCCCCACCCACCCCCCCAAGCTGCTGGCTCCGGCCTGTACCCCACCCCACCCTGGCTGGACAGCACCTGTCCCGGCACCTGCCTCAGCCCCATTCCCTCCCTCACCATGGGGGCCTCAAATCTGCCCCCTCATGCCACTTCCCCAAGACTTACCAGACAGGTGCTGCTCTCCATGTTGCCAGGCCGCATTTCAGCAATCAGAATGGTATCAGCCAATACGGCTGGTCAATAATTGGCCCAAAAAGTCTTTATTGGTGCACCCCTACTAAACTAGCTTCTGAGAAATCTAGTAAGGCACTCATACCACACTCCATATGAATGTTTTTCGTATGCATGGTTTTAAATACATTGAATAACAGAACTTTGTCATAACTGAATGAGGAAAAGGCAAAAAAAACTTCAGAATTTAGACAGCACTGAAGAAAGAGACATGCTTGTGAAGAAAGCAGAGGGTAGTTCTCGTAAGAGTGAAATTCAATGTTAAAGAAAACCTAAAAAGTATACCTTCTTTTTTGGAAATAATAGCCTGAAGATGACATTGTAGGTGCTCTAAAAAGAAAGAAGATTAAGACAGGGCAGAAATTTTGAGCTATATGAAAGTCTGCCATGAAGACAGCAGTTAAGCACTGGAACAGATAACCTAGATACTTTGCAAAACCTGTCACTAAATTGTAAGTGCAGGTCAGATAAACATTTGTCCACTATGGTTCAAACTGAGATGATCCTCTCTTAAGAGCAGAGGTTTGGATTACATGATTGTCTGAGATCCCATTTAGCAGTATTTTTCTAATATTCTAGAAAATGAAAAAGTTGGCTTTCCCTATAAGCATATAGTTATAGTGAACAAATATAAAAACTGTTCTCTCTATAAACATATAATAAACATGATTATATTTCAGTCAGTCTATTAAATTAGATTTCTTTATAATCCTTTAATCTATTAATTTTTATTAAGATTCAGAAACTTTCAAGAGTGTGTTAGATGGCCTAAAACGTCAACGTTACATACAAAATTAAATGCGGATTTTGCTAACTGATCAGTCCATTTTAAACAAGCTTCAATTCCAGTCAGTATCTCTCTTCACATGTAAAGCAAGAGATGCAGCTGAACCCTTGGAAGCAGTCCACTTAATAGCTTTGTTTTTCTTAAAGTTGTGCTTCCTACCTACACACTGCTGAGAATAGTGCTCTACAAGTACCAAGGTGACAGATAAACATATAGACCTGTCAGAGTAACTTATGTGTTTTGCACCAATATAAATTTGTTAATTACTCTGCTTTCAATTAGAGGTGTAAAAAGAAGGCCATCTCTTTGAAACCAAAACCGTTTTATAGAGACAAAGAAGAAAAAAAAAAAAAGGTGAGATTTAAATGAAAATAGCTTTCATCCAAAGAAAGTGAAAATAGATGTTCTTTCCCGAGACCAAATATCTGTCTTCCCATATTTTGTCAGAACAACTTATAGCAAATAAGTCTACATGGAATTTTTCTGAATACAACTGAAGAGATGAGAGAAATGCCACATATGATTAAAGGAACAATATCAACAATCTAAAGACAGATACCTCCTCAGAGGGTGTGGTCAAGGTGATTTCTTCTCATTATGTCCTCCTCCCTTCCATGGTGCAACTATTATTCTTGTGAAGTCAAAAAAACAAAACCAAAAAAAACCAAAAAAAACCCTTAATAGCTGATCTTTTTCTGAAGGATGCTGTGAGTCTATGAAGGGGTACCTTGAGTCTAAAAAGACTGAAACCACTGGTCTAGGCTTCATTACTCAGCTCTTCAATTCTTCTCAGTTTAAGCAAATGATACTGGCCAATGGTCAGCTGAAAAGGAGATGCTTTCTAGAAAAACAGCAGGGATCTAGAAGTCTTATTTTGATAAATTCTCAATTAAGTTATTCTTTCCAATCCTAGACAAAAATCTCTCAGAGCAGATCTATTTACATCAAAAGGGACCAAAACTGGGGGAGGACGGGGGAAACCAATCTTGATTTAGAGTCAATTTTAATCATGCTTTCCATTCTTGCATTAGTTTTACCTGAAAAAAGTCAATAACCATGAAGGCACACATTTGTATACAGGAGTATCTTTAGCCAAAATTATAAAAAGTAACCTTTTTGTAAACATTTTAAACTATATATACACACACACTTAAACTATGATATAGGACTTTCTAATTTTATTTAATAGATTATGGTAAATACCTTTTTACAAGATTGAATTTTTAAATTCATGATCTACATCCAAACTACTCTTGAGTGGAAACTTGTTCAGTTAAAACACACAGAAAATCTACATATTAAAATTGTTTAATATTAGGAAAATTAAATTACATTTCAAACCAGTGTATTTTAAGTAACAGTATTAATACTTTCTTTCAATCAACATAATCCTCAACCTAGTACTAATTATTTTGTTGAACTGTTTCTGGTCATGTCCTTCCAAGTATTAAAGCTAGTAGGTCTCAGCCTCACACACAGGTTTTTAATCATTAGATAGGGAGTTGTAAGAACAACACAGGTTTGTCTGTTCTTTAATCAGTTGCTCCAATTAAACTGAACTTGAAGTGGAATTAAAAGAAACAGAATTAACTGAAAAGAAGATACTCTTCTACACTTGGAATGATGCTACAGCTGTCAAAAAGGTGACTTTAGCACTTCAAATACGTGGTGCTAGTTGTTTGCTAACAATTTCTCCAGTTTAGTGGAAACTTTCCTTAAAAGCTTCAGCAGTGAATATGTACTGCATGAATAGTATTTGTAATTAAATGATTTATGTATTTAATAAAGGTTTGGTCTTGCTATACATTGTCATTTGCAAACTTACATTTAAATACAGTATTTTAAAGGTAGTTAAATAAAATGAGAACCTAAAACCCAACCTAAAAAAATAAATGAATAAAATTTGCCACCCTGCCCTCGAGCTCACATTTCGAATGAATTCTGAAATCATAATGGAAGGGTGCTATAACAAAGCAGCAGCATCTTGAGCTTTACCCTTTAAACAATCCTGAATACAAGTAGGATATTGCTTCTAGCTTATGATCTACTGAATGATTCTCCGTCTTAAAAATAACCCATTGGAGTATATTTGTCTCATAGATGTTAAGGTCGGAAGGGATTTCAATAGATCATCGAGTCCGACCCCCTGCATAGGCAGGAAAGAGTACTGGGTCTAGATGACCCCAGCTAGATGCTTATCTAACCTCCTCTTGAAGACCCCCAGGGTAGGGGAGAGCACCACCTCCCTTGGGAGCCCATTCCAGATCTTGGCCACTCTAACTGTGAAGAAGTTCTTCCTAAGGTCCAGTCTAAATCTGCTCTCTGCTAGCTTGTGGCCATTATTTCTTATAACCCCCGGGGGCGCCTTGGTGAGTAAAGCCTCACCAATTCCCTTCTGTGCTCCCATGATGAACTTATAAGCAGCCACAAGGTCGCCTCTCAGCCTTCTCTTGTGGAGGCTGAAGAGGTCCAGGTGCCCTAGTCTCTCCTCATAGGGCTTGGCCTGCAAGCCCTTAACCATACATGTGGCCCTTCTCTGGACCCTCTCCAGGTTATCCACATCCTTCTTGAAGTGCGAAGCCCAAAACTCTATGCAGTATTCCAACTGCGGTCTGACCAGCGCCC
>NW_005841864.1:2505162-2510450 GCF_000455745.1 Alligator sinensis
GGTCCTATTCCACCCTGGGCCTTCCTTTTACTTCCTATATATCTAAAAAACAATTTTTTGTTATCCTTAACTTGGGATGCCATCCTCAGCTCCATGGTAGCTTTGGCCTGTCTAACTGCCTCCCTACAAGCACGAGCAGAGGAGGTATACTCCTCTTTAGTAATCTCTTCCCGTTTCCACTTTTTATATGCCCCCCTTTTTGCCCGTAGGCTGCTCTGGGTTTCTCTGGTCAGCCAAGGAAGCCTCTTGGCCCCTTTTCCCCTGCATCGGGATCATCTCCCTCTGTGCACGAAGGATCATTTCCTTAAGGCACAGCCACCCTTCCTGGGCTCCCATCTCTTCAAAACTCTTACTCTGCAGTGCGTCCTTGACTAAACGCCTGAGTTCATGAAATCAGCTTTCCTAAAGTCTAGCACTTTCACCCTACTAGTTACTTACCCACTCGACGTCTTATGATGAATTCTATTATCTCGTGATCACTGTCCTCCAGGTGACCACCGATCTGTAGGTCTCCTACCATGTCATCCCCTGTTGCCAATACCAGGTCCAGTAAGGCATTCCCCCTAGTGGGACCATGTACCTCCTGCGTCAGATGGAGGTCCTGTACACAGGATAGGAACCTGCATGAACGGTGGGACTTTGCTGTCTGCTTAAAAGGCTTGGAGACCATTTGCTGTCTACGTAAAAGGCTTGGAGACCATTGACAAACCAATGTACCCACACTACACCGAGCTGAGAAGAGTCGGACACACAGGTTTCCCCAGACTACAAAATTATAAGAACAAAAACAGAGAACTGAAGACATCTGGTCTCGTATACCAGAAAAGGGTTTTTTCCACAAAAATTTGTAATAGCAATCATATAGGCTGCAATTTCATTTTACACATATATGATTTATACCTTCCTGAACTAATTCACTCTGGACAATCTGTTCCAAGCTGAATTCCATTGCAAGTCTTATTTAAGAAGACTGACTAAGTAAGTATCTTAGCCTAGATCAGTGTTTCCCAACCAGCGTGCTGTGGCACAAAAGCGTGCCGTCAGAAACGAACAAGTGTGCCGTGGAATTTTGCCATGGCAATGAACTACAATAGGTCTGAGGATGGGGAATGCCTTAACAGGTGTGCCGCAGAAAATTTTTATTACTGTAAGTGTGCCTTGAGCTGGAAAAGGGTTGGGAAGCACTGCTTTTCTTGTATAGATCTAGGCCAATGTCCAAGGTCACTTTCACTACCCTGACAGATTCTCCTATAGACACCATCTATCCTAGCAGGGTAAAAGAATCTTTTCTCTAGTATAGCTTACACCAGTCCCCTGAATAAAAATAAGCTATTCTGGCAAACACACTGTTGCATTTGAAGTAGAATTTTAGCCCAGGTTATTCAAAAGGTAACGCTTAAATATTTTGTGCAGATATGTTCCTTATTCCACAGGCACTACTCTAACATTTGATGAAGCAAAAACAAAATTTAAGTGACAAAAGGTACACCCCCCTCCCCCCACCCAAAATGTAAGATTTCAGTAGATATTTACTAGTTTGGACATAAGGTGTACTTGTCAGGACTAACATGACAACAAGTCAGTGGGATTTAAAAAAAAAAAAAAATTTCAATTTCACATGGACTACACTTTAAGCCAAGTTCAATACCATTTGAAGACAATTTAAGCCAGGGGCTCCCAAAATGTGGCACACACACTCCTGGAGGTATGCAAGACATCTCTGGGGGTACACAGGAGCAACTGTGCAATGGCGGATTTAATTTTCAATATAATAACTGACATTGAAGAGGTTAAAATATAAAATGTATCCTTGTAGGAATATGCAAGCACCTGGTAAATCTGGAAGGGGGCATACAACACAAGAAGTTTGGAAACCTCTGCTCTAGGCCTAAATTCCTATTACAGGAATAGAAGAATTGCACTATATATTCAAATACTTGTCTAGTGCTTTAACATTTCCCAGTAATCAGACTCCACTCCCATATTTATCAAAAACAAAATAACCAAACAAAGCAACAAATAAATGCTGCCTGAAAGGAACAACTGTGAACACCATATTGAGACTACTTCCCAATGGAGCACGTTAAGAAAATTAAGGAAAAAAAATAGAGACTAGCAGAGGACAAGGAAACTGAGTGGCATCAATACAGGAAAAATGAGATAGATTGTTTTAGTGAATAAAGGGAAATGGGATGAAAAGGAGGGGAAACAGCCAAAAATCCTGCTAGAAATATAGGGCTGCACTAATTCAGTAGGAAATGCCACAGCACCAAGTTTAGGTAGATACTAGTGCTGGTACAGATACAAAATGGAAGAAAAAGTGTTATCCCACTTCCTACTGCCACCTTTTCAACTGTTTCCTCATTTGATGACTCTCAAAATTCCTTTCCTGCAATTGCCTAAGTTATTCTTTCTGCTGTGCCACATTATATTTAAACATGATTTCCTCTTCTGGCAGTTCAGAGTGGCTGTCCTATTGTTCCAGAACTTAATAAAACTCTTGTCAGCTCCATGCAATACAAGAGGTAAGCAAGAAAATAAAAGAGAGAGAGCAAAAGAGAAAAAGAATACATTAGGCATATGACACCTGCATTTTATTCCTATATTTTAGTCCAACACTAAAGAGGGCAACTACCCAAGCTACATTTGGTCCTTTGATTATAACATATGCTCAACCATGTCTAGTGAAAGGTTTAGCAGACATTTGACTTACATGTGTAAGACAGAGGGGTAACTGATTATCTGTCTTATTCTGAAGTCAGGCAAAAGGCAGGGTGACCAATTTATTCACAAAGATGCAAAATTTTTGTAGGCAACAGCCTATGTTGTTAGATACTATGAATAGCATCTGAACAAGTTAGTCGCTATGGTGCTACCCTTCCCTGCTTTAACTTAGCTTTAATTTTTGCAGGTTGTATTCCATACAAGTTACTGCCGCCTGCAAGAACTGTGCATACCGGAAAAGAAAAGCTTGTTAGAGAAATTATCCCAACACATACAACTTAATGTGACAGAGATCCTGGATAGATAAATTATCCATGGCTTCTAGTCCACACCAAGATTATCATCATGCTACAGCTTCTCCTTTCACCTCTGCCTAATGTGCCCATCATCATCCCTGCCCTTTGAAATTAACACTGCTTCCTTCTATTTTCTCAGGTCCTCTTCCTTAAATTCCAATTACTGTTGTGTAACAGGTGTAAAAGCAAGAGACAAGCTGCTTATTGGGAGCCTTCCTTTGTAGAATTGACAATTGACTCCACCTGGTGGCACAGTGAATTCACTGCATACAGATTACAAATGAAAACCGTCTTTCCCGGCTCTTGCTCACTGAGAACTAAAGGCTCGTGGGGCCTAAAGAACTATCATGGCAATTTAAGAATAATGTGTGCCAGAAACACTGGCTGAACAAAAATGTATCTGCCTCTGTTCACACGTAGGCATTTATGCACCTCCTCGCTGTCCCCAAATAAAAGAACATTCTGTTACTAAGGGCTTTTAAATGGAATTTCACGATCCCATCATTCTGTATATTTTATGAACTTTAGCACAATATAAATCTAAAATGACTGAAAATAGTAATTTGTCAGCTGTGGGTCCAGTCTACTTGGTTAGGTATTCAAATAGGGACAGAAGGAGATTAGACTAGTTTGCCAACAAGCACCTATCAATACCTATTCTGTTTCCTCAGTAGTAATAATTAACAGTCAGGTAATATTTTGTTATTCATAGCAAGGTCTGCCCCCCCCCCCCCACACACACACAGATTTTTGCTGGTCTAGCTTTTATTTATAGGCACTATTTAAAAAAAAAAAAATCAAATTAGAAACAGTTATATTGATCCCATCCCTAGCTTTGGGACAAATATATAGTGGTATATAAATGTGCATTTTGCATATACTCTGATAAGTACTGTCATATTGGTCTAACTACATCCCCTCTACATTTAAGCATCTCTCCAGAAAGCAAACTGGGGAACACATGAAAAGTGCCACTATCAGTAAACCATTTTGCATTCCTCAAAATCAAGTATTCTAAAGGATTATATACAAGTAGCAGCAGCTAGCTTTATGGGGCAAGAGGGGCATGAAGAGAAAGACAACAGAAGACGTTTCAAAATAAATTAAAGGGACACACCACAGCAAGAATAAAGTTTTTGCTTTATTCAAGATAAATTGCTTATTTATACAAGACTACAAGGGTGGGACAAAACCTCACAGGACCACCACAACCCATGCCATGCACTTGCAAAGACTTAACACACCCAACTTTGTTTCTTTTGCAGACACACAAATATAGCATAGTATTTAAAATAAATTACAAAAGGAAATTTTAAAAATATCTGAGAATTTCATCTTGGGGAGAGGAAGAAAAAGGAAGAAGAATCGCTTATGTACTCCAAGAGGACAGGTCTCCAGTGGCATTCAAAAAAGATGCTTCAGCTCAGTTTGTGACTGGGGGTAACTTTGGACTGCATCCACATCACAACCAAGTGGGTCACTATCCCTAGAACAAACTACAACTAAGAGCTGGATACGGTCAGTAAGAGAGACAGCAAAGAATGAACCACTTGCAGAATTTTTTTTCCCCTTTCATGACTCTCTTCACCACGCACCAGGCTATCACACTCACATACCCTGTAACCTTCTTTTGGAGCAGAACCATAGTCAACTTAAGACGGAACATGGCAAACCCTGCCTGCCCCGCCACTTATGAACCAGTTTAATCTAGACTTACATTTTACAAAATTAAAGAACCCAGAGAATTCAATGGAGGCAAATGCAATAACATCTCTCACAGAAGATTAGGTGTTCAATACTTCGGAGCCGTAGACAACTCTAAAGTTAAACTGAGCAAGCAGAGTGCCACAGGCTCAATTAAAATCATTGCTCAATTAACTCACTCACCAAGCCTAATTACAATGTTTTCAAACATAAATTATCTTTACCTATTTTAACTTGGTCTTCATGATCCAATACAAAGCTAGTAATAGACTGAACTCCAGTGCCACATGATAAAATACAAATTTTTAATTTGCCTCAAAGATTGAGCATACTAAATTTCTTATTGAAACACGCGATTAGTTTTCCTGCCTTTGAACTTGTGTTCTCACCATAATAATTAACAGATTTTTAATAGTTTAACTACAATTTTTATTGAAAATCAAGTTTCTGATCAGTACTCTTTCAAACATTACACAGTATAAACAAACTGTTCAATACATACACCATGTTGCGCGTGTCATGAAACATCAATTTTGGGGGGAAGGAGGGGTAGAGAGGAGTGAA
>NW_005841864.1:2510460-2512078 GCF_000455745.1 Alligator sinensis
TGGAATTGATTTCATTTCAAGTCTTTTACCCATCAACAAAAAAACAAAACAAAAAACTTACCTAACAATTGCTAATGGATACTGACTAAATACAGTGCACACAAACAACAAAGACTATGCATGCGTGGGCACAGTCTTTCAGAATCAAATCAGTTTTCTTATCAAATTCAAGTCTACAATGCAGCTGGGCATGAGAGAAAGATCATGTAAAGTGTTTGGTTAACCGTCTCACCAGGCCTATCCCCTCTTGAGAAATTGAATACATAAGCGTGCCTTACAAACCAGTAAAATCAGAGAAGAAACAAATTTAGATGACCTGCCTTCTGTTCAGAGATACAGCTCTTCCCATACACCAAACATTCATCTTAAAAAACAAAAAACAAAACAAAACAAAAAAAAACCAAAACTCTGCCCCCCACCTTCCAGAGAATTTAATTTTTTCATCACCTTCACCAAACCCCATTTGTCAATCAAGACAATGAGAACAAAGCAGTGAAAACAAGGACTGTTGTAATGGGATGCAGTTGTCCCTCCCTTCCCCTGTGCACCAAACTACGCTGGAGAGACTTTTCTAGGTGACTTCAAGCTCATGATGGAGCTGGCAGCCCTCTCTGCCACGTGGCACTGGAAGAAAAGCTGCAGGAGTAATCCCAATAAAAACAGAAGCAGCAGATGCACAACTTAAAAGGTGGGGGATAACCCCATAGCTTACCACACATCAGACTGGTTTATCTTTTGTCTTGTTTCTGTCTCTTGTCTATTTGCTCTCCTATTCAAGTCCCTCTCTTCAGACTCATGCCATATTTACCTCTCTTATATTCTCCTCCCCTGTACTGTCACTATCACAAATTCACTACTGTGCAAAAAGAGCTGAAAACGACACAGCCTTTTAAAGTAAGCTACATCCAGCAAAATTTCCCCACAGTTCAGCACTGGGGTGTTGTGCAGCTTGCCTTGATGTTACTCTAGATTTACATAAAGGAGGATGACTTCAATTTACAGTAGGGCACTTAAGCTAAAAACTCTGACCTGGATTAAATTTATACTTTTTACTTAAGTTTATGGTTATGAAGCTCATACGACAACTCAGGTATGTCCCTATATGCAGAGGCATATGCTTGCAGTGGGGAAAAAAGTAACAGCACAAATTTGTGCTGTGCACACCCCTGCATACACAGTTTGGTGTGGGGCAAATTGCCCTGTGTCAGGGAAAATGCCATTTCCACTGCTCCTCCCAGCTTCCCACTGGTTAGCACACACTGCTGGTTTGGGGGTGGTTTTTGGGCATGGTTAGTTTTTGTTTTTTAAATACTGGGAGTTCCTGGTATCCAATTTGCAGCGCCGCACAGCATGTGGTTGCACATGCACCACATCTGATTTGCAGCACATCAAACAGCTTTGAGTCACCACAAACTGCACACGTATGCTCATCTGGACATGGCCCTTGACACCAATGCGCACCCAGAGGATGCTGGATCGCCTCTTTTACCCAAGCAAAAAGGGGCAGACTGCCACTTGCACCCATTTTCCCTGCATACACACTCAGAAAAAGCAATGAGGGCCTGCCAGGACATGCAGTGGCACTTGCTACCATGAGAACAGCAAAAATCCATCTTTC
>NW_005841864.1:2512088-2530239 GCF_000455745.1 Alligator sinensis
GGGATGTCCTGACCTAGCTCTTCCTAGGCATACCCCACCTATTCTCAACCTACTTGTTCCCAAAAACACACAGATCCAGAAGGACATTAGTGAAGCTATTAAAGTAGGGCTGGACAATGATTTGAGCCAGAGGGCCACTCAGGGAATTTTGGTAAGCTGTTGCAGGTTGGATCAAGCAGTGGGTGCAGGTGGACAGGCCAGCAGTACCTGGGCAGCAGGGAAGGGTCTGGCAGCAGTGGCAGCTAGAAGAAGCAACTGCTGCCAGGAAGCAGAGTCCAGGTGCCATGCTGTCCCAGACCCGCTGGGCACCCAGGAGCAGCATGACTGGCTCTAGGTGCCCTGGCCTGGGCTACTGCCTGCATCTGGGCCAGGCAAGGCCAAAGAACCCGTCGTGGGCTAGATAAAATACCTTGGCAGGCCAGATCTGGCTCACTGGCCATATTTTTTCCACCCCTATGCTAAAGGGTTGTCTCTAGCGGCTGCTCTAAGGCATGCCAGAAACCAATGTCTCAGAAAGACCATCTTCATTGGCATACTTACATGTTTGGAGCATTCCTGCAAGAGCAGGAGTAGGGGTGGAAGTGGCTGCATTGGGACCTCACCACTAGGGTATAAACAAGTCCCAGGATATCAAGGAAAGCATTAAACATGCACCAAGACTGTTGGCTGTAATCCATCCTGCCGTGGTGGGACTATCAGTAATATACGCATTAGCACTTCTTTCCACATTTCTGTGAGAGTGACCCAAGAAGTGAGAGTACTTGATTATGGGGGGAGAGCGCATGCGCGCGAGAGAGCGCATTTCCCTTTGACCTAGGGTGAAGTGCAAGTATTTGAGATGCTACAAAATTGAAGTCCTTGTGTCAATTATTCTGTTGATTAACATTATTAGTTCTACGCAAATTTCCATCTCATTAAGGTTCTGACATAAACACTGCCAAAGACAAAAGTAACACAGCACAGTCAACAAACACTTCCACTGACTTCAAATGAATTAGGATTACGGTTTAGGTACAGTAACTAAAAGACATGCAGCAAAGATGGCAGATGCCTACAACCCTGGGGGAGGGTAGTTGTGAAGACTGCTACAAAACACAAAAGGTTTAAGGTACTAAAATAATGATAATGATAAATTCACTAGAAAAGCCTTAGAAGAAATACATTTCTAATTCAATACAATGTTTGGATGGCTTCATCAAATGCAGTATAGGACTAAAGAAAATGAATGAAGCAGCTAAAAAAAAAAGAAAAGAAAAAAGATCAGTATAATTAATTCTGTAGAAGTTGTAATGAAAATAACATCATATTATAATTTAGTTCTACCCTCATGTTCATATAAAGTTTTATAGGTAACACCTAGTACTGACATCTAAATTGCACCTATACACATGCCAGACGTCTGTTCTGACATGCACCAATTACAAATTTCAGTTTATAAGCATAGTATCAACAAATTTCATTTTAGAAGTTGAAGTAACCAATTGAAACAGTCGAAGTCCAGAAAAAAAAGGAGGGAGGAGGGAAAGTATAAATCAAAGGAAGCATCTACTACTTACAGGATGCTTAAGTCTCAGACGCACTGAAATTTTTATTTATGCCCATGATTTGATTTCTCCCCCCCGCCCCCAAGAAATGCTTCATCTTTTAAAAGCCACAATTGAGAGGCAAGTGTTGGAAGAATGTCTTCCTATCTAGACAGCAATGACTCGGTAAAAGTTGAGAATCGAGATGCCAAACAGCTTACTGTCAAACAACTCCATCCTTTAATGTTTCAACTGACTAGAATTCTTATTTTCGCTTTTATTTGCCCAAGCAATACAATTTATTTTTAAATAAACACAAATAAGTTTTATTAAAAAGGAACCAAAATGCAATTGCTGCCAACACTTCTTGCTACTTCCCTAAACAAGAAATGAATTGCTTCTTTTTCCACTATAACAGGGACTGGCAACCTATAATCCACATGCCAACTCTGGCCCGTGAAAGGCTTGGGTCTAGCCTGCAAAGGTCTGATTCATTCATTTTGTGTGTGCCCCCAATTTGAAGAGGACATTTTAATGCTGATACACTTAAAGCCTCTGCCCTGTGCCCTTGATACTGAATTTACCATGTCCTGTTGGCATACGCCATTGCTTTTGGCAACAACCCAGGAAGCAGAGGAGAGAGGATAAGAGCAGCAGGGAATCGGCAGCCTCTAGCATCAATTTACTTCCACTAATCCAGGAAACAGATACTGCTATGAAAGCTGCTTGGACAGAGACTTTGGACAGATGCAACTGCTAGAAAGATCAGTCAAGCTCCATGTGGGCACAAAGGTGTACTGCACAGGTTTGAGCCTGAATTAAATAGCTTCAATTTTCTCTACTTTGCAGGCGTGTTTCCTTGAACTATATCATCCAACTTTCCCATATTAATATGCTTATATAATTTGGTTTGAGATATCCCTTAAGATGGTTAAATGATAAATGTCCAGACCTAAAAGTTATTACTACAGCTTAACTATTGGTCTGTACCCAACAACTGTTTTGGTATAACAGTGTTAATGGCTGTAGTTTGAAATTTCAGGGGAGCAGGGTGATTCAGTATACTCCCGAGTCACAAAAATGGACACAAGAATTGACTGCAAACTGTTAAGGATGAATGGGTATAATTGCCAATCAACAAAACAAATACTTCTGCAAGACTTGTCTACACAAATGGGAAAAAATCCAGTCTGAGAAAAAATCGTTTAATACCAATGCGCTACATCAAAGGTCATTCACCAAAAAAAGTAAAGACAAGCTCAGCCTGGGAGAATGGGGCCTTGTAAAAGGCAAAGATACTAGGGGACACTGTAAAAAGCAAACAAAGATCTAGTTGTTCCAAGTACTCCCCAAATATCTGAAGGATCAAAGTGGGGAAGAAAGGCTATCTAGTAATGCAAGAAAGAAGCTCATGTAAATCAGCTTATGGAATCATAAAATTAGAAGTCTACATATGCACCAAGCTCTTTTGAAAGTTCTCTCTAAGACTCTTCCATTAACTATCATATTTGGTTTTAAGAAGGCTGTTGGTCACAGGTTTCTAAGAGAAGAGATGCAAATGTGCAGTTAGATATGCACTGTTTGTTATTGCATATTTCTGCATGCAGTTGGCACAGACAGAACGCTGTATCCATGTTCTAAAGAGTACTAAAATTAAATAAAATTTCTCTCCAGTAAGAGGACAAGGTCCAACAGTGGATAAAGCAGTGGGGCTAGTGTCTTTTTGGGGGGGGCGGGGAGGACACCATTATGGAATCCAAGCTGTGCCTGGTAGTATCCCAGGTGAATTCTGGACCGGTTCAGTAAAAAGAGTAAGAAATGGAGAAAGTATGGGAGAGTACATAAAATGATGCCAAGTCACTGGTTTCAAGCAGGAAGCACAGGAGTCAGCCCTCCACAAAGCAGTCACACCTCTAAGAGAAAGGTTCCCTTACACAAGAAAAGCATGCTTTTCTTAATGTAATTACACCAGTACTTTATTACAAACCAAACCCTCTTTGGCAGATCTCCCTTTCCTCTTGTCTGGACTGATAAGACCTATTGAATTCCATTTGCTCTTTTTATTAGTGAGGCATATTCCTCACCAAGGAGACTACCTTGATTTAGGCATGGGAGGAAACCTCAACTTGAGGTAGGGCTAATAACTGGCTTATCCCAAGATTTCTTGGGAGAGTTATGTTTATGTCCTTATGGAAAAAAAAAAAAAGAGCTCTTCCTAATAAACCCCCTCATTTAAGGCATTCAGTCTAGAACTACTCCTTGAACTGATGGCTGATTTAGAGCAAGGGTTCCCAATCCCTGGGCCACAGCTTGGTACTGGAACACAAAGGGTTGGCTAGCAGATCAGAACTGAACACGGACCAGCAAACTGTGGACTGTAAGTGACCAGCATAGTGCAGACCAGCAGCCAACCCTTTTTATATCAAGTATAAAAAAGGGTTGGCTGCCTGCCCTCAGTATGCCGATCACTGCTCATCCACAGTTCGCCAGTCCACAGTCACTTCCGGTCCACGGTTTGCCGGTCTTCAGTATAAAAAAGGTGGGGAACCCCTGATCTAGAGAAGGGAGATTTTCCCAAAGTACCAAATCATCATATCAAACAGTTTGGATTATCCCAAGTGAATCAGGATGATTCCTCTGAGAAGTGCTCACCCTTAGCACTTTCTAGGCATTCAGGATAAGAACATAAGAATCTGCCACCTCCTCTACACTTCCCCGCCAACCTGTTCTGAATCTGTGTTGATATAATGAACAAACCCCTAAGCTTTTTCTTATCTATGCATTCTGCAAATAATAGTATTTGCACAGTTTCAGGTGACCCTGCTACATGTGCAAATTAAAGACTTAAAAGCAACCAAGTATAAAGGTAGTATACATTTTCAAGGCCTAACTTTATAGCTGGCTGGAGTTTTTTTTTTTATCATTTAACAGCTACTTCGTACATACAGCTGGTCAATCATGCAACTAACCAGTTAATTGTGCAATACCTGTACCATGTAGAAGGAGCCAGAGAGATGTAGCATTTCATAAATTTCAAGTCAATCCATTAAGTCAGTGTTTCTCTACTGGTGAGATGAGAAGGCTGCCTAGGTGGGACACACAGAAGCGGCAGGCTTGGCGCCAGCACTTCTGAATTCACTCAATCAACCAGCTGCCGGGGGATCTACAGCTCATCAATTGCCATGGTGGGACCACGGTTTTTGGGACCAATGGTTGGTGGGATGTTAAAAAGGTAGAAAAGGTTGAAAACCACTGCATTTAGTTACAGATTAAAAGTTACTTTGGCTTAACTACTGTTATAATAAAAAGCAATTTTTCTGGTAACGAGTTGAAGGGGACCGAGGAGGTGGCACAGGAAATAAAAGTACAAAAAAACTCAATGCCAGATATGGAGAAATTAGTAAAAAATGAGATGGATATAAAGTTAAATAATTATGAATCTGTAACTGAAGAAATTAAGAAAAATGACCTTATTTCACTTTGAACTCTATATTATCAGTTTAGAGGCCACACCCAAGATAGGAGTTAAAGTTGTATTTACCAGAACCTAGTACATGGCAGTCTTTAGAACAGAGGCCACAGGGATGAAAGGGACTGAGTCACAAAATCCAGTACCCTATTGTTGTGGCAACCAGATCACAACCCTGATCAAGCTCTGTTCAAAGAAGTCAGCTTCATTTCTCACTACCACTGTTCCTAATGAAAGGGTGTTCCTGAACTTTACTCCTTCGTCCAATTTCGGGCCTAGGTTTATTCACAAGGAATTCATAACAATTTCGTTCTAGTACTAGCATTATCTTTTGTCTTAAATAGTGCTTCTCTATGTTTGGTGCTCCTATTCAGGATGCAGTCAGAAAGGCAAGTCATATCCCTCTCAGTCATCACTTAGCTAAAAAACAAACAAAGTTGTGAGGTTTGAGTTTTGTTTCCTCCCAGAACTTAGGTTTTCCACTCCCCTACTATCTTAGTAGCCTTTCCCCAGTGCCTGTTCCTAATTGTGTTTCTCTTGATAGACCAGTGACCTAAATTTCTCATTGTGCAGAGATTCCAATGAATCTGCAAATTCTAATGACACGAAATAGGAAAGAAATTGACCTAAACCATACATAGCATTCCAGAAGATGTTTTACTATTGCTTTACAATATTAAGTATTTCTCTACCGAAGACTATTTTCTCTGATTTAGCCTAGACTTTTTCTTTTTTTACTGCCACATTACTGTGGTTTATGTCAGTCTTTTTGTCTCCAAAGTAGGGTAACAGGAAAAGAAAATCAGGGTAGCTAGCAATAAGTACACCAGCTAGGGTACAATCATATTTTAATTAAATTTATTTTTTGCTCAAAACTACCCTCTGTCTCTAGGCACAGGAATAACAGATCAATGTTAAAATAAAATAATTCTGGAAAAGTGAAAAATTAAAGTTATTTTGGTTAAAGCAGCATAAAAAAAGAAACCACAGGGTTGATGAGCATTTATCCAATGCAACAGACTACTTTTGCCAGTGGAGGGCACAAGAGAATTGGTATTTTGCTTGCTTAAGCCATTTTCCCAGGTTTAAGAGCACTCTATATTAAACCCATCATGGTTTTGGCTCTTTCCTATTATAGAGACTAGTTCGCCTCCTTTAACTACAGTCCAATACAAGTTGATATTTTGCCAGGAACTTCCAAAAACCAAGGTACAGCCCTGACCAGTAAATCTTGATTTTAAGCTAATGCATTCACATGCTTCTCTTTAGAGTAAATGCTACTGATGCATACTAAGTCTGTCACAGCAGCTGACAGACCCAAACATAAAAACCCACCATAAGGGCATGACTAATCCAACTGTCTAAAAAGGAGATATCATGAAGTGATGCATACATCTGAGAGAGAGGGAAGGCAGGAGGGGGAGTGTACACCTACCAAAGGTCTGGATATAACCTCTACTTCATGAAATGAAAAAAAACAAAAAACAAAAAACCCAACAACTGACCACTGTAGTTGTGGTCAGTTTGCTTCCCATTTCTGTTCCCTTTCAAAGCTTGTTTGCACCAACCTTTCCAGAAAAATGTAAAAAAAGAAGTTATTGCTGAACTGAAAGTTATTTGATATTAAATGAAGTCATGATCAGACACCTGAAGACAGGCTTTCAACAATACTAAAAGAGATGCAGACAGATCTCATTTGATTTTTTTTCTTTTTGGTTCAGTATATTATTGAAGTTATCTACACATCAACAAATATGCCAGTACGATTTAGGAAATCCCTAAACACAATATGTGCAATTGTTTTGAGTGCCTCTTGTAACAGAGAAAAAAATTTACTTGAAACTTAAAATGAAGTTAGCAGTAGGGAAACCAGGATTTTATCCATGTGAAGTCTTTTAATTTCATTACAGGGACATCTAGATTTCTACACTGCAGTTTGACTCAACTGCAACTTGATTGGGGATATCCATCACTAGACTTACCTCTTGTCTCTGTACAACTGTAAGTTGGTTGGGGTGAGCAGGGGGAAAAGAAATGGTACCCATTTTCCTTATCATGTATTCCAAAAGACTTTCTGCCTTGTTCACATTTGTTTGGTTTAAGATAAGACTTCAAACCACATCAATCCATTTGCTTTCAAAACTAAAGTTATATTTCAAGATCTTCAACACCACCACTGGAAAGGTATAACATCTGAAGCACTTTAACATACACGCCTTATGAAGTGCTCCAAAAAAAAAAAAAAAAAAAGTGACTCTGGAGAAAAGAGTCACTTTGAAGTGCTTCCTGCTATATGTGCCTGCTCTACAAACTGCAGAAGAGGATTGTTCAGTCCTCTGGCATCTGGTTGAGTTTGCAGACAACTGGTAGATAAGAGAAAAATCAGCTCTGAAAAAATACAACTTGGATTGCTTGTTTTTTTTTTTTTATTTTATTTTTTTTTTTAAACAGTGGCCCTTATTTAAACTAAAGACAAGGCCACACACTCCTAAAAATAGAGACTACAGAAGTTACACTTACACAATAGGGACCGTCATGAAAAGCACCGAATAAAAAGCGGTTATGCTAAATTACTAAATGAACATGAACTCCCATTGTAATGCTAAGGCTAAGACTACCAATGCAATGCTCACTTACTGTATTTACTCAAATATAAATAGACAACCCTGAATACAAGATGACCACCCCAATAATTAGATTCTAATTACATGGAAAATTAAGAAATTTGGTATAATTTTCCAGGTACAGGTTATTTCTTGACTCCTCTCCTCCCCCAATCACTGCTATAGCAAAGAAAGCAGTAACAGGAAAGGGGAGGGGATGCGAAAGAGTCAGATGACCCCTTTGCTAGGGTTACCATACGTCTGGGTTTTCCCAGACATCCTCTTTTTCGGCCCCCGGGCCTCATGTCCAGGCGGGTTTTTAAAATGTAAGCAAGTGTCCAGGTCTTTGCTTTGCCTCCACTTTTCCCAGGCACGAACAGTGGGCAAGGTGAATGGCTACCAGGGGTCACAAGCTCTGTATGCGGCCATCCTGCCTCTGGCAAGTAGTGTGCGCCAGGGTGGCACCAGGCTCTTCCTAGCATAGGGTTGAGCTGGGGCTGTGCTCAGCGTGGGCGGTGCTGGGAGCCGGAGCTACAGCAAATTTTGGTGTGGCTGCAGCTCCACGCCCCCTCCCGCACCAGCTCCCCTCCCAGCACCATTGCGATCCGCCCCAAGAGCAGCCCCAGCTCAACCCTTCTGCCAGGAAGAACCCAGTGCCACCGAAGCCCCAAGTGGCAGCCCATACTCACCCCATGCAGATCCAGGGCATATGTCCCCTCACGCCCTCCCAGGGTACAAGCAGCAGGAGCCATGCCGCCCCCCTATGCCAGCCACACAAACCACTGGCAGCTCCAAAGCCCCGGTGGTGAGGAAGGGAGTGGGATGATCTGTCCCCGTCCCCCACCCATATCACATAATTGGTAACATTACAAACGAGAAAAAAAAAAAAAATATAAAAGGAGTACCCGAGATGAAACTTTGAAACAGAAGGCATACACTTGTTATAAAAGGTTGAAAATCCCCGATGCATACGAATATAAGATGGGGCGGGGGGCACCTCATCTTGTGTTCAGGTAAATGCAGCGTATAAATAAGAACAAGGACTATGGGTGAGGACATCACTATATACAGCACTGGTGACACCATTAGTGGAGTACATTATCATTCTGTGTCTACAAGAATGTGCAAACAGTTTAAAAGAAAGGGAATAGAAAGAACAAAGATCCAAGTTGGCTTGTCACAGTGAAAAAGCAACTCAACCTAATTTGAGAGAGGAAGTCAAAAGGCAACTTACTCTTCGATAGATTTTTTTTCCCCTTCTTATTACATTTAAAGTCACCCTTCCTGAAAAGGGGCTCAGGGCAGCTTAAACAAGACCCAGAAGCAAAACAAAACATTAAAATACTAAACAACGTATTAAATTTCATCAGTGCCTGCCCTGTGTACCCACCCGAAGGCAGCTTCTAGTCCTTTTAATTAGATGACAGCCCCCTCTCTCATCAAATTTGGTCCTTAGACCAACACAGCAACAACTTACACCCCTGTCCCAAACCAGATATTCACAGAGAAAGGTATAAACAGGATATAAACAGGTTGAGAAATTAGCCAGATTTAAACTGCAAACACAAGCTAACAGTACATCTAGTTAGCCATCTAACCACCTCCATTGACACAAAAGTTGGTAAAATCCTTACCCCTCAGTGTCCATGAAAAGACTGAAAGCACTCTTAAAAGGATCCCATGACACCCCAGGGTGCCTCACCACCCTGGATGGACTCATTAACACATCAGTGATGATGAGAGTCACTTGGGCCCTTAGGGGCTCAACCCTTTGACATCAACATTAAACAGTGGCAGTCCTCCCCTCCTCTCCCACCCCTCCCCAACTCAGTTTTGATTTACACCAGTTATATAACACTTTGATACTGGTGTCTAAATTCTACTTACCTTCTCAATGACTGGGCCTGCTACTGGCTGCTACCACCACCAAAGACCATTATCCTTAGCTCTGGTGACTCAGAAATCATCCTTGCAATGTTATACAAACAATATTTTCTAAACAATGTGTCAAATATACAACTCTGAGAAAATATGGTCTAGATAAAAAAAGCATACTGAATATAGTTTTTTTAAATAAAAAAAGATAAATAAAATAAAATAAAAGCAGCGACACTGGACATTCATAAGAATACATGTTTTCCAGGATTCACTCCAACTTGGAAACAAATTTGATATCTTATTCCACAAGCACCTCTGGAAAGAATCACAACTGGACTGCCACCAGCTAGTGTGCCAAGTATTTCAAAGCAAGTAATTCCTTCCCTTGAGAGCTTATATAGCAGCATCTGGATATTTTTTTTTTTTTTTACCCAAGTGGTTCACAGCAGGATGCTGAATTAAAAAGAAGCTATTCAGTTGTTTGCTGCAGCTTTTACTTCAAAGACTGCTGCTGCTCCTCTGATCAGCTGGAGCACAGCAGGGGGGCATCCTGTACAGCTGACAGAGAAGCAGTGCCCTTTGAAATAAAAGCTGAGGCAATTAGAGCACCTCAGCTATCCAACATAGCTGTTTGCTGCAACTATATGAAACCCCAGCTAATTCGCAACCTCCAGCCTCCTCTACACAAGGGCTAAGGAACGCAAGCCTCTGAAGAATTTGGATTGTAATCGTAATTTAGACATGCTGATATAAACACAAGAATTAAATAAAGTGACAGAATAAAATGAGAATAGAATAGCAACAGGAACAGTCTAAAAACATGCACAAGTTGATAGTGATGACAGATTTATCATCAGAACTTCAAAAGCGCATCCATCAGATAATTTTTTTCCACATTTATCTAAAATTAAAAACTAAAGCCAATACCAGCTAGTGCAGTACTGTCTTTGTGGGTATTTCTACCATTAGCATGGAGAAACTCTGACCACCCCATGGTAAAAGTGAGTAGTTCTCATGACTGCTATTCAAAGTCTTATAAACCATGGTAAAGAAAAAAAAAAAAAAAAAATCAAGTGTTTATTAACTGGCTGTTTCTTAACAAGATGCAAATCAACACCAAAGCATCTCAGAGCTGACAACAGCACAGTTCTCTTACAGCCTACAAAACACTGCCCTTACGGAGTGACACAAGATTTGTATTTAAATGGATAGCTTAGCAAAGCTACTTCTTCACAGGCATAACTACTAAATGGAAATATGTCCCTTGATTTGTCAGAACAACAAATAAAGCACAAATAGACATCCTGAACAAACCTGAGGAAATCTGTTATTTAAATGTATAGATTATAGGGGTGCACCGATAAAGGTTTTCTTGGCCAATACCAATAGCCAATGATTAACCAACCATATTGGCCAATGACGATCTGATAACTGATATTTAGTAACAGCACAAGGCATCTTAAGCTACTGACATAAATAAACCTCTTTTTTATTTGTTTTACATTTATCACAAGCACATGCCTCCTGCCTGCTCCAGCCTTCAATGAGAAAGGCAGTGACTTCCTTATACCCACGCACATTGCCCACTCACCCACTGCTCCTACCCACATCCCACTCTCCATGCAGGCTGTGGTGCCATCCCAGGTGGGCAGGACAGTGTGGACAGTGGCACTGGGCACATTTGGAAACCCAGAGCACGTTGCTGCCTCAGCACCAGCAGGCCCTGCGCAGCTGAGCTCCCATGGCCACTGGGGAGAAACTGCTTTAGCAAAGTTGCCTGGTGCCCAGCAGAGCAGGAGCGCCTTACCCTGCTGCAAACAGGCCCACATTTCTGCAGCAGCACCGGCACTCGGGCCCCTGCTGCGTGTGCAGCATTACCATGACAGTGTCAGCAGGAGCTGGTAACAGTCCCTTTGTTGCTGAGTGCAGCACCCTGAGACTGCTCCCTGGCACCTTATCTCCCTCCTCGCCAGGACCTGTACTCTGGCGTGGGCTCAGGCCAGCAGCGGGGTTTGGGAACTGGACTACACACGATAAGCTGCTCTGGGCATGTGGCTGTAATTAAATCTGCTACAGTGACCAAGAAATTGATAATATCATTTCTCCTTTTTATCAGTGCTGATCCAGTATACAACTGATATATATCAGTGCAACCCTAACAGACGATGATATTAAGTTCAGTCAAGTTTAACAGTAAGTGTGTAATTTAAGGAAACATGATAGAGCAGTGAAGATCAACTACCTAAATTCCTCCTTCATTAATCCGTGCTCCTTCATCTCTCTTCATACATGTAATTTTCACATTAAGTTTACTCAGGAGATGCATTAAGGAACAGGATTCAAAAGTGATTCAATATTTATTTAAGCAGTTATCACACAGTTGCTTTAAAAGTTCCTATTTAAAAATGCACAAACCCTTATTTTTTAGCCTATCCCCTGAAGTATAACTGCCTGAGGGTAGAAGCTTTCAAGTTAAACAATTGAACAAGTTGTCCGTGGAGTTATTTGGACCCATTTTCCCAATCATCTACTACTTGCTGTTATTACAAAAAGAATGCTGCACTGGACAAACTGCTGGTTTGATTAAAGCCATTTTAAACCTCTCTACAGACCTAACAGCATGGCAGTCTTTTTTGTCAATCTTTTTCTGTCCCAATAAGATTTTAGAACTTTGTAACTTAGTGTTTAAATATTAGTTACAGCTGTATTTGTTTTAGGCACTTCCAATAATTGTCTGGTTTCCATGATGCATAATGTTTATGTTTCTTTTTTAAAAACCAGCTGCCAAGCCAACAACATAATACAACAGCACAATCCAAACAAAAAAAAGCTGTCTTCCTAGCACTGAACTCTGGTTTGAGTCAACTCTGATAGTGGTAAGAGATGGGAATTATTAAAAACATCAACTAAAAGACGACTTTCGACTGGAAAAGGAGGAAGGGCAATGAAATCTTAACTGACAAAAGTTTAAAAAGTTAAAAATGGAGACTAAAGGACCTAAAATCTAACCTAATGCGTAACCTACATTATGTCATGCCCACACAGTTGACTTTTATTTTAGATTGGTTTCCGACGTAAGTGTGGCTATTGAAAAGGAGTCAAGGGAGACCAAATTTTGAGTGTGGCAAGAGAACCATGCACAACTGTGGCATCAAGGAAAACTTCAAGATACCAAAGGAAAGTCTGTATACAAGACTACTCAAATGGTACATTAACTTTAAATTCAGAGACTTAAAAAGCCGTTTCAGAACACCATCTGCTCCCCACTGTCCCTGAGCCAGTTTTAGTAGTTTTGCAATGACTAATATTTCTGTCCTCCTTTGCTCCATGAAAGATCTATAAAACAAGAGGGAAAGCTGAATATACAACAAATCTATTAAGTCAATTATACACAGTAATGGAACGGGAAGCATGTATGTGCATGTATGCGCGCACACACACACACACACACACACACACACACACACACACACACTGATCAAAGAGACTTTCTGTCATATTAATCTTGGGTATCACTTATAAAAAGTTAACACAGAAGCATGTTTATACTCTCTCTGTTTCACCATAAACATCCAAAACATCTGCTCAATTTTTGTCAAAAAAAGAATGCCAGTCTGCATTGAAAAGCCCAGCTATGTATCAAAAACAAATACAAGTGAAAGGAAGACCCCCACTCCAAAAAAGTAAAAAATAAGGATGACTGGCACAAGAAGCAAGCTACTAAAAAAGAGAAAGGCAAGTAATTCAGATGAATAACTCCACAGCGAACAAACTGGCCAATACATCTAGGATTCTCATAAAAACTACAAGTATGTTGTCTCCCATGTGTCAGAGCTAATATTACAATAGGGATAGATAAGCTACAGAAGACTGGAGAACTCCCACTACTATTCAGCCACAGAAACACTTTTGATATAAATCAACTATTACACCAGGGACATGAAAAGACAACTAGGACAGAACTAATACAGGGGATTATAGATTCTATGCTTCAGCACAATACCAGAGCAATGGAAGCCAAATTATGGATATGTCAAGGGCATACAGAGTTTTAGATTCATTACAAAGATTTTTCTGGTCGCTGTATGTTGTGCTGGTGGGTTTCATCATTTCAGCTGTTCAACATGATCAGAGGAGAAAACAAAAAGGGAGAAATACTATCCTGAACTACGTACTTGAATAACAAGCCACAACACTGAAAAGTGCGGTGGTAAAATTCTCTGGATAAGGATACAAAACATTTTAGAGACGCATTTAATGTTTATCCATAGATGTAGGCACTTTAAAAAATAATTCATCATGCTAATATGATCTTTCATGAAAGAGAGGTGACAGTCTCAAGTTTAGTGTCAAACTAGACTAGAACATTTGCAGTTTGGAAATGGGGTGTGAATGCCAGTGAACAAAAGGATACATCTAGGGTGAGAGCAAATGTAACAACCAAATGAGGGAGTGGCAACCTATGGCTTGTGGGCCCCCATCCAGCCTGTGCCAAGACTGGATCCATGCCAAGACAGTTCAGTGGATCAGCTGCACGCTGTGGCTGGGACAGGAGAAGAGACTCCCCGAGTCTTACCACCTGCCAAAGTCAGTTTATTCCCACTGCAACAATTGCTGACAACCCAGAACTCCCTGCTCTATTCCTATGGTGCTGTTTAATTTAACCTTTCCATCATCACTAGCCTCCTGAATCTGTGGCAAGGTTAAACACAGGTGACCTAGCATTTGGGGTGGGGGGGGGGGGGGGGGGGGAGGTTTGCAAAGATTTGCAGCAGGGGTTTTGGTCACAAGCAGAAGCTCATAGCACGGAAAAGGTTGATGTGTCATGAAGAGTTTCAGAAGCAGACCTGGAAGAATCAAGTATTCTCTTATTCCATTGCATGCGTGCATAACGTTGTCAGCACAGTTACTTTAACTAAGATGAGGTGTTGTCTTAACTCCCTTAGTCAAAGGGGAATAGGAGGTCTCATCTTAGATGCCAGTACCAATGCTTTGGCTGTGCCCTAGCCCTGGTCTAGGACAGAGCCACAGCTACCACCTGCAGCCATGGAGTCAGCAGCAACGCTCTAAGTGCAGGTCAGGGATGAGGGATAGTATCCAGGTTAAGGTGGCAGTGTGGGTAACAGGTAGGCAGCAGTGCAGGTGAGGAGATGCAGCTGCAGGGTATAACAAGTTTATAATTTTTCACATACAGAATCTAATTATTGCAGTGTCATCTTCAAATCTGAAGTAGTCTTAGATTCAGGTAAATACATACGTGTTCTACAACACTGGTCTGGTTGATACTTCAGGCCTCCCACTTCCCTGCTTCACATACCACTACAAGCAGCTACTCTGTGACTTGAGAGATTCCAATGCCCTGGGGCTCAGAGGTCACATCTGGTGTTACCCTCCTACCACTGACTAGGTGGTGCACCTTTTCATGTCACAATACCTGGCATCACCACTGCCAACACACTTCTGATAATGAAGGCACACATCTATTTCTTGCAACACTACCACCTGGCAAACAGCTGAAGGCAGCACCAACAACAACATGCTGCTGGTTATGAAGGTACTCATCCATTCAATAGCATGCTACCTAGTGACATGTTTGAAGTTAGTACTGGCCCAGGTTCAAGAGGTACCCGTTCAGACTTGCCACAACACCTGTTAAATCAATGCATCTGTGAGGCATGCAAACAACTAGAGCCAAGAAGAAATTCTTGATCTGCTTTCCATTTAAAGAAAGGAAGAAAGCCAGTGGACAGTCCAGTCAAGCCACTGCAACCAGACAGTGGTTGCAACACATTGCCACAGAGATGGCAACTTAAGGTGACCACTTGAACTGGCAGTAGTGCCACGCCAAGACCCTCAAGTTAAGAAACCAAAAGGGCATGCCATACTAGTTTAGTCTCTGGTACTTACTGGTACCAATAAGTAGCATTAAATAACCAAGTAGCAGCCTCTATATCAGGGGAATTATGTCCACAGCTAGCACTATGAAGCCCCATGTGCAAAGAGTACAAATTTTAGCAACCGTATTAACTAGCCTTGGATCACATTACCATCAGACCCAGGGAAACTCTTTAGTACAGTAACTCTAAATAGAACCCACCACAACGATAATTGTTTTGAGAACAAGACTGATACAAAAATGGATGGGATAAGCAAGCAATTCTTCATACTACATAATAATGTTGCACAGAAAGCAATGAATGAGAGCTGCAACTCTGAATTAAGTTAATTGGCAGAATGATCCTCTAGCAAATACCAGAAAACTACTGCTTTCTTTACAAAAATTAACAATTTTGAAAAGTCTGAATATCAAGATGCCAAATGATTTCTACTCGGGGAATAATAGGCTGGTTTGATCTCACCATCAGAGTTAGACAAGGGTGTGTTAGCAAACAAAACAGGGGAGATTTCACCATCAACTTCTGGCCTAGAAATAGAAATTCTGGATACACTGAGGGATTTGAGATCTATAATTTGTTCAATATCCACCAATTTAAAAATACATCAGCTACTTACAAACATGAAGAAAAACAAAACAGTGATTTACTTTAAGCTTGGAGTGAGTGACCCTGCACTGAGCACAGCACACGCCCAGAAGAGCCATCGTATTAGTCTGATCTGGCTTGCCCAACGTCTGTAGATCAGGTGTTTCAGCAGTACTTTTTGGCACTTATGTAATAGCTGATTTGAATCAACTTTAGATAAATCAGCTACTACATAAAAGCACCAAAAAGCCCCACTGAAGCCTGCAATCTGTCCAGATGTTAGGGAGCCAGGTCAAACTAACGCACTTCCTCCTCCAGTAAAGCACTTGTTTTTGGGTCTTTTTCCACCCCCATGTCTGTCAACAGCCATCATGAATTTAAGAGACAAATAGCTTAGTTATAATACCAATTACTTGGCACTACTCAGCTTTAAAAAAAAAAAAAAACAACCCTAGAATTATAAAAGTCAATATAACGCTGGACGATTCCATTGTTCTAGGAGGAACAGCTTTGAGTACTATTGATGAGTTTATTTACCAAAGAAGCAATTTCCTTAACACTGAAAACTACATTTATGATGCAGTTAAAGCTGCATATAGTGAGTGGGTTTATTTGACATCCAGAAAACTGTTTGCTAATCCTACAAAGTTTGAGGCTAAGTGCTTTTCTTTTCTTGGCCATGTCTGCTACTTACAGGCATTATACAATGTATGCTGCAGAAAGATCCTGGAGTAAGTGGTTTGGCTATTAACTGTATCTGCTATAATCGAAGTACCAAAGTAACAAGCCCCAATGAAGAAGCAACAACTGAGTTTCATTATCCCAGCACAAGTTAGACAGCCTGCCCAATTCACTTAAATGCTGTTTTTATGTAGAAATCAATAATATTTAGAAACTGACTTGCACAGAGACCATTTAAGTCTGGGATGTCAAAAGTCATTCAGACCTGTGGGTCAGACAAGGGGTTCAGGGCCAGTATGCAGGCCACATCAAGCCCCTAGACCAGCCCTATGCACCAGAGCCAGAGCACAGTGCCACTCTAGCACAAGCACCTCATGCAATGCACTCTGAGCCAGCCCTCTGTGTTGTGTGTGTATACTGACCCCAGTCAAGAGCTTACATGCCAGATAGGCCCTGCATTTTGGATCCAGTGTGAGAGGAGCGTCTGTAGGCCCAACCTGGATTGTTCCTGAAGTCAACAGGCAGGGCAGATCAGGTGAGATGCCATGTGCAGCACATGTCCCAAACTAGCCCCCTAAGCCACATGCAGCACGTGTGCCTAGTCTAGCCCCAGATGCCACATGGAGCATATGCCAGCCCCCAGTCTGGGTTTTGCACCATATGCAGGACTGACATGGGGTACATACTGCATGTGGCACCCATGTCAAACCGAACCTGCATGCTGGTTCTGGCATGCAGGGATGGTCAGTAGGCCCACCAGCCCTAAAGCCAAAACACAGGGCCAGTTTGCTGTCGGAACCACACACAGCACATGGGACTGGAGCGAATGCATACTTCATGCAGCATATGGGGTCAGTCCAAGCCCCAAAAGGCTGGATCCTAAGGACTCCAAAGGCTGCATTTGGCCCATGAGTCATATTTTTTACACCCCTGATTTATGGATAATCTGAAGAGATAGTACTTAAGTATTTTAAGTGCCTTACCCAAACTGGTAAATCAAACTGGTAAATCAGCAGGACCAAGGAGGTGATCCTCCCCCTCTATGCGGCACTGGTCAGGCCGCAGCTGGAGTACTGCGTCCAGTTCCGGGAGCCGCACTTTAAGGGGATGCGGACAGCATCAAGAGGGTCCAGAGGAGGGCCACTCGCATGATCAAGGGACAGCAGGGTAGGTCCTATGAGGAAAGGTTATGGGACCTGAACCTGTTCAGCCTCCAGAAGAGAAGGCTGAGGGGGGATCTTGTGGCCTGCTATAAACTAGTCAGGGGGGATCAACAGGCACTGGGGGAGTCCCTGTTCCCCCCCGAGCGCCACCAGGAGTGACCAGGAATAACGGTCACAAGCTGGCGGAGGGAAGGTTTAAGTTGGACATCAGGAGGCGCTACTTCACGGTCAGGGCGGCTAGGGTCTGGTACCAGCTTCCAAGTGAGGTGGTGCAGGCTCCCACCCTGGGGGTTTTTAAGAGGAGGTTAGATGACCATCTTGCTGGGGTCATTTGACCCCCAGTACTCTTTCC
>NW_005841864.1:2530534-2532316 GCF_000455745.1 Alligator sinensis
GCTGGCTGGGCTCATTTCCCCCCCGGTACTCTTCCCCGCCATGGCAGGGGGTCGGACTAGATGATCTGCCCAGGTCCCTTCCGACCCTAGAAACTATGGAACTATGAAATCCTGCTTTTTGGAAACTTGCCACAATGTAGATATTAAAAGCACAGGTAACAACACTAAGTTGTAAACCCCAAGTCAGAAGTGCCCTATGAGCTGGAATCATGGAAGAACAAGTGTACTCAAATGAGATTCAGTAACCTCCAGTGTGGGTGCCTAAACCCAAATATTCGAAGTGAAGTAGTGAGGCAGAATCAAGATCCTGAAACTAGCAGAACGACCAACACCTGAGCAAAGATACAAATGAACAGTAGAAAAATTCTTGGAACAAGGTGAATCTAGAGGCCTCCCCAATAAATGGAGCTCAATGACCAACCCTGCCTTGAAGGACAACTGCTTGTTCCTCCTTAGTTGGAAGTTTGTAATTGTTTGCCACAAGTGGGGTAAAAAGCAGGACCCCACTTTTCAGTGTGCATACGGAAAAAAGTTATCCCTAAAATAGAGAACACACCTTTGAAATCACACACACACTTTCTTCTTTTGGGTAAAAACAATAGCAAGTTTTAGAAGATGACAAAAGGAAACTTCAGTGATGTTTACAAGAATGAACCGCAACACTGGATAAAGTGCATACTGAAAATTCACAAGTGAGTAACTGGCTTCTTCAGCTGCACAGGTAGATAAAAGAGAGAGATCAGCTATGACGAGGGTTGAAAACACGTACCTTGTGTTTGCTGAGAGAGAAGAGAAACCAGCAGAGAGAGAGGGATGGATGACAAGATTTGGTATATAGACAGAATCTGTAAGATTTAGATAGAACTATAATGTGTGGACTAGAGCAAGGTTTGAGTTACAGACAGAGTATCTGTCATCAAGAGACAGAAATGGTGAATACCTGAGGGGGAAGGAATCTAACGGTTGAGAGCATGAATGGTTTTAGCCATGGTGCACTTAGCTGATGCTAGGTGTTCAGAATGAGACAGCCAAACTTTAGTATCAACAAGAAATAGGTCCGCATCTTTTTTTTTTTTTTTTTTTTTTTTTTTTTAAAAAGATCTGAGAGTTGTCTACATAAAAGCTGATAAATAGATTTGTTTGGTATAGGATTACCCCCAAAGATCCAGAGAAGAGAGCAGGAGGAGGAAGGAACGGGAGTCATCTAGGATCCCCACAGAAAGTTAGAGAGGGGAAAGGAGACAATTCCAGGGACACAATGAATGGGTGACTGGAGAAACCCAGATGAGGACAGTCATGGAAGCCAACGAAGGCAAGATTTCAAGGCGATTAGTCAAGTGTTAGACAGGTCAAGGAGATGAGATTGCAGCACTGATTCTGAGTTGTGGCTGGGAAGAAGTCATTTGTGACTGAAAGCATGGGTTCAATGGATCCAAGGTGTAGAAAGAAGCCAGGCTGGCAAGGATCTAAGAACTGATATAGAGAAACTTCAGGTAGCTACAGTAAACAGCGCATTCAATAAGCTGAGAGATGAAAGGGGAAAAATAAACAGCTAGGTGAGAAGCAAAACGTATTAAAGGTAACATGATAATCTGTGGAACCTGTGCGCCCCATCTGAAATCTGGATGATATAATGAAATGGTCTTTATGAAATTGCTGTGTCACACAATGCTTCTTTCTGTGAGCCTCAACCACAGCTCTGCCAGATTAGAGAGAAAGGAGAGCTAGAACTCAGCCACCACTTATTTTAGGTGAGACAATGAGGTTTCTGAGGCTCAGACA
>NW_005841864.1:2532422-2533839 GCF_000455745.1 Alligator sinensis
TGACCAGAGAAAGAGAGAGAGGATGCAAAGAGTGCAGGAACTTGCTACCAAGGAGACAGTTTCAATATGTTTCCAAAAAGGGATCCATGAGAAGAATGTTTTGGTAAAGAGGAGAGAACTTAGTTGTATCTGGAAGACTGATGAGGGCAACAAAGAGTAGACAAGAGCTGCCTGCCTTTCTAAATCCAACTGGATATCCACAGACTTCCAAGGAAAGAATAGATAGCAACCTTACTTTGAAAAGGTTTGTTATAAAATAAAACTTCTAACTTTTGTGCTTTTAAGTAAAATAATGATTGATGTGATCTGAACCATTTAAAATCTCTTTATCAGATGCCCCTTTGAAAAGTTAAGAGAAGGCTCATGTTGTTAGCAAAATTCTGGAAAAAGGGTATGCTTCAGCTGCAGTGTTACAGTGGAATACACGGAGTCAGCAGTGGCCCAATGGGAAAAAGGAAGGATGAGGACAAGCAGCTGAACCTACTGTTCCAGTTACTTCCCTTGAAAGAAGCCAATAAGATCCTGTACCCACAGAGAAGTACAGACAGAGGGGTAGGACTGGAGAGCAAGTGAAGAACAGCAGAAGATGCCAGTGTAGACATCGGATTCACTGCAGTTGGAGAACTTCGACATGTTTAGTTAGGAAAATGGCAGATTGAAAAAAACCCATGAGCAAACGAATGTGTAGACATCAACATGATCCCAGCATTTCTAATGGGTGCTTCACAGTGCAAGAATAGGAATGAAGAAAACCCATGATGATGATAAGCCAACACTGGGAATTGGTAGGATGAGACCTGGTGATGGCAGAGAGGGACAGGAACTAAACTAAACTAAAAACAAAACAAACCCCATGAAATAGAGTGAGGCACAGAGAGAAGCAACATTAGAGGTGGGAGGAAAGGGGCAAAGGACAGAGGGAGCGGGACTGGGAGAAGGACGGATCCCACCAAAAGGCCAAGAGAGGGAAGGGGAGGAGGAGCGGAGAGAGGCAATGACCAATACTTCAAGACAGTGCTGATCAGAAAGGAAAAGTTTAAGAGAGACAGAGACAGAGAGAGAGAGACAGCACCAAGCACTAGGGCCTCACATTCAGGTAATCAAACTCCAGCTCAATCGAGTCATCACGGGACCCTTACAGGGTGGACTTCATATTCTTTACTTTCAATACGAAGTGTCACAAACGAGGACACGGGCCCAGCGGCTGCGCACCCACGCCCCCGAGCAGGAACAACCCCCGCGCCAGCGCCTTCGGACGCCAGACCCACAACACCCCCGCAAGGGAAAAAGGCAGCCGATGAAAGCAGCCGCCGCGGCCCGGCCCAGGCCTCAAGCAGGAGCATAAGGAGAAGGAGGAAAAAAACCCCAAACGGGACAGGAGAGAAGAGAGGAGAGGCCGCACCCGGCCCCGTCCCAG
>NW_005841864.1:2533952-2544221 GCF_000455745.1 Alligator sinensis
CTACTGCCCGGGCGCCGTCAGCAGCCGGTGCGGGGCCGTACTTCCGCAACCGGCACTACTTCCTACTCCAAGAGCACGCGCGGTGAAGAAGCGGTGGAAAGTAGTCCCTCCGCCGCCGTGGATCCCGCGGCTGCGCGCCGTGATGGAAGTGATGAACCAACCGCACTGTCGTCGCGTCTCCCTCCGCCGTCAGGGCAGAGCCAGAGTGGGCGGGGCTTCCCCGGGCAGTGCCCCCCCCCCCCCCCACCCCGCCCCCCGGCAGGGCCCCGCCCCCGCTCCAGCTGCCCCGCCCCCGCCCCGGGCTGAGTCTGGGCTGGGACCCGGGTAGGGAGGAGCCGCTGAGCACGGGGGCGGCTTCTTTCGCGCGTCCGCTAGTACGGGTGGGGTCGCTTCACTCACCGCTTGCATTTCCAAGAACTGGGAGGAGCAGGTGATTAGGGACAGGAAGCTTGGATTCACCAGGGCGAGTCATGCCTGTCAACCTGGTTGCCTTCTATGAGGGGGGGACTGGCTCTGTGCACGGGAGAGAGCGGTGGATGTGCTGTACCTTGATTTTAGCAAGGCTTTTGATACCATCTCCCGCTTGGCCGGGGGCGGGGGGGCGGCAAGCAGGGAGCTCCCACAGGCGGCCACAGCGGTGTCGTGGCGTGCAGCGACCGCCTGCAGTGGCAGCGGTGGCCAATGTCTGGGGGTACACGTGCATCCACATGCAGCACCCGTGTCCCACAACATTCTCCCAGGCAAGATACGGAAGTACGGGCTGGATGAATGGGCTGTAAGGTGGATACAAAACTGGCTGGAGCATGGGGCTCAGAGGGTAGTAATCAATGACTCGATGTCTAGTTGGCAGCTGGTATCAAGTGGAGTGCCTGAGGCGTCAGTCGTGGGGCTAGTTTTGTTCAATGTCTTCTTGAACAACCTGGAAGATAGCATAGAGTGCACCTTCAGCAAATTTACAGATGACCTCAAGCTGGAGGGAGTAGCAGATATGCTGGAGGGTAGGGCTGGGATTCAGAGTGACTTAGACATATTGGAGGATTGGGCCAAAAGAAATCTCATGATTTCTTGAGGAATTTTGTGGATTTCTTGAGGAATCTTGTGGACCCCATGCTGCTCAGGATCCACAACCCAGACCTGCTCCCAAAGACAGCTGCTTACAAACTTCCTTTAAAAAAAGGCAGCAGGGCTTACTTTTTTTATACAATAACAGTTAAGTACCACCCTCCCTTACATAATAGCCAAATGCAACCAGGTTGCCACTTTTCTTGACTTTTTTTCCCTCTCTCTCTGGGGGGGTTTCTGCTCTGGAGAAGAGAGGAACGCTAGGTTATTGTGGATACTTTGTTTTTCCTAGGTCATCACCAGAAGAAGGAACTTATTTTTGTACCATAATTACTTCTATTTAGCACAAAATGACTTTCATCTTTAAATGAATGGACCAACTTCCAGTCTCTGAAATGCTCCCTCATTTGCAGAACTCAGCAAATGCTGTTAGTTGCAAAATGAGCAGATTGGATAAAGGTTAGCTCCATGATCCTCTCTGAGATCCTTTTTTGAGTGCTACAGCATGCGGCATATGAGCACTGTTAGGTGTGTGAATGCCTATACATCAGTAGTATAGCTAAGGGAGAGTGACTGGGGTAGCAATCCCAGGTGCTGACTTCGTCGGGGGGGGGGACACACAAAAATAGCTACTGCCACAGCTGGCCAGCCAGCCACTACCAAAGGCCACCACTGCCCTGTTATGCCGCTACTACACAATTCATCCAGATATTTCAACTAGGAATCCATAATGTTATAAACACTCTGACCTGTTGTGGGTTTTCTGAGTTACATTCCATAGAAAAAATGCTCTACTATATTTCCAAAGTGAAAAAGCAAGTGAAAGCTAAAAGCTGACATTTTCCAAAGGGTGTCTTGTCTAAAATGGTTGAGAACCATTGCCTAACAATGAGGCTCACCTCAGATACTGTAAACACAAGTTCAGTGGTGTCCTCTGCCTCAGGGGATTCAAACCCACCACTTTCACCTCTCAAGAGACCCCACCCACAAGACTACAGGGTGTTTAGGCAGTTAGGGCTGATGGGGAACTCTTCACTTCTCCTACTGAGGCTAAGCAGAAAATAATTCAAGTTCATTAGATAAGAAAGAAAGCATGAATGGGAACATGACTCTGAACCCCTAGTTGTTACAGCACTTGTCTGGGAATGGGGGCCCTAGAACTTGCTACCCCAAGGAGTGTTTATGCATTTTACATTAAAGAATCATTGAATAAAATAATGGAATAATCCTAGGAGCACAGTCCAGAACCCAGGACTCTCCCTTCCCAGATGAGTGCCTTCACCACTTGAATACAGTGACCTACACCTTCCTATGCTATCTTTGGTAGCCAAATTTACCTTGAAATCTTCTGTGCATACTGCAGTACTTTTCAGTCAGGTTGCCATGATACCCTGGGGTGGTGTGAGGTCCTTTTAAAGGGTGCTGTAGGGTTCCATGCAATGTTAGCACTGTTAGATGTGCAAACCTACATGAGTAGCATAGTTAACAGGAAACAACCAGAGGCAGCAGCCCCAGTTGTTAACTTAGTTGGAGAGCACAAAAAAATAACAGTTGTTGCCACAACCATCCAGCCATGCTACCACCACAGAGTGTGCCTATGGTACACGTGATTCACAAGAGAAACCTGAGATTTAAAATAGGAATCCAGAGTATCAAAAAAACTTCTGACTAGTTGTGATCATTCTGAGTTCTTTGCCTTCTTTTTCTTCAGCAATCGCTTGCAGTTGAGGATCATTGTCTTCCATGATTGTCTTATCTGTGGGTCCAAAGACGGCTGACCAAGTGATCGGGGATCAACAGACTCTGCTGCAACTCAGGCATGTTTCCATGCAGGGTGGGTGGCTACAGATTTTTTATTCGGTTTGCAACACACTGTTTCTGCTGCTCCCACTTTTCCATTTCCTGTTGTTGTCATAAGTTTTCAAATTTCGAAGTACTGAGATCCTTGCAGCAGACTCTTTCTCCCTTTGGGGTGGTCCTGGATGATAGTCTCCCACAAACTGATGTTATGTTGCATTTGTTCAGGTTGGCCTTGCGGATATCATTGAAGCATTTTCTCTGCCCTCCTCTTGAGCGTACACCTTGACTGAGCTGGGAGAATAAAATTTGCTTCAAGTGTCTAGAGTCAGACATCCAGATGACGTGGCTGGCCTAGAAAAGTTGATGTCAGATGATCTTCACCTCAATGCGTGCAGTGTTTACTTATGAGGGGATGCTAATTTTGGTGCACCTATCTTCTCACTGGATTTGAAGGATCTTCCGTAGACAGCACTGATGGTACTTCTCTAACAACTTGAGATGTCTCCTGTATATTGTCCACATCTCAGCTCTGTATAGTAAGGTGGGGAACACAACTGCTTGATAAACCATAAATTTGGTTTCAGATCTGATGTCACAATCTTCAACATCCCGTTTCCTCAGGTGTCTGAAGGCTGCACTTGCTCATTTGAGGCAACACTGGATTTCTTCCATCGATATCAGCCTTCTGTACACTGTCACCTATGAAAGCTTATGCCCCTCTGAATTAGTCCCTAAGATGCCATTCTGTCCTGCCTTCTGCCTATAAAATAGGGTGCAAGTTGCACCTTTACCACCATTTTAAGAGAAGGTGGGGAGTGTTCATGTATTATGTGAGAAGCCTGATCCTGTACATATGCGCTCCACGTGCTCTAAGAATGCCTCTTGGATGAAACTCTTCAGCATTCTGTGGCCAAGGAATGTCCAGGCTTGGGGATACTGAACAGGTTTAGAGGTGAGTTAGGAACTGAACTGTTCAGCCCTTTCAAGACCGAGGAGTTTATGGCATGTTCAGAAACAAATAATTTGGTGCCTCAGGCACTTGAGTGGAAACAAGTCAGCACTTCTTGAGTTTCGGTACCCGGCAACGGGTGAGAGGATTTTTTGGATTTCAATTTTGAATGTAAGTACCTAAATACTAGCTTAGTCTTTCTTTAGATGCCTAAATCATATCCTGGATCTGGCCTTGAGTCACCAAGAGGCATGTGGCTGAAGGTGCATCCCTGTTCTCAGCATTTCCTACTGGCTAGTTTTTCTGGTTCATCATGTTGACTGTTTTGGATCCTATTCCTAGGTGCCTTTGTCTCCTAATGCACTGCACAGCAGACCTAGGAACCCAACTCAAAACCATGGATTTGGCTAGGCACAAAAATTAAATATTGCATCTCTCAGCAATGCAGATGCTAAGTCCTTTTGTGGCCCCAAATATCATAAGGGCTGGTAAACCTGTACAAACACACTTCTTTTCTCTCTTCCCACTCTCAGATCTGCAGTGTGTTTCAGGCAATGTCCATGCCTCCCAACTGCCTGATCAAAATGTGCTTAATGTACCTCTGCTACCAGCATGGGTACAAGATCCCAAGGTTGGAAGAAGTTGGAATTGAATTTTGCTCTATTTATGCAAAATAATATCAGGAAAATAATATGAGTACAAAATATTATGAGTTACCAAATGTTCATAGGTCTTCAAAAGTACGTCAGTCAAATTTATGCTAATACTACCCTGATTTATCGAAGCACTCTAAATATGTATTCTAGGAAGATTTCTGAATAATGATTGTTATTCAGCCCATCCCAATTGTAGGGGCTTAGCACAACTAGGTCTACACATCTGGCTGCCCAGTACCTTCCCTGCTCTGCTCGAGTGTCTCGCGATCACTTGCCTGTTATCCCCGGTGGTGTCCCGACTCTCACCTGCCACATCTTGGTATTCCTTTGAAGTAAACAATCGGGAGGTGTTCACTTTCACCACAGTTGGTCAACGGCAACCCACTGGACTTTCTTCTGGGGCTCCAACCTCCCCTACACCCTGTCCTAACACCATCTAGAGCTTCGAGAACTTTGTTTAGCTGGAAGACCCAGCTGTGAGAACACTGCGAAGAGGAGTGATGCAGGGGGCCAGAGAACCCTGCTGGAGACAGACCAGCCTGAGACAAATGGCCAAGCCCTTGAGATTAAGTTGATGCTTTGTTTTTTTTCCTTTCTATCTTTCCTTTCTCCTTCACACTGATTCACCTGTTTCAGTGTAAAAACAATGGCATCTTCAAGGTCAGGAAACCTGGGTTTCTTTTACCCTTTCTTGCCATGTGATCTTAAAATATATTTAAACACTTTGGTACAGTATTGTGACTGTCTTTGAGATAGGCACTTGAGTTATATGTGCTTCTGTTTTCTTGTCCACAAAACAGGTGTAATGAAACTTACCTTGTTTGCAAAATTCTCTGAGCTTTACAGCCCATATATGTAAAAAGCATCACACAGCACAAAATATTTTTTTATATTTACAAAGAGAGAAAAGGAGACAGGAAGTTAAGTACAGAGCCTGGAATTTGCTGTGGCTAGTGGATTAACCATTGATTTAATTATCAGAAATTCTAATTATGTAAATCCTGATTCTAATACCCACTTGTTTGATTCTACACCCTTCAGAGATGTCAGGTGTCCCATTCCAGCTGAAGTCAAGGAGAGCTTTGTGCTAATTACCTCTGGAAATGCTGCCTTTACCTCACAGTGCCCATCTTCCCATCTATAAAGTAATAACAACAGTTATTTGTCTAGTTTGCAGTGAAGTTAAGAATGTTTCTTTAATATTTTAATAGTGTTCTGAAAATAATATAAATGCTTTATTGAGTTCTCTTTGCAGCTTGAATGAGCATAAGGAAGGAAAAACCATCAATTCTTATATGCTGGCTTTGCTGACTTTTGTAAGGGTAGACTATTATCAAAATGAATAAATTGGGAGAAGAGGGATGTCAGCCAAAAGCTTTACTGCAAAAGAAAAGAGAGAAAAAAAAAAGGGAGATGATTCATTAGGGAGGAGTGTGTCTTTCATGCTATGCTTGTAGAATGATTTAGTGATTTAAACAACAGGTTTGAAATCACTTAGCCTGAGATTCGCATCCATGGAGCGCTAGCTGAAACCTTTCATCTTCAAGATAGAGAAATTGAACTCCATGTAACTAACTGCATGAAATTTGCAGCCAATGCTAGAAAAATGAAAACCCTGCCATACAGACATTAAAGAGACCATAATGCATTTGGAAACAGTTTCATCACATGATTTACCCACGTGAGAAAAAAAATCTTATTTGCATCTGAGAGTTGCTGCCAGCCTTCATCCCAGAGGTTGCTGTCCATTTCAGTGGTGCTACATGGTACATCATGTGTGAAGTAGTGGTACTTTGTAATGGAAGTTATTTTGTAAATCTAAAAAAAAAAATCACACACACCACCTAATTGAAACAGTGTGAATCAGGATGCCTGTTTTATTCAGAAATCTCTCTAGAATACATATTTAGATAGTGCTTTGGTATATCAGGGCAGTATTAGTATAAATTTGACTGACTTACTGGGGAAGAAGTGTTTTTCAAGTGTAAAGTTATTAAACAGTGTATACTCAGGTGTTAAATAGGTTTGCCATTCTAATCTCTGGTCTTCTACTATCAATGCTGTTAACCAAGCATCAAGAATAAATGGGATTCTAGTTAGACTTGGAGTGCCTGGCAATTTCTGGTTCATAGGAAATACTGATATTTCAAAATTTGATTCATACTGAACTGAAAGAAAACATTCTTTGAATTATTTTCTATAAACTGGAAACTCCTAAAATAAGCTGGAAACTCCTAAACTCAGACATAGAAACCATAGCAACAATGGAGTGATATTGAATTGCCAGTTTCACAGAGCACTCTCCTGCCTTCCAGGGTCCACCACTCAGGGAAACCTTGTTTCCAGTACAGTTTCTTTATACTTCAAAAAATCACTTCACTGCATACACTAACGTCCAAGAGTTGTGTTTGCTTTACACCTTGGAAAATTAGGTTAAGAATTGGAAAATGCTAGAATGGGACTTCTATTTATCTTTTTGAAAAATTAAATCATCTGCTGACATCTCAACATGTGATGACACATCAGAAACACACTAGCAAATAGGCTTGTTTTACACTGAGTGTTGCTCTCTGTATGGTAATTCTAAATACAAACAACCAGTACAGGACTAGAAACAAGCCTGGCGGTTTACTTACAAATGAAATAGGTTATGAGTAGCTCAACATATTCAAAGAGGTTTGCTGGTAGACAAGCTCAATGAGCTGTCAGTAAAAGACTTCTATATTGTGTATATCAGTGCCCAACCTTCCAGCCCTGCAGGCCAGACAAGTGGGGGAGGGGGTGGTCCCTAAATGCAATCCATCACACTGGCCTATCCCTGCACACCGCCCTAGCACCATGCACCAGATTCAGTTACATGCCAGCCTGATCCAACATGTCAGATCTGGCTGTGTGCTGGCTTGATCTTACGTGCCCAGATCCAGCCATGCTGGCCTAAACACACACAAATGCAGTCTAATGCAGAGGGCCACTATCCAGTCTCCGGGGTTCCCACAGGTCCAGAAATTTAGTAGCAGGGGAGCAGAATTTAAAATTGTCACTGCTCCTCTACTACCTAAATTCTGGATCTGGGGAGCCCCATGGGCCAGATGACATGGTTCCAAGACCACAGGTTGGAGCACCTTTGATATATATAATTCATATCAAACTACTGTATATCATCAAGTCAAGTCAGTCCCATGGCTGCTGTGACCGTTGGGGCACCTGAAATGCTGTAACAACCCTCCTCCACTGCCCTGTCTTTGGCTAGTTTTGTGCACTCTGTCAGTTGAAGCCCCATCCAGTCCTTGATATTGGTTCCCCAGCTCTTCTTGGGTCTACCTCTTTTTTTCTTTCCCTCCACTGTATATACTGGACCACTATAGTCATGGAAACAGAAGAGTTCTATCATTCTAACAGAGTAATGTAAGACCACTTTGGAAACAAAACACTTTTCATTCTGAAAGCACATAATCTGTTTTCAGCTATTTCACACGTATGCTTCAACCTGTAGTACTTTTTTTCAATTTGTATTACCTTAACATGGGCTTTTTTCAACAGATGTTATAATACCTATATATCTTAGAGAGAATATTAGAGAAAACTGTGTGAGTTACACACTGTTCCCCCAGTTTCTGAGAACAGGAATAGGTAGCCTTACATATCAGCTGTCCTTGATAGCAGATCACAGAGAAGAGCAAAAAACAGTCATAAAATAAGTTGCTAAATCATAAAATTAAAGGACTAGGGAGAAATATGAAGAGGAAAAATGAAATGGGCTATACACCAGCACTGTGAAATACAGGAAGGAACAGCTGAGCTACATTTTGAAGGTGGCTGTGTTATGAGTTGTGGTATAAAAAGATGCTTTCTGGAGCCTTAAAATATTCTAGTTACTGAGATAAACTGAAGAGTTAAAAGATGGATGGCTGAAGCTAGAGAAGGCCTTGGTCTTGTCTTTGGATGGTATCATCTTATGTTCAGCTATGTAATGACAGGAACATGTGATCCATGAAGAGCCCCAGTGAAGTTATGTACTGGAGGAGGCCTTGTCTAAAGGACTAATTAGTTCATTAGGAGCATCAGGTTACCATAGACAAAAGCATCTATAAGTAAGTTTTGAAGAGAGTTTTTTACTCTAATTCTTATGATGAATGCATTGGTTTATCTGAAATTTTCTGTATGATTATGCTTAAATGCTAGTGTAAATAAATAATTTCTTTTTACATTTTCAAGGTTAAAAGCTGCCACTAAAATATTGTGGAAGGAATAATTGCACATAAAGTTTCTACCAGTCTGAAAATCTTTCCAAGTCCTGCCAACATTACTCATGCTTTATGAAGGAATCTTCAAACCAATGAAAATATTCAAAACCATTTGGAACATTTCAAATGTAACCATTTAATTTGTTTCCCTTCAGGACCATCATAATATCAAAGAGAGGCACAGGAGAAATATATTCTCATCCTGATCCTGATCTTTCTTTGTGCCTCATACCAAATTTTTGAGAATCAAGAATAATCTATTGGCTTTATATTAGGGCAGAGTTTCTATTTTGATCATACTGGATTTCCAAGAACCCTCTGATATATTGAGTCATTACTTTAGAGTCTACAAGAAGATTGCCGGTATGCCTAAGGTCATTTTGAAGCAATTCCTACATATCTAGAATAGAGGAAGCAGTAAGATTTAATGAATGACTAAGGAATCCTATGTGCAGCAGCCAGCCATCAAATTTCTGTGTTATCTCCCACACATTTGTGGCATTAAGAAGTAATAAGCCTTTTTTAAAAAATGTTTGCATCCTTTTTTTACCTCTTCTATGGATAGCCATGTTTTCAACAGGGCATAAAAGTAGATTTTTCTGTTTTTGTGGGTAATGCCCTCATCTTACTCATAAAGAAAATATGCTTCTCTAGGCCTCATTTTTATTTAACCTATTATTGTCTCAATACTTTGATACAACTATACCTTTCCTTCTGCTAAGTGTAGAAATAAATAAATAATATACACCTTATCAGTTGTAAGGGACCCTGGGATCTCAAGCTACATTGTTCATGAACAGATATACCTTGCCTTTGGAAAACTGTAGAAATAAAAAATACATATACAGTATCAGTTGTAAGGGACCCTGCAGTCTCAAACTACACTATTCAAATCTAAATGATTCACTCCTAGGTTATGCTGAAGGATTTTCTTCTACTTCCAAAACTCTGAAGCAAGACCAGGTGCCCTAGAATTGTCAGGTTCTTGGGAGTCACTGGTCGTGTCAGACGCCGACTGTACAATCGTTACTGAGCAGTCACTTAATATTTGTATAAACAAGTACTAAATGACTTTGTAGTAACTGGAGTTACTGTGCAGTAGCATCCCTGAATGGCTTTTAGGTTATGCTGACTGTGCAGTAGCACATTAGTACTGCTTAGTAGCGTCATGTCATGCTTCCTGCCACGCAACATTACTGCAGTAGTAGCTGCACAGTCAGCATCTCATGTAGACACGGCCACTGTTGTTTTTAACAGCAAGCACATCAGAAGAGCATGCCTAGAAATCTATAGAGTGAATTTACAGGTAAGGAAAACCATCACTAGTAACTACATGGGGAAGCAGCTAAAAGGGTGCGGCAGATAGGGGAAAGTCCACAAGGGCTGGGTCTATATGAGATGCTGACAGCACAGTCATTACTGTATGGTCATTTAGTACTTGTATAAGCAAGTACTACGTGACTGTGCGGTAACCCAAATTCCTGTGCAGTAGTGCTGATGAACACTTTTTTTGTGACACTACTGCACAGCAGCCCAATACTACTACACAGTAGCGTCG
>NW_005841864.1:2544231-2547571 GCF_000455745.1 Alligator sinensis
ATGCAAAGCTACTGCACAGTAGTACTGGGCTACTGTGTAGTCAGTGTCTTATGTAGATGTAGCCAGCGGTCACCACCAAGAAGTCTGCAGGACTATTTTTACAGTGTTTCCTCTGACCACTCCCTAAAGGAAAGGGTGATGTTAGTTATTTCCCAATAAGAAAATATGGGTTTCAGCTACCAGTATTTGTAGCTCCTCAAGGTCCCACTGATCTCAGAGAACGTGCAGAAGAACAGGCCATCTATGAAGAATGCTAGTGTCTCTGTGCTGGCTCTGGAACCCCCTTTATCTCCTGGCTCCCTAGGATTTACCTCTTCTATTTCCCCATATTATTGCCTCTGGAATTCCTCAAAAGTGGGTGGATGGGTCTCTGCACAAAACCTAGGATCTCCATTGAGCTGATTAAGGAGAAGGCATGTTGTTGCACTTCTGCCCCCAACCTATCAGTCTTTCCTCTATCCCCATTTCAGATCCATAATCCTGCTCAATTTGTGTCTCAAAAACATATCATGTTTGCATACAGACATGGTACCAGATAGCTTTTCTGTTTTACTACATTGCAGCACATAGAGTATCTGATATTAAAGTCTGGGTCCAAGAAAACTAGTACAGTGATGACATTATTTTTACACCAATACTCTTTTGACCATAGAAAAAATATATGATCTAGACTAGCATCAGTGTGTCATTTTTTCTGTTTCAAGACTTAATCATCATTTGTTATGACAGACTTAATCAGCCTGATGAGTCTGTGTTCAATGTTCTGGCAAATATCATCAGCCCTACAGTGTATTCTTACTCCCTGAAGGCACACTGGTTTTATGTTTCTTTATTTAGTTCTGATATTTTTCCAGAAACCTGTATTTATTTTGTTTTGCTTCACAGTACTAACATGTATCAAAATAATATTTGTTTACCCACAAAAATTTACATTTTTGATTGAAAACTTCAGAGCCTTATATTTAAGTCACTGGATATGAAATTAAATTGTTTTACTTATGAAAAACTAAAAGATGTAGAAGAAAAGTTAAGGTATCTGCAGGTATAAAAATAAAAGCTGAGAGAGGAAGGAAACACCCAGATAGGCCAGAAAAATGCAAAAAATGCATAGTATCCAGTAAAAAATGAGCATTTCCAGTAAAAAGGTATACCTTTAGTACCAAGAATGAAATAGCTGACTATACCTAAAAAGACTGGCTGTAGTCTTAGACCCCAATCCTGCAAGTGTACATATAGAACTGTTGTGGAAACACACGCAGCATATTTTTGGGTCAGGTCAGCAGAAGCTTTTATTCAAAAGAAACTACAGCTGTAGGGGGGACTCCAAAGTGACATGGATCTCCCAAGCACTTGGAAGGGGTCCCCCCCCAAGAGCAAAATCAGGAGGCTTATATACTTTTTAACAGTTGCTTACAACTCACGTGATCATATAGTGAAATTAGCATGAAAAGCGGCTATAACATTACTTCATTATTTCTTTGCTGTAATCAGGATGGGAACTAATGGGGGAGGCGAGGTTAGTTCACAAACCTCCTTCTTGCACCTGCAAATCAGAGTTGTATATACTTTTTGCTATCTTCAAGCCGCGGTGAGCGAAGCAGTTGCAGAGGAGTTACAAAGAACAAACACTTTCTCTTATCTGTTCTACTATACAGAGCCAGCAATTCTCCACAAAGCGGTTATGTCATCTTATAACTAAAATAGTCAAAGTTTAAGGCGCATATTTTTTCTGATTCCACAGTTCCCCCCCCTTTGAGACTATTTAGTCTCACTTTACCCTTAAATTTTTATTCTCATGAGCCCCTCTATTTCATCGTGCAGCCTTTCATGTTTTCTTTCAATCTGCTCACACTTTTGTAATACCATTATTCTAGACTCTGCTGTGGGTTTTCTTGCCTTGCTAAAGCTTCTCCTGCTGGCTTTCACGCAGCAGAGGATCAGTTGCACTAAGACATAAAACATTATCAGAACTATCACGACAAACAATATCCCATACAGGATTTTCTTGCCAAGGGCCCCGGAATCTGGGAGCCAGGAGGTTAGCCAAGACCACATTTCTTTTAGACCCCAGTCAGTATTTTCTGAGGCCACTTGATGTAAGACCCTTAACTGACTTCGGATTTTACGAATGTCAGTTTCAATTCGCATGTCCTGATTGACATAGACACAACAGGTGGAGTTTACTAAGGCACATACTCCTCCCTGGGATACCAATAGGTAATCTAGGGCTACGCGGTGTTGTATAGTTACTTGTGAGATCTGGGAGATCTCTTCTTGCAGAGCCTGAATTGCATCCGCAGTGGCATTTCCCATAGCTTCCATTGTGGCTGAAATGTTAATTATGGCTAGTTCCAATTCTCTTACTCCAAGCCACGGTATGAAGGTTCTCACAAATTGATGGAACCCTGTGTTTCTGGTAGCTAAGGGGTTAACCGCCCTTTTCATGTGATGGTTGAAATTTTTTACTTGTTCCAGATATATTGTACTATGCATTTCAAAACCAGGGATAACACGTCCAAGAGTGCATGCCCCCACCCAATTCCAGGGCAAGATTTTATGAGCCCTGTTTCCGCAGAGCCAGTAAAGGCCTGGGGCAGAAAGGGTACTCAAATCTCGACAGGTGTTGTGCCATATCCGGCACTTTCGATTAATATGCATCGTATAGGACGGACCACGTTCAGCTGTTATCCTGCTGGACCGAGATATATTACAAGAAGTAAAATTGGAGTCAATGTAAAATTCCGATCTGTTTGCAATGAGAGCAACATGAGGTTCCTTAGAAAAGTTGTAGACCATGAATCCTGTACAATTGAGAGAGGGTACATTACCCAACAGGATTCCACTGGTGCTATTGGGGCTATAATCTAGAGTAGTTAGGCAATGAGGGTAGTGTCCTACAGGTGTGGCTTTATTATAAGCTCCGGTGTTGTTGGATCTGTAACAGAAAGGCGCCTCTACTCTTGGGGAGATTATCCAGTTAGCAGGGGCGGCCCTCCATTCTTTAGGAGCGGACCGATGGGCAGCTAACGAGTAGTGTCTAACGAAGCCGCCGTTTATTGTTCCCCATTGCCGGAGGGATATTGGTACTCCGATCATTGGGATTCCTTGTTGTAGGTGCGCTGGGCTGTGAGAGCATATCCAGCAGTCACTTTTATTTCCAGCTTGAGCCACCGTACGGGAGATCTGCAAGTACAAATTTTTCTCCCACCCCCCTTGGGTGATACTGAGATACCCAAGTGTGATATATAAGGATATCAGTGCCATTTTTAGATACAGGAGGGACAAAGAATTTTAACAACAAACATAACCAGCACCAGTAAGAAAAAGAACACTATCAGCC
>NW_005841864.1:2550486-2556659 GCF_000455745.1 Alligator sinensis
TGGCTTGGCAGGGTTCAAGATGATACGCACTGGTTCAGCACTCAGCATGTGCCCCACTTCATTTGCATGGGTGGACCACAGCTGTGGAGGTACTCGTGCCAACAGTTCCTCTTGCAAGTAGGAAGTGTCAGGTTCAGAGTACTCCTGGGTTAGCAAAGCCACAAGCTCAGTTTCCCTATGTTCTGGTACCTCAAGGTAAACACCATCTGGGCTACAATAAATCACGCATCCCAGTTTACACAACAAATCCTTACCAAGAAGGTTGACAGGTGCACAGGGGCTAAGAAGAAAGGCATGATTTTCAGACAAAGGGCCAATAGAGATGGAGACAGGTTCAGAGACGGGATGTGGGATAGGTTGTCCGCCTATACCGACAGCATTTATAGTTTCAGGAGAATAAGGTAGAAAAGGAAACTCAGCAGCCTTTAGCGTGGAGCGGGATGCTCCGGTGTCGACAAGACAGGAGACAGGTTTACCAGAAATAAGGCATTCAACAAACGGACCAGATTGGTCAGTAGCAAGCAAAGGAGCGATGATGTCACTGTCCCTCAGGCTGTCCTATTCAACACTGGGAAAATTGACAGGAAGTGGAGGTGGGGGCAGGGACTGGGGTCTGGGTCCTTGGCCGGGGCGCTTGGGGCATTCTGATTTCCAATGTCCTTCTTGCTTGCAATAATGACATTGGTTCCCATAGCCTGGGTTTTGTGGGCTCAAGGATCTATCTCTTCCCCTGAATCTACCCGGGCCTCCCCTTCCCCGTCCTCGTCCCCTTCCTCTACCTGGACCCTGCAACTGAGAAATCTGTAAGGCCATTAACTTAAACTCGGCATTGTCTTTAGACCGTTCCAATTTGTTATGAAAATGGTTAGCCGCAGCAAGGACTTCAGTCAAATCTTTAGTTTCCCAGCCAATAATTACTGTTTGAATTTTCTCAGCAATTTTAGGGTTAAGTCCCTGGATGAATGCTGCCACTATTGCTTGTTTAGCATTTCCGACTGGGTTATCCATTCCTGAGTATCGTTCAAATGCCTGTTTGAGGCGTTCCAAATAGTCACTGGGGTGTTCATTTTTGTTTTGTTTACAGGTATTTATTTTGGTCCAGTCTGCCTTTTTTGGGCAAATTGTGAGAACTGCCTGAACCAAAGCATTTCTCTTGTCAATAAAGTCTTGGCCAATCCCTGGGTTTTGATCTGGCCAAGTACAGGCAGCATACAGACGTAGCATAGTTTCCTTGGGCAAAATCGATCGCATGAGCTGATTAATGTCAGCCCATGTTGGATTATAACAATTTATAACAGTCTGCAATTCTTCCTGAAATTTTTCTGGGTCTTCCCTGATTTTGGGGAATTTTTGAGTTAAATTGTAGAGATCACCTGGAGTCCAGGGTGCATGCACGGTTACTATATTTTGTCCATCGGTGCCAATGCCTGGCATTTGTCTTAGGGGGTAAACTTGTGCAGCTCGGGATCTAAGATTGATGGGAGATCTTTCCATGCCTATTCCCATTCTTCTAAATACACCTGTGGTGGGTTGTGACCCAGGAGTAAATTGCCACACTGGTGATGATTGAGTGGCAGATATGGTGGATGAGTCCAGACTATTAAGCTCCGTGGATGGATTTACTGAAGGAGCTTCAGCTAATGAGTTACTAGCCTGGGCTGCAGCCTGATGTTGAACCGGTTGTTGCTGATGTGGGAGTCCCAGGAGAGCAGGGTTCGAACAAAGGTCAAGGATATCCTCTGCTGGCTCCGGTGGTGGGGGCGCCCCGGGCAATGCTGGATACATCGGAGCGGTGGCCGGCGTGTAATTTGGGGGAGCAGCCAATTTCTCCCGAACAGCTTGTAACTGCTGTTTTAATTTTTCTTGAGAGTCTTTTAGGCTCCTAGTTTGAGATTCTGTCCGCCTTTTGGACATTTCATCATACCAATAAAAGAACGCGTCCCACTGGTTTTGTGGTGTTTTGGATCCACGGGACTCTAAAGCCCCTCTTAAGTGCACTATTTTATCCTGATCAAATGTTCCTTCTTGTGGAAAATGCTTCACAGGATCATCCCTAGTATACCAGTTCCACTTATCCAGGTACTTGCAAGCCTCGGGAGAATAGTGTGTGTACATAAAGTACGCCGGAGTCCCCTTAGGGGGGACGGGAACTTGTTTAGACTGACTCGTTCCCATTTTCAGTCACACAGGGAGACGTAGGAGAGGCTTATTTAGGATGTCCGGGCCGCTCAGTGCCTTGCCCCGCAGTTTTTCACTGCCCAGACAAAAGGCTTCTGACCCGACACCGGCTCATAAAATGGAAATGGGAATGGGAAACACAAGAGGAATCCTTTCACTCCTGCTCTCGGCAGAAGCTACTGGGACAAGGGGTTTGGAAAAGACAAAATCACTCAGACGCCCTGTCCACTGGGTCACGAGGTTTCAGCTGGGCCCCCTTGCTTTCGACGCTACCTTTTTTAGGCAGAATCGGGGCGGCTAGACCCAGCCTTAGTCCCAGACCTGGTCAGTGGCTCATTTTTCTAAATGCACACACACACATTTATTCAATCACTGGGAAGCCCTGTCCACTGGGTCACGAGGTTCCAGTTGGGCCCCCTTGCTTTCAAAACTGCCCTGTCAGGCAGAATTGGGGCGGCTGAACCCAACCGTAGTCTCAGACCTGGTCAGTGGCTCATATTTCTAAATACACACACATGCACATTCATTCAGTCAGCCAGACCTCCTCCCCCACACCGCCTTAGTTAATTAACGACAAGCCCGATGTGCTGTAGGATGAAGGTGCTTCATACAGTTTCTCCCTAAATAAAACGTACGTTACCAGACACAAAATGGGATCCTTTACCAGACAGAAAATTTTAGCCGGCAGTAAGGTTCAGACTGACCTGTTTTAACAAGGTTCAGATCCAGTTACCACGGCCAAGTTGGGAGCCTACAGGCAGTCCTCCTCCGAAACCCCAATAGAGATTTTGAATTAGGTCTCTTACCTCTCAAGTTTGGCGCCTCGGGGTTCGGGGGGGGGGCAGTCTGCGGTCCTCCTTTCTCAGCCTGTGTTCTGGATCCGAGTCACGGCACCAGGAATTGTCGTGGAAACACACGCAGCATATTTTTGGGTCAGGTCAGCAGAAGCTTTTATTCAAAAGAAACTACAGCTGTAGGGGGGACTCCAAAGTGACATGGATCTCCCAAGCACTTGGAAGGGGTCCCCCCCCAAGAGCAAAATCAGGAGGCTTATATACTTTTTAACAGTTGCTTACAACTCACGTGATCATATAGTGAAATTAGCATGAAAAGCGGCTATAACATTACTTCATTATTTCTTTGCTGTAATCAGGATGGGAACTAATGGGGGAGGCGAGGTTAGTTCACAAACCTCCTTCTTGCACCTGCAAATCAGAGTTGTATATACTTTTTGCTATCTTCAAGGCCGCGGTGAGCGAAGCAGTTACAGAGGAGTTACAAAGAACAAACACTTTCTCTTATCTGTTCTACTATACAGAGCCAGCAATTCTCCACAAAGCGGTTATGTCATCTTATAACTAAAATAGTCAAAGTTTAAGGCGCATATTTTTTCTGATTCCACAGAACCCAATGCCCACGCAGAGTTAGCTGTAAAATTAAGAATTAATTTCTACAGTACATTTCTTTTGTTGCCCCTGTGCCTTCTGATGCATGTTAGTCAGGTAGAATAAAGCCTTCATCTGCAATGGGACCATTACTCGTGGTCAGTCTCACTGACTTCAACAGACTAGATCCTATTTTACTTTTTGGCACTGAGTTTGCAATCCTTTTCCATGTGCAATGTGGATGCTGCATTTTGGCCAGGGAGGTGCATGCCACCATAGGTGTATCCAGATATGGTCGTAAATCCTAAAATCATGTTTGAGCAAGTATTTATTTAATCATTTCCTGACACACAGAACTGGCAAGTGCTTTGTGGGTTGGCTTAGTTTGGACTGAGACCCATTTCATTTTATTATTGTTAATATAGCACACTTAATAAGTCTTGTACTACTAGGGGATGACATTATTATTTACTTGCTGAAAAATGATTTGTAGCAGAGTAATATTAACATCACAAGTCGTCCTGTGACCCAATCACCCAAATTGTGAATCTAAATGACAAAATGAAGCTAAGCCATTCCTAGTATTGGGATGCCTTCCTAGTATGGTATTCTCTGATATGAGTTGTTTTTAATGTCCAAATTGAAAATGTTTAAGATTACAAGAAAGTTACAGATTTTTATATTCTCTTCTTCATTATAAAAAAGAAAGGCTAATACAATTCTATGATTAGCAATACCCTCTATAATGGTACAATATTTTGTAATGTGGATCAACATCAGAAAACATTCAGATTAAACCACTGTATACTTCTCAGTGCTACATAAGTATTATTATTTATCTTAAATTATAATAAACAAATGTGCAACAGTTTGATTTCATGTTAGCATACTTGTGACAAGTCATTTTGAAATCAGGATGGAAATGTTAAAGTCTGGTCCTTCAGAGTTTTGAGTACCTTTGACTCAGATTATAGTTCATGTATGTAAAAATACTCATCTGATATGCTGTTTATTCTACTGAGTACAGGTAATAATCTATCACTAATTCTTACTTTGGTAGCAACGTGGTGGAGTTAATTATGGCAGGATAGCTCCTATAAAATACCACAATGTTGCAATCTCCAAAGTCAAGTGAGGATTAGGGCACCTCAAAACCCTAGTCCCCACTGCCTTGTGGGTACTCCATGGTTGGAGAAAAGCTAAGGGACATCACCCTGACAGAAGCATGACCAATTCTTATCTGTTGCTCTCTGGCAGAAGCTGCAACTACTGAGGCATTGAACATCTGGACCTGGTCTGGCCTTTGGATTCTGTCTCAATGGTCTAAAGGGGTGATGGTAGGTCTTGGATCCTCCTCCATGGTCTTGCACTAGGTGTGCATGTTGAAGATCTTGGTGTGATGGTCACAGGACTCCATACAAACAGATCCATGACTAGACCTCTTATGCATACACCATGATCCAGAGTATCGACAGTTGCCTACTAGATTCTTATTTTGTAATAATAACTTCTTATGCTTATAAACATAAGAAGTGATAAAACTAAAATGCCTCTCAGGGGGCTATAATAATATCAATTGATTATAAGAGATAAGTGATATGATGCTAGTAAGCACTATATTTTTCACCAGCAGGGAGTTGCAATATGAAATTGAACTAAACTACACTCTAGTTGGTTGAGAAGCGGGGTAAGAGTGCTCTGAAACCTCCGTGGCTCAGCAAAGGCATTTGAGAATGCCTGAGGGCCAAAAGGGAGGCGTATACCCGGTGGAAGAGAGGGGCCATCACCAAGAAGGAATACTCCTCCTTGGCCCATGAGTGTAGGATGGCCATTAGGAAGGCTAAGGTGGGGGTGGAGCTCAGGCTAACAACCAGGATTATGGACAACAAAAAGTCCTTCTTCAAATACATTGGGAGTAAGAAGCAGGCACCGGGTAATGTAGGGCCCCTGTTAGACTCAAATGGTAATCTTGTGGCTACGCCAGACGAGAAAGCCGAAATCTTTAACAAGTTCTTTGCTTCTGTTTTCTTGGACAGGGAACAGGACAGCTCTCCCACCACAGGCAGGGGCAATCTTGAGGATAGCACTGCCAGGCCTCAGGTCTGCGCAGAAGTAGTTAGGGATCTTCTGGAAGGGCTGGATGCTTTCAGATCTGTGGGCCCTGATGCCCTCCACCCACAGGTGTTGAGGGAGCTGACGGGGGTCATTGCTGTGCCCCTGGCCTGGCGAGCGATCGTGGTCCACGGGCCAGGTGCCCGGAGACTGGAAACTAGCTAATGTGGTCCCCATCTATAAGAAAGGGAGGAAGGAGGACCCGGGAAACTATAGGCCCATACACCTCACATGGGTCTTGGGGAAAATCCTTGAAAAATTATCAAGGAGCACATCTGTGAGGGGCCAGCAGGGGAGATCATGCCCAGGGGAAATCAACATGGAGTCATCAAAGGCAGGTCTTGCCAGACCAACCTGATGGCCTTTTATGACCAGGTAACTAAATCCCTGGATGATGGTGTCGCCGTGGACGTAGTCTTTCTGGACTTTAAGAAGGCCTTTGACACTGTCTCTCAACCCATTCTCATTAATAAACTGAGTGACTGTGGCATTGATGCT
>NW_005841864.1:2556906-2559688 GCF_000455745.1 Alligator sinensis
GATGGTAATAGGATGGGGTTCAATGTAGATAAATGCAGGGTGCTGCACCTGGGGAGAAGAAATCCACAGCATACATACAAGCTGGGGAGCTCTCCCCTGTGACAGCTGAAAAGTGTGCCTGTGTGATAAAGGTGCTTGCTGAAGGCCCTATGAAGATTAAACTAAGTGTTTTTCTGTATTTGTTTAGATATTAAGCTATATGTTATTGCTAAGAGCCTAATTAAAGTTTAAGATGTAGTGAGGCCTTGTATAAAGCAAGGCCTAGTAAATTTAGCAGAGCCTTGAAGTAACAAGGCCCTGTGGCGTAGTTAAAATTACCTTATCAAAGGAATGCAAGGCTTGTACTGCTAATTGGTTAGTCTAAGGACAGTTGAAGTAAAAGGAATCTGAGTGGTTGTACGTTATCAAAACCATTCAGAAGCTTTAAATTCACTGGAATATCTGGAAACCATTAAGAAGGAAGATACAGCTCTGTGAAAAGGATTAGTTAGCTGTTGCCTGGATCAGTGGGCCCATGCACCTTGAGGAGCCCAAGGACTGCATTCCAGGGTTCTTCCCGGTACCCCTTTGGACAGTGCTGTTCAGGGACACCTGACTTTGCTGAACTTGATGGAAAGAGAAGCTTGCTGTGTATCGGGCATCAGAGGGGACTGCCAATAAGTTGCCGATATGAATTGCTTTTGTCTGTCATTGTTTGTCTTGTTACTACGCGTAGTTGTGTTTTTGTTAAGTCAATAAATCTTTCTTACCTTTCTACCCCCGACCATACTCTCAATCCTGAACCCTCCGCAGGCAGCTGGGACACTGCCCTTGTGAGCACAGAGGTGGAAAGGGATCTTGGAGTCATTATTGACTCCAAGATGAACATGAGCCGCCAATGCCAGATCACAGCCAGCAAAGCCAACCACACCTTGTCGTGCATCCAAAGATGCATCTCAAGCAGGTCCAGAGAGGTAATACTCCCCCGCTACACAACATCGGTCCAGCCTCAACTGGAGTACCATGTCCAGTTCTGGGCACCGCACTTTAAGAAGGATGTGGCCTGCCTTGAGAGGGTCCAGAGAAGGGCCACCCGCTTGGTTGGAGGGCAAAAGGGCAGGCCCTATGAGGAGAGGCTGAGCGACCTGAACCTGTTTAGCCTCAGCAAGCGGAGGCTGAGGGGGGATTTGGTGGCTGCCTATGAACTCGTTAGGGGAGATCAGCAGCAAATAGGAAGAGCCCTATTCTCCCCAGAAGCACCTGGGGTGATGAGGAACAATGGCCAGAAGCTGCTGGAGAATAGGTTCAGGTTAGAGATTAGGAGGCACTGTTTCACTGTCAGGGTAGCTAGGAACTGGAACCAACTTCCTAGGGAAGTGGTCCTTGCTCCTATCTTGGGTAAATTCAAAAAGAGGTTGGATGAACACCTGTCTGGGGTCATGTGATCCCAGCGTGTGCTCCAACCAGTGGTGGGGGGGTTAGACTAGATGATCTACTCAGGTCCCTTCTGACCCCTAACTACTATGAAACTATGAGTAACTTCTCATGGTACTATGATGGAAGGACCTAGTAGATGTTACTGAACGGATATCTTCTTCCACAGGAAATCTTGAGGCATTCCCTAGTATAATATGCATAGGACACTTGAATCATTTCTGGCTCAGAATGGTCATCTAGATCTCCCATAGATTAGCAATGTTCATTTGGTCTTCCTAAAATCCTGATGCTGACTGTATACTCAACATCACATCTCTACACCTGAACAGGCAAAGTGTGCAATTCACACCCTTGGCTAGGGCAGAATAAACAACTCAATAAATCTTCAGGTTAAAGTTAGATTTCACCAGCTGCACTTACAAAATATCCCATCTGATAATTTGTCCTTTGGTTATCAATATATAACTGAAATTTTGGTGTACTTTTATATGAATTCCTTGCGTTCTGTGCCATTTTTTACTTTACAAATTCTATAGGATTTTTGTCCTTCAAACTGTAGCTTTAGGAGACATGACACGGTTTACTGATCCCTTTAAATAGCTCTTTGATAGGGATATTTTGCATGATATAGACGATATAACTTAAAACTGAAATACTGAGCTCTGTCATATTTTTGCAGGACACATTTCCATAAACGATTTATATTGATGAAAATAGAAAGGAGAGAGGAAACATCAATTTTTCTGTTGAAATTTTCTGTATCACAAGCTTGACTCATACTATGACGTGGCCCATGCAATTCTGTGCTGAACTCAATTTCAAAATAACCTTGATGTGCACAGAAAAATGAAAGAACATGGAAAATGCAGAGAGAAGCAGCATTCTGCCTACAATAGGACCTAAAAAAGGCTTGAGAAGCTATATATATATTATTTTAAACATGTTCTTATGCTTTTAATTGCATCATCCTGTTCTAAATGTAATTTTCCATGTTATCTACCATCAACACTGAAAGTATTAACAGAAGTGAGCAAAAGTAAAACAAACATTTGCAACTGCTTTTTCAGTGATGTGTGATTGAAAAATATCTCAAATGACAGTCAAAATCATGCAACTTCCTTTCTTACAGACACAGATTTGTAATCTAACTAAAGCCCAAGTTTATAGACTCCCATCTTTCCACTTTACATGGACCACCATCTCAGAGGATCCCTTGGAAGTTCCTGGTGATGAACACATTGGCAAGAACGTTGGAAAGTTTGGGATTCCACTAGAGGGACTTCAGAAAGGCCCTCATTAACTGTATAGCAGGCTGACTAGAAGTGCTGTCAGCGCATTCTGGCTCAGTTTGATCATAAGTGTAGGG
>NW_005841864.1:2559719-2594792 GCF_000455745.1 Alligator sinensis
CTTTCTTCTTGAGCAGCCCCCAAACCCTAGACTCATTAAATATATGGCATCTATTACCTATTGTTACATGTTATGCACCTAAGATGTAACCATCCAACTTCTCCTCTACTGCACAAGATACATATGTGGGGAAAGAGAGAGTTCATCTAGGACTTTCTAACAATAAGAAAAAGGCTCTATCAATGGTTAAGTCTTGAGCTTGTTTTCCAATTACATTTTGAACTACTAGGGGTGGCAAAAATACTTTCAAACCATTACTACATCCAGTTACTATATTATTACAACAAGGAAAAGTGACCCTCGAACTGAGCCTATCACTTTTCCTTCTGAGGACTATTATACAGAAGAATTCTAGAACCCCATTTGAACTGAGTGAGATTAGAAAAGCAGTTCTCAGAAGTGGTGCGGGTGGAGCACAAATGGTCATTTACTTCCCCTGCAGCCTCATTCCCAGAGCCTTTCTAAAACTATCCAGCAGAAATCTGGAAAGGCTGAGGTTTTGAAGCCTGTCTCTTCAAGTCAACATCTTTCTTAGACTGCATTAGTAGTCTTTTTGGATCTGAGGAATCCAGAAATTCATGGCTATTTTCAGCTGGAACGGGCCCAGAAAGCATTAAAAATATGCCTGAATAGTATGACAGATTATAGTTATACATGGATAGCTTTGAAAGAATGCCTATTAATTAAAAGTTACTAAATTATAAAACAAAATATAAATCAAATACCTTTTCCAAAGACACAGGTTTTTTCTCACACTCAACATGTAAAGATCCTAAAAGGTTATATCTGAAGTGGAGTACAGGCCATACTACATTTCCATTGACTTCAATTGCCTAACTGAATCAGGGATGTGTATGCTTCCATGAGCAAGAGCTCATTTTACCAGGTACTAGTCTATAAGGTGTATTTCTACCCAGTCTTCTGCTTGACTTCAGACTAGCACAGAACTAGCTGTCTCCAATTGCCTAGTCAATGCTGTTACCAAAAGGATGCTTCAATGATTTTTTAATACTGAATGAATCTCTTAATACCTACCCTTGGAGGCCTACAGGTAACCAAGTCCTCTCAGAATCTGTATGAACTAAGGAGAAGTAGCGCCACCTGTCTTCTAGAGGGATGTTTTAATTATAGTCTTTTGTAATGCAAGCATTTATTTTCTGTTCTTAGAACAAAACTACAAGGAGGAATTCTGGTTCTCAATCCTACAGGAACTGTTTTTGAAAGAAGGAGGCTGTACTCTCGCTCTACTTTAAGAGTTTTGAACCTGTCAGAATATCCCTTATTAAAATAAGGTGGGGTTTTTGAAATATGAATACATTTTAGAATAACTATCATGGTCATATAGTCTCACCCACTTCATTAATACTGGCCATAGAATTTAATTCTGTTATTTCTGCCTTGAGTTCAATTAAGAAACTCATTTTAGAAGGATATCCAGCCTTGACAAATGATTCACAAAGATGGAGAATCTATCACATTCCTATTCCACCTATTAGGCACCTAAACGGATTTAAGTGCAATCCAATCCCTGAAAAATATTAACATTACTGTCTACTTTTGTAACATGCCATCATCTTAGCTTTAAGACTAAGTCACAACAATTTAAGACTAAGTCACAACAGATGAGAAGGATCCCTCCACTTTCTTCTTCTATTTTTCAGGGACTCAGGTAAGGGTGGGTATAGGATTTCACTTAGGCCCCCAAGTCGACTGATGCAGATAATAGATGCATTAGGTTCATTCATGTGTGCTTGAGAGGTACGTTGTTACTCTTATGTTTATTTTAAAAAAACAACTTGTTATGTTGTGACATTAGTCTTACTTCCCATCTACAGCAGTTCTCAACATTACACTTATTATTGACGTACTTTATTGAACTTCTTACTGTCTAGCAGTGACAATTCTGCAGAGGGGGTATCTTGTAATTCTGCTTTTCTCTGAATATATGATATTACAGGATTTGTACTCATTCTCCATCATCCTAAGAAACCTCTTGCCTCTCTTTTCTGGACTTCAGAAAAGCAAACTTTAACAAACGCAGGGGCTTGGTGGGCAGGATCCCTTGGGTAGCGTGTTTGGGGAGAAAAGAGTCCAGGAGAGCTGGGTGTACTTTAAGGAGGCCCTTTTAAGGGCACAGAAGCAAGCTATCTTGATGGGGCAGAAGTGCAATGGGAGATCAGCCTGGCTAGACAATGTTCTTTTCCAGGAGCTGAAACTCAAACAAGAATCCTATAAAAAGTGGAAACTTGGTCATCGTACTAGGGAAGAGTATAAAAGTATTGTATGAGCATGAAGAGAGAAAATTAGGAAGGCCAAGTCATAATTTGAGGACAGCAATCTAGTCACAGGTGATGCAGAAAAGGCTGAAATATTTAATGCCTTTTTACTTCAGTTTTCACAAATAAGATCAGCTACCATAAGATCAGCTACCAGATGACAAGCAAAGCTGGCAGCAGAGATAGGGAAGGGGACAAACAGTCCAGGATAATGAAAGAACAGGTTAGGGATTACTTAGAGAAGCTAGATGCTTTCAAGTTGTCAGGGCCTGATGGGATGCACCTGAGGGTACTGAAGGAACTGACTGAAAATTTTAGAGTCATTGGCTACCTCTCACCCACAGGCTGGATTAGGCCCATGGCAGACTCCATTTCCCAGCAGCTCCTACCCACATTGCTGTGGCCAGTTTCCACGGAGACCCAGCAGCAGTAAGGCTATGACAATGCTAGGGTTTCCATGGAAATTGGCCACAGCTGCACTGGCAGCTGGGCAGGGAGCTGCTCCAGGGGCAGGATCTTGTGGTGGTAACAATGTGGTCCAGAGCCAGAGCGTTGCTGCAATCCACTGCCCACAGGCCTTGGGCAGGGGTGTGCAAGCAGTGGATCATGGCTTTGCTTCAGCTCTAGACCACGTTATCACCACCACAAGATCCCAGCCCTAGAGCAGCTTCCTGCCCAGCCACGTGCCCGACCAGCACTGCTGGGACCGGTTTCCATAGAAACTCTGGCCCCACTGTTACGGTGCTGCTGCTATTGGGGTCTCCATGGAAACCAGCTTCAGCAATGCAGGCAGGGGCTGCTGGGAAATGGAGTCCAGCCACTGACCAGATCCACCATTTTGCCCACCCCTAAGCTATCTTCTTTGAGAACTCATGGAGGTTGGGTGAAGTCCAAGATGACTAAAAAAGGACAAATATAAAGCCCATCTTGAAGAAAAGGAAGAAGGAGAACCCAGGGAACTACAGGCCACTCAACCTGACCTCCATACCCAGAAAGATCAAGAAGCCTTAACCTCAAGGAATCCATTAGGACGCATCTAGAGGAGGACAAGGTGATCAGGAACAGCCAGCATGGATTCACCAAGAGCAAGCCATGACAGACCAATCTGATTTCTTTGTATGATAAAGTGACATGGTTGTAGGTGAGGGAAGAGGAGTGGATCTGATATATCTTGACTTTAGCAAGGCTTTTGAACACTGTCTTTCATGACTAGGGACCTACCAAATTCATGATGGAAGTAGGGTGAGCTGTGGCTCCTTTAATCTTGCAGGTCCTTTAATTTTGCAGCCACTCGGGGCTCGCTCCTGATCAGTGGGGAAGCAAAAACTGCAGTTTTAAACATGGCTCCGTTTTTGCCTCCCACTACTGATTGGCTGAGGGGCCCCAGACAGGGGGAGGGAGCGGTGGGGTCCTCTGCTAATCATCAGCAATGGGGGGAAGGGGACAAGGGACAAAGTGCATGCAGAGGACAAGGTGCACGCAGAGGAACATTCAAAATTAAAGGATCCTTCATGCACTCTAATTCTGCCATGAATTCAGTTGATCCCTACTTATGACATCCTCATTAACAAGGTAAGGAAATACAGCTGGATGAAAGTACTCTAAGGTGGATACATAATTGGTTGGATTACCCTACTCAACAAGTAGTCTTCAATGGCTCAATGCCTGGTTGGGAAGAGTAGCAAGTTAGGTTCCTCAGGGGTCTCCCCTGGGCCTGGTATTATTCAGTATCTTCATTAATGATTTGGATGATAGGATTGAGTGCACACTTAGCAAATTTGTGGATGACACCAAGTTGGGTGGAATTTTAGACACTCTGGAGGGCAGGGCTAAGGATCCAGAATGACTGAGATTGATTGAAGACCATTTCTCCAGTCTATGAGATGAGATTCAAGAAGGAAAAGTAAAAAAATCCTGCACTTGGGACATAACAACCGCATGTACTAATACAAATTGAGGAATGACTACCTAGGCTGAAGTACTGCAGAAAAGGACTGAATATTCATAAGCTGAATATAAATCAACAGTGTGCTCTTGCAAAAAAAAGCCAACAGGATGCTAGGTTGCAAAATCAAAGGAAGTGATTCTTCCTCTGTTCAGCACTCGTGAGTACTTGCCTGGAGTACTGTGTCCAGTTTTGAGCCCCAAGCATCAAGAAGGATATGGACAATTTAGAAAGACTCCAGCACCTGGCAACAAAAATGATTAGGAGCCTCAGAGACGAAACTTATTAGGAAAGTCAAAAATAACTAGGATTACTTAGCCTGGAGAAGAGAAGACTGAGCAGGGATTTGATAACAGTCTTCAAATACCTGAAGGGCAATTTTAGAAAGGATAGAGATGGGTTTTGCTCTATGGCTGTAGAAACTAACTGGCTATTCTCAGGAACAAGATTCTGGACTAGATAGCTCTGGGTCTGATGAGGGAAGGCAACATGGGAGGCCAGGGGTGACTGGTGCCTCCTGAGCCTGTGGAGGTACACTGCAGACCAGAAGCAGCCAGCCCGGCAAACTGTGGACCACCGGCCAGAACACAGGTACAGCTACCTCCACCCCCCGGATGGGGAGGTGGGCCCAAACCTCAACTGTGGCTGGCACAGGCCCTGCAGGAGGAGCTGAGGCCTCTCTGCCCAGCTCTGCGGGGTTGCAGTTTGCCATCCTGAGCAATGCCAAGTCAGGGGCCAATCTTGGGGAGGGGGCATGTGCCCCCCCGTGAGTCCCCTACCAGTCGCCTGTGTGGGAGGCAGTATGGCCAGGGGGTAGTGCATTAGCCTAGCATTTAGACAACTTGGCTGGATCCAGATGTGCACGCACGTGCAGTTTGTGGTGCCACAAACCTCTTTTCAGTGCCACAAGCCTCACATTGCATATTAAACCATGCACGGCACTGCTAATTTGCGGTGCTGGGGCAAAATTTGCTACCAGGATCTCCCAGGAGCAAAAATCTCCACTGACATAAAAGGTGGCACAAAGCATGCCAAAGTGCCAAGTGCTGGGAAAAACATGGAGGCAGGAGAAAAGGGATTGCCTGCTCCCCCTTCTCTGTGCACTGAGGAGCCCCCATGCTGAGGCACCCTGAACCCCAGACACCCACTCCCCAGCCAGGTAGGGTGCAGTGTGCCTTGAGATGGGAGCTTCACATGCCTCAACACAGAGGCTTCACAGTAAAGCCCTTGTTCTAAGGCATGCAGAGACAAGGAAGCAGCCAGCCAGGGCTGCCTGCTTCCCTGACTTGAGTGCCAGGGAGTGGTTGGCTAGGGTGCAGGGTGCCTCAGCATGGGGGCCTTTACAGTGTATGGAGACGGGGGAGCAGGCCTGACTGCACCTTGTGCTCTAGCCAGCCCCACCGCCAAGCACATGGAACAGCAGGATAATGTGTCCTACTGCAAACCGCATGAACAGGGGCATGCGCTACAGCACAAAGTAGTGGCACAAATTTATGTTGCTACTATTTGTGCTGCTGCAAATGCACACCCTGGCTTGTGTGAACACAGCCCTTGAGTTCCATTCCTAGCTCTGCCATTAGTTTGCTTTGGTGACCTTGGATGAGTCATTTTCTCCATCTGGCAATGATAATGCCAATATTGATCTCATTTTTAAAGCTCTTTGAGCTCTATAGGCAAGATGTGTTATTGAAGTTATCATTTATAAGTTCCTGGAGCGTGGGAGCTAGAATGACTAAAGTGAGGTGTTCTTGTTTTTTATAAGGTAGGTTATTGCTCTTGTTCTGGAATGGTCATCTTTTTTCTATTTATTTTTAAAACACTGGATGTAATTTAAGGAGATTCTTGCTTCCTGTTCTTGGAGGTGATTGCCTGGTTTGGTTTGATGCCTTAGAGCATGTGTAGATGAAACGGGGGCCCTAAATTGAAGCAGCGGGTTCTTTAAAACAACGCTTCAATTTGGACAAAGTAAACGCCCGTGTCATGTACACCTGTGTCTTACCTCCCTCTCTGGCGGTGGGCAGAGCGGTTGCTGGCAGCAACTGTCCCCCCCCAGGGAGCACCCACCCGCAGGCACCTGACTCAGGTGGTTCCAGGGGGCACCGCACCTGCAGAGGGAAGGACCGGTTCCCCACGCAGCTCATGAAGGCAGGCAGGCTCCATGGGGGAAAGAAAAAAAAAAAGAAAAAAAAAATCAGGCTCACTGGGGGTTTTTTTTCCCCCTCTTTGGTGGAGCCTGCCTTCCTGGGCTGCTGCCAGGCTGCCTGCATGGGCGTTGATCTCAGTGCTTTACTCCGTGGCTGTAGTTCAGCAAACTAAAACTCCTCAGAGGTGTTTTAGTTTGCTGTGCCCCAAAGTCCTTTAAGGTGCATTATACCGCCAAATGTGCTACAGCGGCTGAAATTAATCCATAATATGCCACCAACACGTGCAAACGCCAACACCATTAAAGCAGTGCAAAAGCATTTAACCTGCTTTAAAATGTCATTCACATGCGCCCCTAGTTTCGTCTACACGTGCCCTTGGAGCACCAGTTCTCTGACAGATTGCACATTGCCAATTTAAAATGATACATCCTTAAATACCACCATCAAATTTTTCAGTTCAACCTTAAGTACCATCAGCAAATTTTTGTCATATTAAGTAATTATAATAATCTGTTAATGCATACCACTGACAGGTTGTCTGTGGACCACTGGTGGTTATGCATACCAAAGATTGGGAACCACTGCCTTGGAGCATCAACAGGTTTAAAAGGTAGGAAATTTTCCTGTATGACTCATTCCTAGGATTTGCATTTCTAGTTTATGAATAAGATAACCAGTATTACAAGTATTTGTTTCAACCTGATCTCCAATAGTGACTCCCTCTGTAATCTTGATCAAGTCAAGTGCCTTCTGTGCCTCAGTTTCCATATTTATACCATTAATTTACATCCTTCATAGACTTACTGTGAGAATTAGTTAATTTATGAATCTGATGCTAAATAGATGTTTAGCAGCTCTCGGACTCACACAATAAATGCAGTTTTGGCCCCACACTTGAAGAAAGATGTGGACAGAGTCCAGTAGGTAGTAAAAAAAAATATTAGTGGCCTGGGTGTCAAGCTGCAGTTTTGAATATGGGGCCTTGGCCTGGTCAACATAGCTGCTTGTCTCAGCCTTCGACCCTGTGGCTAATTGCCCAGGCTGGTTAAGGCCAGCCTGAAGCCTCCCACGAGTCCTAACTTTCTGCATACTCCCTGTCAATGGAGTGGTTGGCCAGGGTCAGATGACTCTCCACTTCCTCCATACAAGCCCCTGAGCCAGAACAGGAAGTGTCCAGGCAATAAGGTTCAATCTGACTCAAGGCTGCTTTGCTGTTTCTGCTAGCTTGCTTTGTGATTCTGCTCTCTGTGTGATCTCATGGCTTCTTGATCTAGCTTGTTCCTAGACTCCACCCTCTGCTTGACCTCCCAGCTTCTTAACTTGGCTTTCCCCTAGACCCTGCTCTCAGCTTGACCTCCTCGCTTCCTGACTCAGTTTGCCTTTGGATTCTGCTCACCCATCCTCATCCTGGTTGGTGCCTTGATCCCCAAGTGGCCCCAGACCCAGCCATCCATGTGCCAGCATGACACTGGGAAACACAATTTTTGAGGAAAGGCATAAAGAACTAGGATTGCTTAGTCTAGAGAAGACTGGTGGGGTGGGGCGGGGCGGGTGTTGATAACAGTCTTCAAATACCTGAAGGGCAATTTGATGGAGACAGCCTTTTCCCTGTGGTTGTAGGGGACAGGACTAAAAGCAATGGCCTCAAGCTTCAACAAGGAAATTTATATTGGAAATTAGGAGGAACTTTCTGGTTATGGGGGTAGTCAAGCACTGTAACAAGCTACCTGGAGAAGTTGTAGAATCTCCATTCCTGGAATTTTCAAAAGCAGTTTGGGCAGACACTTGGCTAGGATGGTTAAGTTAGGGATGATCCTGCCCTGAGGAGGGGGCTAGATGACCTTGTGAGGTCCCTTCCAACCCATACTTCCCTATGATCATGGCAGATAAATTCTATATCAACAAATGCAAGGCAATGCACATTAAGGAAAACTACCCTAAATTATACATACGCAATGCTGCACTCTGTGTTACAACTTAGGAAAAAGATTCTGGAGTCACTGTAGGTAGGCCTCTCAAATATCACCTTAATGTGCAGCGGTGACCAAAAAAGCCAACAAAATGTTGGGCGTCCTTAAAAACAGAACTGAAAACAAAATGGAAATCACATTATGCCACTACACAATGTCACAACCCAATTAAGCAGTGCCCATGCCACTAGCAAGAGATACCATTCAAAGCATTCTCACTCCGCACTGAAGTCAACCAAGGGTTAAAAAGAAAGCCCTTGCCGGTAACAGCCTTTTTTGCTGTGCATGCCAACGAAAGAGATTTATGGCTGCGTCACTAACAAGAAATGAAACTTTAGCCTTCTGTGCTTTACATAAATCATTATAATTGGTCAAAGTAAACAGGGAGTAGCCCTGCAATAAAACCCTAGCAGAGACCGCTATATAATTGGCGATTCTAATTAAATTTATGACGTGGTGTGAAACAATTGGTTATTACACAAACAAAACCCGCTTGCACTTCCGCAAAGTCGGAGAACTCTGAACACAACTAAAAGAGTAACTTGACAATCTGATCAATTGTCAACGCCTTCCCGTCACGACCTCCCAGACGTACCCTTCACCTGCATGCTCGATAAGACGTAACCTGCCGACCACCGGCCCGTATATACATCTGCAGACCGACCTAATGAACTCTAAGCTGTAACTAACTAAGTATCTCTGACCTCCGTCATTCACCACCTTGACGGCGTAAGTAAACAATCTTGCTTTGCAACAGATAAGCGTCCGTGCCTAATTCCACTCCAAGTGTCACAAGTACCCACCTGCTGGGCCCCTAAGGCCCCGGACCCCTCGCTGCAGTGCACGGCAGTGACACACAACTCCACAGTGTGCCCACATCTTGAATACTGTGTGCAGTTCTGGTCTCAACGTCTTAAAAAAGATGAAGTAGAATTAGAAAACATGTGGAAATAGGCAATCAAGATGATCAGGGATATGGAGCAGCTGCCATACCAGGAGAGACTAAAAAAGGGTAGGGCTCTTCATTTTAGAAAGGAAAAGGCTAAGGCAGGATATGATAACCTCATATAAAGCTCCCCTATAAAATCATGAAGGGCATGGAGAAAGTGAATAGAGAACTGTTATTCATCAAGTGCTAGCGTACTGAAATTAGCAGAAGACAAACTAATATGAGAAAGTACTTTTTATGCAGCATGTTAACTTGTGGAACTCATTACCACAGGAGGTTGTAGAGACAAACAGTGTAGCTAAACAAAGGGCTAAACAAATTCATAGGTGATAAATCCATTAATCGGTATTGAAAAGAAGAGTCAGGGATGTATCCTCTGGCATGTCTAAAAAATGGTGGATGCCAACCAAGCTATGACAGAGACAGATCACTCCAGATATACCCTGTTTATATGCTCTTCTAAAGTATCCACTCCTAAAACAATTGGAGACAGACTACTAGGCTAGATGGATCTTTGGTCTGATCCAGTATGTCACTTCTTATTTCATAGATTTCATAGACATCAGGGCTGGAAGGGACCTTGGAAGATCATCGAGTCCAGCCCCCCACCCAAAGGGCAGGAAGTCAGCTGGGGTCATATGTTCTTATGATCCTATATACAAAATGCTTTGACCATGGGCAAGACTAAGAGAGAGCTAATTTTAGTATAAAATGGAAAGGGTTTGCTTTTCTATTACTGAAAAATTCAAAAAGAGAAAAAGAAAACATTGGAAAAATAAAATGATTAAAAAGAATAGGCCTAAAATGGGGAAGATTTTTAAGTATCAACTGAGGTATGTGTGATTTTTCAAATTTTAAATTAAAGAGAGCTTTATTGTTGAGTGAATGTTTGCTATTAAATATCCTGCAGTTTTCTTTTCCTTTTTTGTATGTCAAAGATTAATAACACACATAAATGCAACTATTTTTATTCAACAGTTTCAATATAAGTGCTATTGAAAAATAATCAATGAGAGATGGTGTTGACAATCCAAGTTTATCCAGATAGAAAAGTGAAAGAACTTGAAGATGTCTTTAAATTACTAGGAAATGGGACTTCAATGCTTAAGGTAAGAGTGAAAACCGAGAGAAAACATTCAGTGGTAAAGACAGCTTTAAAATAGATGCAAGAATCCTAATAGCAAAAGTATCATTGACAGTATTTTCTGAAAGATAAAACAGATTTTATTCTAGTTACATGAAGAGATGTTTGTGCTGAAGAAATGTAAAAAGTGAGAGATGTTCATAACTTGAATAAGACACAAGTGATCTACTGTGTTAAAATCAGATCTTTGTTTGACATAGCCAAAAGACAGGGTGACTATATGGGACGTGAAATGGGGGAAGCTGCCTGCCTGCCTGCCCCCCCTCCCCCCTCCATCTCCCTACTGCAGGCAGTCAATGGCCTGTTAATGACCCAGTGTCATTTGCATCACAGGTGTTAACAATCACCTGTGAAGTAATAATTAGTGTTATAGAGATTCCTATTTCACAGCTCCTGCCGCTCTGCCTCCATGCCCCCGGCTGGCTTTGCCTCTGCACTGCCCCAGACCCAGAATGCTCATTTTAAGTTACATTGGTAGGCAAGACTAGGGCCAGGACCAGCCTCCGAAATCTAGTACTGTCCTGGTCAATCCAGGACATATGGTTACCCTACCAAAAGGTCACCAGCTTAGGAACACCCTGGAGTGGCCCACATGTGGCATTTCCTGGAGACTGCCCTGCCACAGGCAGCCCCATCACACCATCTAACCCCACCAAGGTGCAGTTTCAGGTCTTACCCAGGACTAAAAGGAATCCTCCATCCCCATAGTTCCTACCCTGACCTCCAGGTGTAACAGGAACGGTAACACCTTAAGCCATGTGATGTTACTCCTCCAGCTCCCCAGATGTAGCTGCCAGCCCTGCTCCCAGGGTCCGGGTTTATACTCTCCCTGCCCAGCCCTCCTCTAATCAGAGAGCCCCCTGCAGTTACGTGACTACCTTATTGAGCTTGAACCCACCTTCCAGCTTCTCCACAGGCTGCCTGATGGTCTTAAAGTGGCAGACACAACCAATGCACTGCCATACATATCATAGAAAATAAAGCATTTTTTCTCTTTTACTACAGGAATTTAAACCAAATATTTTAGTGAGACTGTTGATATGTATGCTCAACTCAGGAGAAGAAGACAACCAGCTTAGCACCAAGGGACATGTTTGAATGCTTTACCTGGAGTTAAATTAATTCATTTAACATACAGTGTAATAGACAAAAAACCAGCAACATGCTAGCAGTTGCATAGGGCAGGATAACTGATGTTTAATCCTAGCTCTGACATTGACTTAGTTTATGGCCTTAGGCAAACACTTACTCTGTGACTCAGTGGGTACATTTATGTGATGCTACATCGCCATAGCAATGCACTACACTGACATAGTGTCCACGGGCAAAAATCATAATGCTGCTGCTACATTGCCATAACAATGCATTCCCTCAGGATAGCATGTTGATACAGCGACGTAGCAGCTAAAAATACCCATGTGCCACTGGCATGGCATAGTACAGGCTGCTACTGCACTGTCATTTAGTACTTCCAAAAGAAAGTACTAAATGAAGGCATGGTAACAGCGGCACCGTAGGCGCACGTGTAGACATGCCCAGTATCCCCATCTGTGAACATGTTCTTAAAAGAGTATTTAAAGCAGCATTTAGCCACATTAGTCTGAAATCACACAAAATACAGGACAGGGTGACACTTTAGGGCAGCAGCTTCCTAACTGTGGGTCACAACCCCAAATGGTGTTGCAACATTAGTGGATGGGGTTGCAGGGGTTGGGGGCTGTGGGTTGGGAGTGAGGGGCCATGCTGAGGATATAGGGCCATAAATTGGGTCATAATGCAGAAGTTTGGGAAGCACTGCTTTAGGGGTTAACTCATCCCAAAAGGCAAAAATGTCATAGGCAGTGAGGATTAATTAATTCATGTCTATGTAGTTGTTTGACTCAAGTGCCAAGTATTATTATATTTGTATGTTTTTCAGGTTAATGATTGCTAATATATGAAATATCACCAGTTTAAATGATTTTTGTGTATATTAGATTATATTCGAAGGGAGGACTTATTTTATTAATATTGTCACATCCTCTTTTGCCTGGGCAATCCCATGGAAGGAAGGAGCCCTGGGTGCTGGCTTCTGCCCCCAGTGGTACTTCTAAATGTAATATCTAATAATCATTAGATAAAATAATCATTAGATAAAATAGGAGCATAACACAGGGCCCTCTCCCTTCTAGAGTAGTTCTCAGGCAAAGTTCCTTCTGGCTTGCTCTCCTTTAAGTCCCATGCATCTTCTCATCTTGGCTGCCAAATGGGCTAGCAGGAACAAAAAGAGAGGACAACTGCAACCCTGCCTGATGGTTAGAACATTGCTGGGAAGATAGAGATGCAGGTTTAAAACCCTTCTGGCTGAGGTGAGCCTAGAATCTGAGTCTCCCATTCCTTGGGCAAGTGCCCTAACCATCTGGCCTTTTGCACTGCCACCAAAGATTTTTTAATTTTTTTTTACTGACATTCCACAAACTTTTTATGGACATAAGTTTTTACTGGGAAATGTTTAACATAATGTCAATATAACCCTTCTGCCAAGCCCTTCAAATTTAGGAATTTAATACCAACTTCTAAAAAGTCTTACTAGACTGCAGCAATGGTTGTACACTGTGCTTTCTCATGCCAGGGGCCCCTACTCACCCATAAGCCCAGTACCCCTGATTGCACCCTGCATCAAGCTGCCCCCACCCCAGGCCACCCCCCAACCTTGGCTCTGCCAGTCCTGCTTCCCCTATCTGGGCACAAACCCACATCCGGTACTTCTTCCCTGTCCTGGCCCAACAGCTACTTTCTGGCCACACCACCCATTCCCTGTCCCAGCTGATGCCTCAGACTACCCTGGGCCATGCAGCCCTAATGGCCTATGAGGCAAGCTGTCGTTACAGGCAGGCAATAGCTGATGGGATGCAGCGACAGCATGTGGTTTGGGGTTGGGGATAGAGTCCACAAAACCTGAAGGAGAGCTCCCTTCAGGGTGCTGTGCTCCCACTCTGACACAAAGTGGTGCTGCTTTGTTCCATCTATTGCATCCAGCCTCATTCCAGTGGCAGATCTTTAAGATTAGCTTACAATAATTATATGTATGTGTATATGCATGTGCATGTATATTTGTGTGTGTGTATATACATACAAGCGTCTGTACACACACACACACGTTGCTTGGAAACTCTCTTTCACATTACTTCACTGTAAGAGGAAAGGTTTGCAGGAAATGGGATCCCTTCAGGATCAAGGAACAGCAAACAGGCCAGATACAGAGGAGTTTGCTAGGGAAGGTCTGCTTGGAAAGAGAGCCAGGAACATTGTGTGGGAGGCTGGCATTTCATGAAACAATTTCATATTGCATGAAGATTTGATAAATGTAATTTATAAGGAAATATCTTTCAGCTCTTATATAACTTAATATATATATTATATATATATCTATAATAAGTATAATATATAATAAGTGAAATATATAAATATATTTATATATATGCTCATTACAGAAATGTTTACAGATATTTACAGATGTTTACAAATATTTTCTGTAATAAAATTAAAATATGTTATAGTAGGTGTTTGACTTCTAGTGTACAATTTGGTTTTTTTTTCTGGTTCTAAGATGGCAACCCTCCCTCCCAAAGCAGTATTTGGTAGGTGGGAGAGAGTGGGGGGCAAGGGGAGGGACTTCCAGTGGCAAAGGTCAGGGGTAGTGGGGCAGGACTTCTGGTCCCAATATGGTAAGCAGAGGGCAGGGCAACTATCAAGGGGCAGGGCTACCCATGTGGTCCTCAATCGCTCACCAAAACTCACTAAGCAGCCCTCCAACCGAAATAATTGCCTGCCCCTGCAGTAGTCTATACCTAACAGTACTGGTGCCATAAAAACCACAAACCCTATTTAACATTACAAATGTCACTGTCAGGCCAACCTTTTTCATACCATACACTAGCTTTTATATCATCAGGGAGATTGAACTAGATAAGAGGGGAGCAGGGAAATTATTTTTTCCAGCAATTAGAAAAAGCCATTTCTGTTTACCAAATTAAAAGCCTTTGTGAAATTTGTGAAAGCCATGTAGAGAAGGATCTCCTTTTTCCAGACACTTTTCTGGCAGATACCTGAGAGTAAAGACTATGGTCAATAACTGACTTCCTAGTTAGCTTGATTGAGAGGAGACACACTTTAAAGGGTAAATGAGCTTTATTGGAGTACTATAACGAGCTGCATTACTATAATGAAGTTACCTTGAGTGGAGCAACTTGAATTAAAAATTCAGTGAAGATCTACCCTTGAAACATCTGTTTCTATTTTAGCTCCCCTCAAATCAAATACTTAGATGATTATGAGAAACTTCTTCCCCACCTGCAAAAAGGATCAATCCTCTCCTCTGTGTTGTTCAAACCTATAAGAAACAGTTGGAGGAAAAACGTGAGTCAGGAGAGGCTGAAGTATTAGTAGCACACAGATGACACCAAGCTCTACATAAAGAAAAACCTTCAGTTACAATACACTACCATCACCTATATTTTATGCCTTCAGATTAAATTGGTCCTCAACATCACTATTTTGGCATCCCTTGTTATACTAAAAACCTAACTGGCCATGATAACAGAAAACACTTCCCTTTCTTTTCTGAGATTTGTCAAATGATTGGGTTACTTTCTAGTAGGTATAGATGGGCTTTACAGTGCTTTCATAAGAGTTTTCATACGATATTATTACAACTCTTATCAAGAGATGAAGCCACATGCCTTGTAAAAGCTCAGACTGGTAGAAATCATAACAGCATAGAACTCTATGCTCCATTATCTGGTCTGGCTTCAAATTAAATCCAGAGTCCATTTTGAAGGCTCTCTTCCAATATTCAAAGTACAGTAAATGTACCAGGAGTACCTATATAAAAAAAAATTCAAATAAAGCAATGTTACAAATGGTGCTAAAAACATGCAACTAATAACAAAACATGTTTCTCATAATTGATATACAGAAACATTACTATAGACTTCGAAGGCTTATTTATGACTCTTTCAAACAAGCTCAACAAATCATGGAATCAGAACTGACATGAAGGATCATCTGGCCCAACCCCCATAACATCCATTATAGAGAGGTCTCAAACCCAGGGCCCTAGACTTGGTAGGCCAACAACCCTGCCACTGAACTATCACCCATGAGATAATTTTTAGGATAAGGCTTTCAACCTTTTTTCATTTGTAGATTCCTAAAAAATTTCAAACAGAGGTGGAGACCTCTTTGGAAATTTCAAATGGAGTTATAGACCCCTCTGAATTGTAAGTATGGGTATTCACTTTTGATTGATCATAGTCATCCTTTAGTCACCCCTATGTCTAAGGGATCCTCTTTTGAGGACCCCTTAGACATAGTCTGCAGACCCCCAGGGGTCCACAAACCACAGGTTGAAAACCACTGTTCTATCCTAATTCCCATCACCCTGTTCTCCACTATTGTGGAAGAATCTGACTCAAAAGTTCTGCTCTTTTATGCCACATACGTACAGTATGAGTTTCTCAATAAAAATAACTTAAAAAAAGAGAATGCTAAAGGCATGATATTTCCTGTGTTAAGTAATGTCTGGTTAAGCATGTTATAGGAAAACGTTGAGAAGTTAGGAACACACTGTGCCTTACCTCAACTTCTCACAAGAAAGTCAGCCTGCCTTTTTTTTCCCCTGAGAAAATGCTGGAGTCCCATGATCCAGACCATGGTGCTGCCCCACATACCTAATGTGGCATGCCAGCCCTGCCTTTATGACACATCCTGGACCAACTCCATGTGCTGTATCCAGCTTGCACTGGATCCAGCCCTGCATGCCACATTCAGTGAGTGGGGCCCATCTGGTGCATACGCCACAAGTGGTGGGCAGGGCTGGTTCAGAAAGGTAGTAAAAGTTTTCAGGTTAAAAACACATAGGTTTTCTTGTGACTCAACAGATTAGGAATACTAAATGTCACAGGGGTTTATAACAGGGTGCAGTACTTCAAATAATAAGTTTAGTCACCAAGTGGAAGCCTTAACTTGGAGCATTGATTTTAAATAAACTTTTCTATTTGTACTTCAGTTTAAAGAAAGCTGCATTTTCATTGGTTAAAACAACCATTACAACTTTTTCCACACTATCAAGATACGCTATAACTACATACAGGGGCTGACCCAGTAGGGGTGTAGAGGTGATTGCACCCCTGCTGCCCCCTCCCCCACCCCTGCCTTTGATGCCTGCTCTATCCCATGTTTGAAACAACTCTCTCACAGTAGAAGCATTTCTATTCAGGCAGTAGTGAGGGAGTCAATGGCTCCCTCTTCATAGCTTGTTAAAGTCTGTGAAATGAAGAGTTGGGAAGAAATCAGGTTAAGTGTTAACCCACTCTCCTTTGTAATGGTCCAATAATCAAGATAGCCTTTCTTCTGCAATTCTGCCGTCTGTTAGTTGCTCCTGTAATGTAGCTCCCTATTTCACAGCCTTGCAGACTGATTTTAACTCATCTGAATAAAGTGTGATTTCTTTTTGCTTCAATCTTAAACTCTAGGCTCCTAGCATATTAGTAAACCTTCTAGTTTTCTTACCTGGAAAAATGTTTTGTGTTATATAGGATGATGCATCACACTATCTGCATCCTACTTTTCAAAATCCTTGGTCGCCTGTGACTAAATATACTTATTTAAACAATTATATAGCTTAATATTTTCAGGTTTAAAATCATTAGGATGTCATGGCATAAATAGCTAATGCTTATGAACACTGGATATGAACCTCGGGTGTACACAAAAGAAAATGCCACATAGTGAGAACTGGAAAACCCTAATTTATTTAGTTGATCAAAAAGAAGATTCAGAAGTACAAAATTATAATGTGTTCTTAACAGGAAGAAAATGGCAGGTATTAATCAATTAAGTGATTAAGCAAAAAAACCCCAACATAATAAGAAATAAAGCCTAGAAGCTGAAGCCAAACCAATTCAAATTAGAAAGTAGGTAAATCAAATCAATTGAAATCACAATTTAAATCACTGGCTAGGAAGCCTTATTTTAGTCACTGTTTTCTACAAGAAGTGCATTCTTGTTTGATATCCTCTATTCATTTAACTTCTTAAAACTCTGCACTTTTAGAGAGAGGTAGGGGCTTGATTCTGTTTATACAAACTTGCAGAGACACAATATGGCTGATGGGTAGGTAATCAGGTCTGTTCGCTCTCATCTCCATATACTGCTGTTAACAAGAATGTTATCTTTGGAGACACAAATCCACAGTTTGAGAGCTGAAAATAGGCATCACGGAGATGCTTAATGGGATCTTCCTAGACTGAGCACTAAGTCCCATATGGGTAGAGGGGCTGGGAACCCCATAGATCGGGTCCCTAATATAGTCCATGGCCTGCTGTGACCTATTTATAAAACTTTTCTAAAATTGTTACATGAATATATAGTCTCAAATTGTACATAATTAGAAGATATAATTCCTATTCCATGATAACATATTTGAGCTTTAACACATCTTAAATTAAAACTATCTTTATATAGGTTTTTTTTTTAAAAAGCACCTTACCAAAAAAAATAAAAAATACAATTAAATAAAAAGAAACTGAGTTAAATAAAAAATCCGTTTTTATTTTTTTTTAATAAATCATTGATTTTTATCCACCCTGGTAGGTACATTTTTAAGTTAGAATGATCAACCATTGAAATAAATGACTAAGGATGGATCGACAAGAGCCACTTCCACATAGTGATCCCTGATAATGGTGTCTGACAGCTAAGAACTTCCAAATCGACAAAAACACTCAAGAACACAAAGACAAAGATATGGACACCATTTTTGTCATTGTCACTGGAAGGTATTGTAAGGTTTTGGCCCCCCCTTTGTTGGTGCCTTGCCCACCAGTGACGTCAGGATGATCTGGTTTTGGTGCCACCTAGATGGTTCAGGCGCTGCCCCTTCTCACCTGCCACGTCTTTGATGTTGTTGTTGGGGAGGCAGTTCCCTTTCAGTGACCTGAAGGGGTCTCGGCTCTGAGGTGTCTTCATGGGGCTCCAAACCTCCCCTTTACCCCACCCTTACCACGTCCTCAGCTTGGGTAGATGCTGCTCCCTGCAGGTCTTCCTACACTGCCCACCTTGAAAAGGTCGGGTCTTCCTGGCCGTCAATCTTCAGGGGTCCGTCCCTCGTCTTCAGGTGGGCTTCCCCTCTCCTGAGAAATTAAATCTGCCCCATCTGGGGCCAAACTGTAACTCAACTGAAAATGACTGGCTTCTGCTGGCGACCCCTGAAATTCTCTTTCTCTGGGCCCTCGGTCCCTTGGGGAGACTTGTCTGTCCCCTTTATCTTAGTAGGCATGGGTACAGGCAACTGCCCTGTGCCCAGCCTCTACCAGCTCTTCTGGCATTGCCTCTCTGGGGCCCAGCTGACCTGTGGTCCAGCTGTCCTGGTCCCTCCAGCTGGCATTATCTACTTCCCCCTTCCGGGGGCTTGTGAACCCCCGTGCTCTGCCCGCTGCAGGGCTGTTTGGAGATGCCTGCGGGCTTGAGGAGCTGTCCCTAGCCACAGTGTCTGAGCTCCTGGTCAGAGCCCCTCTGCTCCCCGGTGGTGTCCCTTGAGGCTGCTGCCCCTCAGTGGGGCTCCCTTGCACCTGTTGGCCCCCCAAGGCTGCCCTCTGCCTCACCCGTCTGGGTCCTCCAGCAGGTGCCCTGCTCCTTCTTGGGGCAGCTGGAGTTGGAGCCTACCAGTTCCACAGCCAGCATCTCCCAGCTGGCGTTCTGCTCCTCACTCCTCAGCGCCGGTTCAGCTGGATGCCCAGCTGCCTTTTGAGCAGCCTGCACTGCTCGGGAGCCACGCCCCGTGTTCGCAGATACACAGGCTCAGGCAGCTGCGGAACTGTTGAGCCTGCATCGGCATCTCCTTCTTGCTGCCGCTTGCCACAGCCCCTAGGGTAAGTACTGGGGCGTGTCAGGTGAGGGTCTGGGCCACGTTGGGGGGGCTTCTGCCTCCCCTTTCATAGTCATACAAAAGAAGAATGACTAAAGAAGTGGTAGATTCTCCATTCCTTCATGTTGCTGGTTGATGATCCCTTGAAAGCTGGTTACCTTCCTTAGAGATACAATTCAAATACTTGGTTCAATTCAGTGAAATGTAGTGGGCTGTCATATAGAAGTTAAATCCAAGATGTCAAAGATCCGGCCTGCAGAGCCCTATCATCTGGCATGCATGCTGCATTCAGCCCTGGTGAAGGGCTGATCTGGCACACACGCTGCATGCAACATCCACGGGGGCGAGCCCCACACACCAGATCCAGCACACACAGCCAGTCTGATCCAGCAAACAAACTGGCCCTGCTCTACACATTTGGCCTGCAGAGCCAAATAAACTCAACACCCCGGAACTAGATGACATAACAACACTGCAGGTGTTTGAGTGCTGTTTTTTCCCAGATCACATTTAGTCAGTTTTCAAGTAGTCACTTTCATTTATCCAACACATCTGGTACATGCCTGCAATTACAGAAGCCAGAAAGAAACAGTACGGGGATTTGAACTTCATGTTCAACATTCCCACTGCTTTAAACACAAATTCCAGAAGGGTCAATTCAGTCCTCTCTCTGAGTAGATAAACTAAATATCGTGCAGTTTGATGCAAGTCAGACTAAAATAAAATTAAAAAACAAATTGCTGTTTGTACTGAGAAAACAAATAAAAGCCCTGGGACTTTGTAAAAAGAGATGGAAGAGTTGCTTTGGTGCCCTTGATTAAATTCTCTCTTAGTCACTCATGAACTACCACATGATATGTCAATTAAGTGCTGTCCTGGCAGCGGTTGTATTTTGATAATACAAGAATAGGTTTGTGAAATGCACAGAATTTTCAGTACGTAAGGGACAATTTAACTGTTAAACGTAATGAGCGGATATAAGGATTTGCATTTTAAATATACCTTAAAATTCTACCAGCCCTCATTTTCAATCTCACATTAGAGAGTACAAGTACCATGAAAGATCAGAGGTACATAATGCAAATAACTGCTCCAAAAATTGACTTTACAATTGAACATTTATTTGCTGAAAATATCCTTCATGGTAGTCATCAAATATATGCCTGAAACAAACAGCGCCATTTAAGAACAAATTAGAAGAACATCAGGAACATCTAGGTGATTTTTTTCTACCTATTATACCTTGAAACAAATAAACATACTATATTAGCAATACAGATGCACTGCACATTAAAAATCTATACATCGTCCTTTTCTCTCCCAATCTCCATAACGAGTAGGTTCAGGGCCCTTGGGTCCACCCCTCTCTTTTGTAGTAGGATTGATGCCATCAGGAAATTCTAAAAAGATAGGAAAAGGTACATTAAATGCCTATGAAGTTGGCAAATACATATGATAAAGACTAACAGTGTAAGATGTTTGCATCCCAATTCCATAACAAAATAAAGATCAACTGCTTTAAAAAAGTTGAATCTAGGCTTAACATTTTGTCAAACCAATAAAAAAAAAAAATAGAATTCAGGGAGTTTTGGGTTAAATCTCAATCATAATCATCACACACAGGTTCCTAGAGTCAAGAACCTACTACTTTATTTATGCAACTAAGCAAAGTAGCAACTAGATATTTGAAAATTTAGAACTGCTATGACTCCCACTTATTTTTAAGAAATTACTTTATTCAATAGCAGCTGCTTGTACATAACCACCCTAAAAAAAAAATCAACTCATTTTTATTTTTGTTTAGGATGCTAATTTTAAGCACCCAAGCATGAACATTTGACACAAGTAGGGGTGCACCAATAAAGATTTTTTGGTCGATACCAATGGCCGATTATTAATGAGCCATATAGGCTGATATTGATCCAATTGCCAATATGTAGCCTGGCAGCTTAAAGAGTAGCATCAGGCTGGTAAGTCTGGAGGGAAGAGGCGTGGGGAAGGGAAGGTGATGGAGGGGCAAATCGAGGCCCCCATGGTGAGGGAGGGAGTTGGGCCAGGGCCACAGCTCATCCTGGGGGCAGAAGGCGGCTTCTGCTGCTGCGTGCACCCCTGAGGTAGGCATGGGGGCCACATGTTCCTCAGATCTATACGTTGGGCCACAGTGGGCTGTCTGCTCATGGCCAGAGGCAGTGTTGGGCTTTTCCTGGTGGGAGAGCCAGGCCAGGGCTACGCTTGGGGCGGGCAGTGGCAACGCTGGGATGGGGGGGCTACAGCCATCCCAAAATTATCCGTAACCCTCCCCACAATAGCTTCCTCTTCCAGTGCCACCACTGCCCACCCCAAGCACAGCCCCACCCTGCCTCCCTCCCCACCAGGAAGAACCTGGCGCTGCCCCCGGCTTCCAGCAGGCAGCCCACCCACACCCCACACACAGATCTAGGGAGCATGTCCCCCCCATGCCTCCCCTGGGTGTGCTCACAGCGGCAGAAGCCACACCCCCATCACACTCCCCGAATGAGCTTGGCTCTGACCAGGGCCCCACCCCGCCCTGGCTGTGCAGCGCCTGCTCCTGCCCCAGCCCCACTCCCTCCCTCACCATGGACACCTTGATCTGCCCCCCCACCCTTTCTCTCCCACAGATTTACCAGCCAAATGCTTTTCTCCAAGCTACTGAGCTGCACTCCTGGCTGCATGCATGCCATGGCCGCACACATGCATGCAGCATTTATTGACATTATCATCCATATCAGCCAAAAAGGCCGATTGCTGATAATGTCCATTTTCCTTTTATCGGTGCCGATACGATGTAAACCAAGGTATCGGTTCACCCTATAAATTCTGTGCAAGGGAAATAGGGGGTTTTATAGACTAGTTTTTACTGGAATTGATCATTTCCACAGTAATTCTACTGGATGATAATTGGATGCATAGAGCTACCAGATTCTATGGCTCTGGGTGGAGGAATAAAATCTAAATATAGACAGATAAGGCAAAACATTAAATATTTACTCTGAACTCCAACTGAATACATCGTGTCATCTTAAGACACAATTCATCTACATGAATTTTCAAACATCAATATTTACCTAAATCAAAGGCTTCAAAGTTAAGATAATGCCCCCTCCCACCTCCAATAATTAGATTCTATATATGGAAAATTAGTAATTTAATCTAATTACTGGAAGATCATCTTAATTCATTCCCATACTACTATGGCAGGGAAAGCCTGCCCCCACCCCTTATCTTCCCGTGCCTACACCTGTCCCCCCTGCCACTTGTTCCCCGCCATGATGTCCCTCTGCTGCCTGCTCCCTACCACTTGTCCCCTCCCCTTAGCTGCACACCACAGGTCTCCTGCATGGCCCCTCGTTACCCCCCACAGCACAGTTTCTGCCACACTTTTCTGGCCACATGTCCCCTTCCCTGCTGCACTAGCGACCTGACCCTGGGGCAGGTAGTGGCTCAGCTCTGCCTTTAGCTCTGAGCCTGAGGCCAAAGCTGGAACGAGCTGCTGCCTGTTCCAAGCTAGCACTCAAATCTAAAATGCAACTTTTTTCCATATGGAAAGAGGGGCACAATGCAGTCTTCAACAGCAGTTAGTTTGAGCCCTTTCACAGCCAGTGCCAAATTGGAAGTACCTTTTGGTTGAGTAGCCAAAAACTGCTGCCAATTCAGCAGTTTTGCTTCAGCAATAAAGGGAGGGCAAGCAAGCTGAAGAGTAGACCGTCCTTGCTCCTCCTAGAAATATCTTTTTTCCTTCTGCCTTCCCAAAACAAGATATATCTTATTTGGGAGCATGGGGTATGGCAAAAAATGAAATATTTTTCCCTGACTTTTGGCAGTGGTATGCTTCAAGGCCTCAGCCCTGTAAGCATCTCCATGTTGAACTTCACTGAATTCAGTGGGGTACTGTGCAAATACAGCATGCCCTAAAGCTAGCTGTGTAGTAAAATCAGCTACAGCCCCTTATTTTTGCTTTACTAACCCTATTTACAACTGCACTAAAACAGACTAAGACCAGTTTCAATGCCAGCTACAAATATGTCACCGTCTGTTTCAGAGTGCTCCTATTCAGACCAAACTCTCTGGTCATTTAGGAATTGCAGGCACAACCTATAACACTTACATAATACTCATTTATTGTTAAAGTAAGACTTACTTTCCAGTGGTTCCCTTTCTACATTAGACTCTTCTGGCTCATCAAGACGACCTACTGGTAATTTTGCTTTCTTAAGCAATTGCTTGGTAGGCTCAGACTTTCCTTCAGTGTTAGAACTAGTCCTCCTTGAAGAACTGCATAGAAGAGTTGACCCTATTAAATGAAGCATTTAATTAAAGCATAGGCAGACAAGGTTCTTTGGGTAAATCTGATACCTTATCAGACCAAGTCAAATAGTTGGAAAAATGCTTAGCAAGCTTTCAGGCACAAACACCCTTCATCAGGCTGAGGACTTTTATATCAAATATCTGCATCACTCAATGTTTATAAAAGCTTTGAAAATCTGCACCTACTAAAAAATGAAATATTCATTTTAGGAAGAAACACTAGGAACTTCAAAGATATATTTAAGCTTTAAAGTGCACTGCACTATCCCCAAAGTCCACTCTGATCTTCTGCCCAGTCTGCTGCTGATTTCTGCTTCCTCCCTTGTGCTTCTTGCTCAATCTTCCACCGTGCTGCCTGTCCTCTCTCCAATCTACCATGTGCACCACACAGGCTGCTCATGGTGCCATCTGTGGTATCCATACCACAGGTTGGTCACTTCTATTCTAACTATATTCCAAGTTCTCAAACTCAAAGTTATAAACCACATAAATATCCCATGTTTTCATTTTTCTACATTTCAATAGTTTTCAACCTTTTTAAGGTCCTGGGCATCCCTCATAACTGTTTGTTTGTTTGTAATTATTTGGCAGCACTGCAATGGAACTGCCCATGCACCTCGTGCAGAGCCAGACCAGTAGGGACTGTTGCAAGAGCTCGTGCCCCTGCCTGCATTAGGGTTGGCTAACAAACGTGAAGCAGGCAGCAGCACCCCGTCTACGGCAGCCCTTCCCAATCCAACATGCATGCTCTTCCCACACAGAGACAAGCACTCCTGCCTGCTTCAAGTTCATCAGATTATCTAATGCAGGAAGGACTGCACACTATTGCCCCCGTCCCTGCTCCCCAGTCCGGCTCTGCAAGAGGCACATGGGGCAGTGTCAACCAGTTGCAACACTGGCACCCACACTGTATCACTACTGAAAGGCTCTTACAACCCCAGCTGAGAATCACTTGTCTACATTATACATTTTGCTGATATGCATCCACACATTTTACTTCCTCCAGAAAGCCTTAAATTCCTCTGCGCAGCCTGCCGATTTGTGGGTCTCGCCTCCTATAGGAACCTATTGGCTGTTTAGGAAGACCTTGCAGACTGTGAGGGTGGTCAACCCTGGAAGCAACCTAGAGAAGCTGCCACATCTCCACCCCGGGGCAATCTCAGCCTCTTGTCTGGGGGGATCCTGCCTTGGGCCCGGGGCCAAAGTACACCGTCTCATGAGGTCCCTTCCAGCCCACTTGAAGCCGGGAAAAAGAAAAAGCAGATGCTGCAAGCGTCCCTGAGTGCGGACATGTGGGGTCCCCTTATAACAGGAACAACGTGGAAGGAAAAGCTTTTCTCTCCGAGCATTTAAACGGTGATTTGGGGGAGAAGAGTCTGGCAGCGCGAGCTGCCGGGAGAAAGGGACGCGGGATGCCTGCGGGGTCTGAAGACGTATCTTCCCGAAGTCACGGACCAGACCCGACCGGACCGGACAAGAAAGGACGGGACGGGACATAACGGGACGAAGCGGTTTCCCGAAGTCGGGCGCCGAGGCCGGCAAAACGCGAAGCACCAGGCACACACCACAGGGCGGGGCCGGAAGCGCGCGCGCGCGCACTCCACCGGAGCCGAGCCAGGCCGAGTGCCCCAGCACCACAGACTCGGCGCGTTATGTCACGTCACCCTGGCCTAAGCGCGCTCGTGCGCCACTCAGGGTGCGCATGCGCAAGCAACTTCCACGCTGCTCGGGGCTCCGCAGGAGCAGCCCCAGCCCCAGCCCCAGCCCCAGCCCCAGGTGCGCTCTGGGGTCTCCCCCGCTCCCTCCCCCACACCCGCCGCTTACGCGCAGCTCCCGCCGCGGGGCGAAGCCGCTGCAGAGCCCCCGCCGAGGGGCGAAGCAGCTGCAGAGCCATGGCGGGGCTACTCGAGCCCGGGGCGGGGCGGAGGCAATGCGCAGGCGCAGCTTCCGCTCCCGCGCAGCTCCGCTCGGGTGTAGCCGCGCCTTTCCTGCGCGAATATTTGCAGACTGGGGGGGAGGAAAGAAGCCAACGCTGGGGGGAAAATACAGAGCTCCGACTGTATCTCCAGCGCAGCTGGGCTTAGCCCCGAATACTGGATCGTCCGACAAAAAATCTCATTTCAGAGATTTGTAAGGTCCGGACTACGGTGAAATAGCTGGTGCTAAAGAAAAACTGCGGGTTGAGCCGGCACGTTGAGTAGGAAGAGCAAAGCTCCGCGGAGGTATTTCGTCGACCTCGAGCAAGGCCTACAGCTTGACGATGCTTGCGTGGAACTGGCGGTCTGCTTTGTGCCATGTGTGGCATTTTCCCTTCAGGTTTTTTTTTGGTGCAGCCACAGCTACTTTGATGTTTAAGGCTGAAACTAAAGGAAAGCCCTGGTCCCTACTGGAAATGCAATATATGGCGCTGGGTGAAGACAGTAGAGAGGAGAACATGGTGCACACACAAGAAAAATGCTGGTGCCTGAGGAGAAAGTAGTTTGGGGAGAATTTAGGGAGACAAACCGAAATATGCACATACAAGAACATGGCCGTGAAGAAAAGTCAAGTTTTCCCTAACTCTGTGTTACCCCCTCAAACAGGAGACTAGTATAGTAGCTTGAACTGACCAACTGGGGCAAAATTAATTTTTAAAAAGTATGTTGGGGTTGCAGTAGTTCAGCACCATTTATTTCTAAAAAAAATCTGCGCTGTTATTGCAGGCAAAAGGAAAAAGCAAAAGAACCTAGAAGTGACTGCAGAACTTACTGACCATTCCTGGTAATGCACTCACTTTTCACACCCTAAGAATGAAATAAAGTAGGATAGTGAAACACTTTAATCCCTACCTAAAATTAGTTTATGCAAGAAAAGCAGGATTAGGTGTATTCTGTGGACACTGAATCAGCTCCTTGTCCTGAATTATATACGTTTAGCCTTTGTGGTTGTGGAGAGAACTCTTACAACATGAACCGAATGCATCCGATGCCCCCGTCTCTTGGGCTCAGCAGAGAAGCTACAAAAAATACTGAGTGCTGTGAACTGTCCCATTCATCTCAATCAGGACTCAGTGGTCCCAACAAATACAAAGCTACAGAATGTGGCATGATTCCAAGAAGCCACATCATTCTGCAATTTCCCATTTTGTTGTGGCTACAGTCTGGCATTATTTTCATTTCCCTACCCCTTATTCTATAGCAGGGCTGTCCAACTGGTGACCTGCAGGCCACCTGGTCCACAAGGAGTTAAGTTGCAGGCCCTTCCACCCTGGGTTCCCTCTCTCTCTGGCTTCCATGCCTGCCCCCACCCAACAGAGCAAGGGGACCTGAGGGTGAGCTTGCAGGCACCTAACACAGCTGCCTTGCTGGAGATGGTGATGGGCATGCTGCAGCAGGGGTTGGAGTACAATCTGCGTGGCACATGGCCTGGAGGGTTCTTGGCTTGCCCTGTTGCAGCCCCCAGCTGCTTAGAAGTTGGATAGCTCTGTTCTATTGCTTTCCCTTTGAGGGAGTGAGATTACGCTGTACGTAGTAGTTTCTCTGTTTTGTTCCTTAACACCAGGTGGTTGGAAAGCCAAAGCTTGAGTCCATTCTCCAGCCAGACAGCTTAGTGAGCCAGATGGGTGGGCTGGTCATACGAGCTGGTTGCCTGCAAACATCATTAGAGCCACTGTCAGAGAACATACGCTTATGAATTCTAAAGCTGGCTCTAAGCTCCCCCTTCCCGCCTGGCACATTTCAGGATTTCTTAACCAGGCTGCTGGTACAAGAGAATGCAGCGTTCCTAGGCAGGCCATCTGGGCAACAGAATGAGGAAAGAATTGCTGAAAATACATCAAATTCTATTTGGTATTTCTAACTACAAACCACAGGTGTGTTTCTTTTTGCATCGGAAAGGCAGTATATGGGCAGACTGAAGGGTACATCATGGCTACGGAATAAATACATTTTGCCATGGAATTTCAATAATTTTTGCTGAAAATATTGGTGATTTCTGCTGCAGAATGCTATGAAGCTTTAGGACCTCGATACCAGCAGCAGCACATGGATATGATTTGATTGAAAACCCTGTTCTCCAATTACCAAAAAGGGAGGAGGGAGAAAAGCGTGTGAAGACAATGCTTCGGGATAAGAGTATGTTGAGAAATCTCCCTTCACAAGTAGAAACCAGGGACTACAAAATGTGGAGACACCCCCCCCCCCCCCCTTTTTTGTTTTAGCAACTGGGGGGGGGTTTTTCCCCCCCCCCCGTCCTTTTTGGTTTCAGCAACTGGGTGTGTATTCTCCAAATCTATTATACCAGATCAATTACCAAGTTTAATTCTAAAAAAGGATTCAGATACAAAATCAGAAACTCACCCAAACATGTAGATACCAGTCTCACTGTTTGTGCAGATTTCCTAATCATATCAATGGTAGTTTGTGCAATGACAGGAGAGAATATTGCCACAAGAGTTAAAAAAAAGAACTGGAGATTTTATCAGACAAAGTTATAGATCTCAGTTTTATATTTCTTTGTAAGGCTGCAAATGAAGAAGAATTCTAGGACCTTGGTTCAGTGCCACCTCAAAAGGAACAGTTCCATTTATAATAAAATTACCAACAATTTATAGTTGCTGTTAGTATCTTGGGTTTGCTCTCATCCAATTACAAACCAGCATCAACTCTCCCTAAATTTAAGAGATCTAAAAGAAAGTGTGGCTTTTAGTTTCCCACAGAAGGTTCATACCTAAAGAGATTTTCCAACACATTTAAGCAGTTTCTTTCAATGTGTTAAAAGACATTTTAAATCAATCAATGTGAACCAGACAAAACTATTTTTTAGACCAGAGACCAGATTCAGTTTTGCAGGCACTTAAATGGGACTTGGGCAGAATTTGGGCAGCTTTATTTTGAAGAGCAATCTAATTGGCCCTACTCAGCAAGCTAAAAATCCAGTAGATGCCAAATTTAAGGCTGCACCTCCATTTTGAATTGCAAATTTCTATAAGAACCTAGACTTAGACTATCTTTAGAAGCTATCCAGTTTCATCATGTAAGTACCTAGCTCCTAGCTAAGCATCTGTGCAATCCAGATTGTTGCCTTCCCCATACTAAAGTCCAACATAATCCATTATTTACCAATAGCACTACATTCAGCTCATAAAGGACAGTGGTGGTTTCTGCCCTTAGGCACAACAGCTTAGTGATAAGAGCACTCACCAAATAAGCGAGACTGTTATACGTCATCCACAGCTTCAGGAAATTAAAACACACATCTCTCACTTCCAAGAGATTAAAACACATCTCTCACTTCCTAAGCAACCAGGCTAATAGAATGTAGCATGCACACTGTAGTTTGGTCAAATGCAGACTACTGAACCAACTGAAAACGTGTTTAGGAGACTAGAAAACAGAAAAATGAAAGCGCCCCCAGTTACAGCTCACCTTCCCATGAGACCTCCGGAGCGTGGGTACAAGTACTCATGTCCCCACCCCAAAGAAGCATGTTGGCCTGGGTGTTCACTCCCACCTCTGGTATCAGAACCATAGCACTCTAATGCCGAAAAGGTGACCATTCTACCTGGAATGCTAGCGCACTATTCCTGTACACACCTCTGAACATGATAGTTGTGAACTGGTTCCCGGTCAATGACATTTGTTATGTGTGTCCTTACCCACAGACTCCTGACTGATTTTACACAGTTCATGGGCAAATCTGCCCAAACTAGATCATCCTTATTGGACAAGGTGTCTAAGCAGCCATACAGATGTTCCATCTGCTAAGTGAAGGTGCTAAGTAACCAAACTGGGTATGGCCCAAAGTCCCCTAAACTCACTGATTTACTGATGGCCAAAGTATTTAGCTTCTTGTTGACAAACTCTCTGAACACAATTCAAATATTTACAAGATATTAACATGAGTGTAAAATGCATTTTTCAATTACTAATAAAATTAGCCATTTTCAGTAGCAATGTTTTTAGGACCTCGGTCTCCTATCAGCATCATAAGGACTTGCACAACAAAACTTAATAAAACAGTACTATTTAAAAGTGAACACATGCTACATTGCCAACTGTAGTCTGAGATGTTCATTTGAAAACTAAACTACAGGGGAAATTAATTTATTAAAGATCACATGAATATTGCACATCTAAATGCAATAATTATAATTAATTATTTCTCTTTTAAATCCTACAAAATATATGAACCCTCCCAGTACTCTCAAACTTAGCAAAAGATTTCACTTTCTTAATTGCTTCTGTCAGAATCATTTGTTCATTTTATTAACACCAGATGCAATAACACAATGCTAAAAAGAAACATGCATTAGTTATACAACAAATTTATATTTTTCAAAAAAAAAATGTTCATTACAATTAGTGAACGCACATATAACCTCCTTTCCACCTTTAGTGCATTATTGTTGACAGGTAAAAGGGGAGGGAGGAGAAACTGAACTCAATGCTATTTCAGCACCAGTAAAAAGTCAATAGACCTTTAACATTCCTGTATATCAAAAACATTTTATCTTTAACACTAAACATGTAAAGTTTATAATTTTATCCCATTTCAAGATGCATTGATTTATATTTACAATACTTTGTAGTCAATAAAACATTTTAACAATATTTAAAAATTATCTAAATTCAGAAAAGTATTGCAGAAATTTATAACCTTTACTTATATTAGGTACATATACGGAAGTCTGTGTAAAAGGTTTATTTGAAGAACTGAATTGACAATGTAAGAGCAATTCTATTAAATTTTGCAAAACTCCAATTATTTGAAGGCAGCTGTCATTTAAACATTCAAAAATCTCAATTGCTGCTTACTTCTGAAAACTAAAGTTCCAGTAATAAAAGCGAATATGTAAACCAACATGTTTTTTAAAACATCAGTAGAAATATATTTCCACATGTTTAGTAATGATGATGATGATTTTGTAGAAAACTGTTAAAGATGTAGTGATATCTGATGACTTAGTTTGCTCATGAAATAATGGTCTTTCCCAGACCTTTGGATATAGTTGTTTTCAAATATCTGATATTTTAGCAGCTAATTGTTTTTTCCAGTTAAATTTTCTACAATGCTAAAACCTTACAACTGAATGTATAATACCTTATTACAATTTTTATATTCCAATTTATTTTGGCATTCAAAGTCTCATAAAATGCAGCCATCGCTTTGCACTGACTTTTGTAGTCTAGGAACCAATAATAAAACAACCAAATGTACATAGTGTGCTTCAATCTCCGCTCAAATAATTAGGTACCCCAAAATTAAGAAAAAGTAATAGAAAAGTAAAAAGAATAAAATAAAAAAATATTGCACAGCCACATCACCTAGAAAGTAAAGTTGATGTTAAAAAAGCTCTAGACATGGATGATATAAATTATCTTCCATATAAAAAGTATAAATATCTCTTAAAATACAGCTGCAGCTATACTTTAATACCACACATTATTTGATTCATTTGTTAATGAGGTAATAGCCAAGTATCTTACAATGCTTTTCTTCTACTGGAAATATTTTAGGGCAGCAACCAGAAAGAACTTTTCTAAAAATATTTCTGAATCAAGAACAGCAATGTGTGCAGCTCTCCCTATTAGAGAATCTGCTGTATTGGGCAACGCATTAATTACATTGTATCGAACCAAATTACATTCCTTGTTCTGAAGAACTGGAAGAAGCAGGTTCTGGATCATTTCAGCATAAATTGGTCCTGAAAAACAAAAGAAAATATGTTTCCCATCCTCCTCCCTTTAATCATGCAGTGCTTATTAGGAGCTAAAATCTGCATAAGTGGCAGTAAGTGGCACAGGTCTAAGTGGTGGAGTGGGATTTGTGATATCTAAGTACCACTTGGATATGTGGTAAGTGGAGAAGGATCTGGCCCAAAACATTCTGTTATTTCTCTAAGAAGCGGTGAACACATGAAGACTTATTTTTACAAATTTCTTTTAGAAGGCAAGATTCTAAACAGTTTTACTGTTTAGATTTCATAGTGAAAATGCATTTATAAATTCAGGATGACACCAGCATCTTTTTGCCTATTTTGCAAGGCAGATGTGCTAAAATACTAATGTCTCAAAATATTTCAATAATAGATATAAAAATAAATGATCCATCTTAAACAGAAAATAGTAACTTTATTTTCATTGCCAGGATGGTACTGGGCCTCTGCTAAGCAAAGCCTGCTGAAGTTTTGCTGCAGACAGCATTCAGCTCCAAAAGTCAATGGCAAATTACTTCAATGGGATTGTGGTTAAGTTCTACATCAGAGTATATGTAAGCACTCAAAACAAGCCTCTTCTTTTAGAGAACCAAAATATTTCATACATACATATGCACACACATATGTTGGCTGTTCATCTTACCCTCTGTTGTAAAAACACACGTACTTTTGAAACACAACTAGCTAGCCCTGCTCATAGTTTCTTTTCTGGGTCGCTTTTTTTTTTACCTGATTGTTTATCTTTTAAAGCCGTTTTACACATTTCAATGCGGGCAGAGTGATAAGGAACATAACGATCCTGCAGAGATCCTACTAACACTACATTTTTAAAGTAATGAAGACCTGTGGGAAGAGGGAAAAATGTAAATATAAGTAGATAGTAATGTTAAAATTGTTGCCAAACAAACGTTAAAACCAAAACCGCAAACCCTGTGCCAATTTTATAACAAGTTCTTGTTAAAAAAACCCCAAAAACAGACAGAAGACCAATTCTATTAATGAGAGCTGAAGGCTTCGTAAGTTGTCTAGATATTGCTTCCCCTACCTAAATCCATACGTTAAAATACGTTAAAGTATCTTAGGATGCCCTAACAGTAATGGTTCCCTTTATGTTAAAGTTAGCTAGGGTGTTGTTACATATTACCTTTAAACCATTCCAAAGGCACTTAAACTGGGAACATCCATATATTACAGGATGTTAAACTGTGCTAAGCACCCTCTGAACATTTAAAGTTATGCCACTTTGGCAAGTATTATCTTTGAGCCATTCTATCTAGCTAGAAATCATAAAAAACAGAAAATTAGGGTTGAAAGGGACCTCAGGAAGTTATCTAGTCTAACACCCTGCTCAAAGCAGGACAGGTCCCAACTTTATGACCCCAGGCCAAACTCTATCATTTAAAAACCTTCAAGGATTGAGACTCCACAACCTCTCTGGGTAGCCTGTTTCAGTGTTTTACTACCTTTCTAGTGAGAAAGTTTTTCCTAATATCTAACCTAAATTTCTCTTGCTGCAACTTGAGACCATGCTCCTTGTTCTGTCATCTGCCACCACTGAGAACAGTCTAGCTCCATCCTCTTTGGATACACCTTTCAGGGAATTGAAGGCTGCTATTAACCCCACCCCCCACCCCTCCAGTCTTCTCTTCTCCAGATTAAATAAGCCCAGTTCTCTCAGGCTCTCCTCATAAACCAGGTGCTCCATCCACCCCCTAACCATTTTCGCTGTTCTCCATTGGACTCTCTCCAATTTATCCACATCCTGTCTGAAGCAGGGGGGCCAAATCTGGACATAGTATTCCAGATGTGGCCTCATCACTTTCAAATAGAGCTAGGATATTATTTGTTATAAAGAGGGAAAAGTGACAAATTTATAGTCATCCAGCGTCTCAGGATGCACCCTCTCAAGCTCTACTGCCCATGGGGTGGTACTGACCCCAAGCCAACACCCCACCTGTCTCCAGTGGGTATTATCCCTGCCAACATGGCATCACACAACTGGTTATAAGAACCCCAGGAGACTTGATCCAGGCCTCTGGGTAGGGGGATGGTCCAGGTACATGGCCTTCCCCTCAGAAGGCTAAGCCTTTGCCCCACATCTAGGCATCTCTCCCCTAGCCAGAATGTGCAGCCTAAACCTACTCCCAGGCCTGGGCTCTGAGGCTCCCAGTGCTTTAAGTGGGGCAGAGCTGCAAGTTGCTATACTCCTCCTTTAGCTCAATGGCTGAAGAGCATACAAAACCACTGCAGTGATTTTAAAGCTCTCCAGCCAGGGATACCACAGAAGCTGTACGTGTCTGGTGCTGAAATGCTATCTTTTTTTGAGAGGCAGTGATTTCTTAGATATCTTCTACTGGACCAACTAGATAGTTGGGATAAAGTTAGACAAGCTTTCAAATGCAAGACATTTTTCCTGTTTTTTTTTTTTTTAAAGAAATGTTTCGTGTTTCAAGTCAAATCAATCAAATGAAGTCCAAATCCATGAGTCAGTCCAGAACCATAAGTGGCCCTACAACCAGCAAACATCCTCCACCCCCACCACGGTTTTCAGACATTTCCAACATCTTTTGGCAGGCATCCTACGTGCAGACCCAAGGCTGGAGTCTTGGGGTCTGGATGCCCCCAAGTTTCACCTGCCCTCAGCCATATGGCCACAGAAGTAAGCTAGGGAGGAGCCTCCCATTTCCATAAAGTGGTCTTTAAGCCCCAAAACCTTGGCGGGTACTAAACCATTCCAATCAGACACAGGGGGAACCACATGCATGTGGCCAGTAATACAGCCAGACAGTGTTGTGGAGAGCAGCTGCCCCAGCAGCCTGCAGCTAAGTCTGTGGGGGAGCATAAGAGAGGTGTGGGGGGGCAAAAAGAGGCTGAGGTGGTGGCCCACACAGTGAGGGAGGGAGTGGGGCAGGATTGGTGGCTGGGGGCGCTGCCCAGCCAAGGCAGTACTCTAGGGCAGAAATGCATGGCTTCAGAGCCTGGCAAGGGAATAGGACGGAGCCATGGGCAGCTACTTTGCGGGGGAGGGGAAAGGCTGACAGGAGGGCCAGCTCCCAGCTGCTGCACACACTCCTAGGAGGAGTCAGGCACCATAGGCAATGCCTCAGGGAGGGTATGGGGGAACATGTCCCCCCAGATTTCCATGCGCCCACAGTGGGGCATGGGGCTGCAGCCTGGCTGGACCTGGTGCAGGAGGGTGAAGCAGGGTGGTAAGACTGGTTGCTGCTGCTGGGACCCTCATGCCAGCTGTGCCACCATGAAGTAAGGTGCTGTCAGCACAAGAAGTAACGGACAATGGGTGGTGAGTGAGGGCCACCCAGGCTACACCTCATTCCACTTCCCCTCTGGGGCAGAGCCACAGTCTGGCATGTGAACAGTTTCATAGTTGGTAGGGTCAGAAGGGACCTGAGCAGATTTCATAGACATCAGGGCTGGAAGGGACCTCGGAAGATCATCGAGTCCAGCCCCCTGCCCAAAGGGCAGGAAGTCAGCTGGGGTCATAGGATCCCAGCAAGATAAGAATCCAGTTTCATCTTGAAGGTGTTCAATGAAGGTGCTTGAACCACCTCCGGTGGCAGGCTGTTCCAGACTTTGGGGGCTCGGACAGTAAAGAAATTCTTCCTTATGTCCAGCCTGAAACGATCTTGAAGTAGTTTGTGACCATTCGACCTCGTCATCCCTTGGGGCGCTCTGGTGAACAAATGTTCCCCCAGAT
>NW_005841864.1:2595293-2602369 GCF_000455745.1 Alligator sinensis
CGGCCAGCTTGTGGCCTTTATTTCTTGTCACTCCTGGTAGTGCTTGGGGCAACAGGGACTCCCCCAATGCCTGCTGGTCTCCCCCGACTAGTTCGTAAACGGCCACTAGATCCCACCTCAGCCTTCTCTTGTGGAGGCTGAACAGGTTCAGATCCCATAGCCTCTCCTCGTAGGGCCTGCCCTGCTGCCCCCTGATCATGCGGGTGGCTTTCCTCTGGACCCTCTCCATGTTGTCCACATCCCTCCTGAAGTCCGGTGCCCAGAACTGGATGCAGTACTCCAGCTGTGGCCTGACCAGTGTCACAAAGAGGAGGAGGATCACCTCCTTGGACCTGCTTGAGATACATCTGTGGATGCATGACAAGGTATGGTTGGCCTTCCTGACCGCGCCCCCACACTGTCGGCCCATGTTCATTTTGGCATCAATAATGACACCAAGAGCCTTTTCTGCCTCCACACTGACGAGAAGGGAGCTCCCCAGCCTGTAGGTATGCTGCTGGTTCTTCCTCCCCAGGTGCAGTACCTTGCACTTGTCGGTGTTGAAACCCATCCTGTTCTCATCTGCCCACCCCTGTAACCTGTCCAGATCCAATTGCAGCCTATTCCTCCCTTCTAGCGTGCCCACTTCTCCCCACATCTTAGTGTCATGTGCTAATTTGAACAAGGTGCTTTTCACCCATTCGTCCAAGTTGCTGATGAAGATGTTGAACAGTGCGGGCCCGAGGACCGAGCCCTGGGGGACCCCACTGCCCACATCCCTCCAGGTCAAAAATGACCCGTCCACCACCACTCTCTGGGTGCAGCCCTCCAGCCAGTTAGTGACCCATCTGACTATGTAGGTATCGACACCACAGTCTCCTAGTTTTTTAATGAGAATGGGGTGAGAGACAGTGTTGAAGGCCTTCCTAAAGTCCAGAAAGACTATGTCCACTGTGACACCTGCGTCCAAGGATTTTGTGACCTGGTCATAGGCCACCAGGTTGGTCTGACAGGACCTGCCTCTAATGAACCCGTGTTGGTTGCCCCTGAGCATAATCTCCCCTGCTGGCCCCTCGCGGACATGCGCCAGGATAATTCTCTCAAAAAGCTTACCCAGGACCGAGGTAAGACTAACAGGCCTATAGTTTCCTGGGTACTCCTTCCTCCCTTTTTTGAAAGTGGGGACTACATTGGCCCTTTTCCAGTTGGAGAAGGTGAGGGAAGCACACCTCCTAGTCCATTACTCCTTGTGCTACTCGCAGCATGTTACTCCCCTGGTGGCATGGCTGGCATGGGGGTCCTGGTGGCAGAAGCAGCAATGAGTCTTGCCACTGTGCTCCACTCTGCCCTCCCACGCTGGGTTCCTCCCACAGGGCCGTGGAGGTGGCTTCTGCCTGGTGCTGATCCAGCCACACTGCAGCCCCATGCTCTGCTATGGACATACCAATCTGGGAAGACATGCCTCCCCAATGCATCGCCTATGGCCAGGCACCCCCCCTTCCCCATATACCCACCTCCTTCCCCAAACACTGGGAGGCTTCAGGTCAGGAGTGGGGAGCACCAGCAGGAAAGGGACACCAGGGGTAAGGCGGGATGTGGCACCAGGGGTCAGGAGTGATGTGCACCAGCAAGGCCAGGGGGCTGTGGGTTGGGAGTGAGAGGCACCGGCTTATCAGGCCTGCTCATCACCACAAAACAGCAGGAGACAGCTGCAGCTGGATCTGGACAGCAGTGGGGGACAGCTACAGCTGGATCTGCATCCTGGTGACCAAAGTGGGCAGGAGGAGTTCTGATTTTCTATAATAAAAAAAAAATCAAATGCCAAAATATATGGGTATTTAGAATTTATTTTCTTATAGTGATTGAGGCACTGGTAGGCTTCCCAATTGCTTTAAAATTGTAAATTTATCAATAAAATATTGTGGTCAGCTGATACCTATATGTATAATGGTGTTTCATTTTAATAGCAGAAAAACATGGATTTTGCTTTTAATCACAGAATTTGAGGGGGGGCAGAATAATCAGAGAAGTTTGGATTTTTAAATGGAGAAAACCAGGATCCATGCTGATCACTGTAGTAGCTTTCTCCAGAACCACTTCACTCTGAGTTAATCTTTCTTGAAAGCACGTAACCAAAACTATACAAAGCATTCAGAATGACTTCTTGCCATTGTCTCACACAATATTATTAATACTCCCTTGTTTCTACTGAAGATACCTTATCGCCTACACCTTAAAACTGTATTTGCCTTTGAATTTTATCTGCCAGTTTAGCAGCTCAGAGTCATCCTGTGATCAACCTAGATATGCAGATTTTTTTCTCTTAAATGCTCTCGACTGATCACTGCCCATCTTATAGCAGAAATTCGTGTTACTTGTCTGTAAGAGCATAACTTTATGCTCTGTTCTATAAAACGTCATCCCTCTCCTATTACATAAGCCCTGAAGATCATCTAATTATCCTTACATGCTATTCCAATCCTGTGTTGACGATTTCTGCTAAATACATGTAATCGGCCAAATTAATTAGCATACCCTTATTTTGTATGCCACTGTCAAAAAATGAAGAATGATCCTTGAGGTACTCTGCTAGGAACCACTCTCCAGCCATTTATGTGGTGAAAGGACCTTTTTAATTTCTTTGCAAGGTCTAGCTCAGCACTACAAACCATTCGTTTGTAGTGCTGATGCACGTTGTAATACTACAAAAGTATAGTGCTATGTAGGTGTGCAGGAAAGCTTTCTGGCCAAGGGGTAACAGAGGACTGCTCCTTAGATTCTCTCCTGTCAGTGAGCTCAGTAACTGATAGCCTGCCCTCTGACAGGCTGTCAGGGATCTGTGGTTCTTCCCAGTATTTCTGCAGTGGTGGTGGCAGCTCTTCCTGCTGCTGCTGCCACCGTAGGAACAGGGGATATTCCTGGTGTTCCCTCAGGGGCTGTGGAAGCAGGAAGAGCTGCAATCACCCCCTTGGGAAGAGTGGCTTTTCCCAGTTTTCCCAAGCATGGGTGGCAGCACTGAGGTCTTCTATCATAAGAAAAGCAGCTCTTCCTGTTGCACTCCATAGCATGTCTTCAACAGGTCACTGCAACTGAGTTAACCACTATGGACCCAGGTGCTCTCCCTCCCCGCCCCCGCCTCTTACCAGCACTACAACAGTATTGCAAAAAAGCTCCTTTTTGAAAAAGGTACTATTTTGTGGTGATTTCACCATCCTTGTAGTGCTACAAATAGTTTGAATGGCTAAACACTCACTTTCTGTAATGCTACAATGGCATTAATAGTGCTACAAATATAACACTTGACCATGCCTCAGCTTGACTTCTTACACTTATTTTATCCTTATAAAACTTTCCGAGCGTCAAGAGGCAGCTTTCTTTGCAACAGTCTCTCTTTTTGTTCCATGTTTTCCCTTTGCTTACACCCACTAATCTTTTTGAGGGAGCTGGTTATCATCCAATTAAATTAGGGGCCCTTCTCTGCAAAATTCTGCCCCTTCACCCTTCATTGGGATGCACATTCCAAAAAGTTTTTGCTACTTGGACTTAAGGAAATTCCAAGTCTCCTCCACACTCAGATCCCTGAGCTCTTCAGATCAGTTGATGCCACTGGTTGCCCTCATTTCTCAAAATTCAATCTTTGAAAAAGAACAGAAAATGTTAAATACAGACCTGTTTATCTTTCCACTTAAATTGTATTGTAACAGGAGGGGCGTCCTTGGGTCACCGTGCTCTCTCCTAGTTGCCCTCTGTACTGTGCCAAGCTGCCTACCAAGCACCCTCACATCTCGCCTGCCACGACTCTGATGTAGTATGTTTTATTGGGAGGCTACCTTTCTTCCTCTTGGCCATGATTCTCTTGCTGTCACTAGTCCCGTTTCTAGAATGGGTGTTCCGTGCAAACAGGTCCCCTGTACCACGCCCCAAGCCTCGCAGATGGAACGGATGATCTTCAGTCTCTGGTCTCATACTATCCCTTGGGCTCTCCGCAGCCCTGTCTCTCAACGGCGCCCCACTGCGCGTTCCGGCTCTCTGCAGCCGTCTGTCTCTCAATGGTGCCCCACTGGGCGTTCGGGTTCTACACAACCTTTTCTCGTTTTGCCTTACCAGGCACTCGGGGTCGGCACACTCCCGCTGCTGCGCTCTTTTTGGCACTCGGGGTCAGTACACTCCCGCTGCTGCCCTTTCGGGCTTACGTTGGTCATTGCCCCCCGCTCTGGGGCCTCTCACAGTGCTGCCCCCACTCTGGGGCTGGGGTCCCCACACTACCATGAGTCCCCTTATGAGGCCTCCTCCATTCCCTTATAGCCTCACCCAAACCTCCAGTCACAAACAGCAAACACAAAGCATAAGCCCCTAGGCTATAACATAAATCTCAGCCCTCTGGCTCCAACATTCTTCCTGCCACACCAGGGGTGCTCCATCTCTCACCATCTCAAGCCGTTCGTGTATTCAAGCTTCTCATTACTCTCTCCGGCACAGCTCCTTCTCCCTTAGCTGTCAGCAGGGAACTGCCTCCTGGCCTCCAGCCTGTGATTTATATAGGAGCCAGGCCCTGCCCCTTCTGGTCAGCTGACTAGGCAGGTGTGGGTCACTAGTTTGCTCTGGTTACCCCAGCAACCAGCACCTGCGTGGTTATTCCAGCTCTCCAAGTAGCAGGCACCTTAGTGCCCTGCTACATGCATCAACTTGGGATCTTTCAATCTAAGTTCGTTTTCTATAACTAGTTCTTCTATGTCTTTTGTGTTTATGAAAAACAAGTCTAAAATAGCATCACCTCATGCTGGTTCTGTAACTATAGGGTGAAGAAATCTGCCAGTGATTACAATCCATGCGTAGCAGGACCCCACCTTCATTAGAAACATTTGTTTTCCATTCTACATCTTGGAAGGAAGTCTACCATAATAATTCTTAGCATTAGATTACAAGTCTCAAACTTTTTTTGATGTAAAGCTTTTCTTATCATTCTTGCTAGTCTCAAGCCCAGATCTGTTAGTTTCTAAGTTACTCAGGTGAAATCCATCTGTCAAGAATGCCATGAATTCTCACTCCACAAATATCCCCAAACCTTCCACATAAAACAAATCCTTGAACCCTTTGTTAGTCTTCATTTTCTTGCAACATATTTGCTCACTTTTTCTGAGGATCAGAAAATTACATTGAAGATTACCTACTCATTATTACAGAGCTGGGGATCTTCTGCCACATATAAAAAAGAATTCCAGATAGCTTGACAGTATTGGAATGATGCTATAGCCATGATGGTCCAGGAGATATATGGGGCAAGGATTATTGTGGGTGATCTTTTATTGGACCAATAAATAATTAATAAGCAAAATAAATAATTTCAGCTGGTTCAATAAAAGACATTATCCACAAAAATCCATGCCATTCAGCTTTATATAATATCTTTTTCTTTTTATTGAAAATAATAAAGAATAACAATCCATTTCAGCTTCATTAGTCAATTACATCATTCTTCAACACAGCTGCCTAGCCAGTCATTCACCATTTTCTATTCTAGGTGTTGGCAATTCCTACCTAAGTATAGTATTTTGCATTTGTCCGTCTTGAAAATCAATAGGATACAATTTAAAAAGGACACGTGGAAAGTAATGATTGCACAAATACATAATGGGGAAAAACTGTCTAGGCAGCAGGTCTGCAGAAAAGAATCTTGTGGATACTACTATGATCCAGTGGATCACAAACTGGACACAAGTTAACGATGTCATATTACTGTGAAAAAAGCAAGCAAACTAATAGGTGCAATCAGGAGTGTCATATGTAACAGCCCTGGCACACATTCACTTAATGGCATTATGGAATCTGATCCACAATCCCAATAATACTGCCTGCCATGCTATACGTGCATGGCAAGACATGTGATTTTGGGATCACAAAACAGATTCCAATCGTGCTACTACTACTTACCAGTGTAGGAAGAGTGTGGGATCATGATCTTGGGCTTCCCCTGCACTGGGAAGTTGCAAGACAGGTCCCCACAGCCTGACATGAGCTTGTACAGTATAGTGCAGCGCTGAAACCTTAGAGGAGATCATTTGAGAACCCACTCCCAATTAGCTGTCAGTTCCAGCCTCTAGACCACACCAGGGCCAGTTCAGGGCCCCAGATACTCACTTATTATCAGTGTTCATTGTAACTCCAGTACATTGACCATACAGCCATGATCATTCTGTGGAAATGAAGATTTATCTTTTCTCAGTGCATGACTGGACTAGGAGTGTGCACTCCTCCTAGCTGGTAAAAACATCTCTGGTAAAGGCTGCATTGACTGAGCAAGAAAGACAGGGCTGATGCATCACAGGCCAAGGAGTTGGCTTCTGGCACATCTCGGCTTGTTTTCAGTGGTCAAGCAGAAGAAAGCAGAGAGGGGTTTGGAACAGAAGGGCACCCGATGGCATGCAAGCACCCTAGAAGTGTGTGTCAAGGCATGCCCAAGCTGCATTTGGGTTTGAGGCATGGCATATGTCAACTCCAGTCATGGGACCCACAGCTCAGTTCACATGGATAGCAAATCTTGTGTGTAGCACAATTGCACATGCCAGGACCCCAGGATCAAGGAGAGGTTCCCTGAATTCTTGTTGTTTATAAAACTGTATCATAGTTTCATAGTAGCTAGGGTCAGGAGGGACCTGATCAGATCAAGCCTGACCCCCTGCCACAGGCAGGAATGAATGCTGGGTTCACAAGACCCCAGACAGGAGATCGTCCAACCTCCTCTTGAATTTGCCCAAGGTAGGGGTGAGGACCACTTCCCTGGGAAGCTGGTTCCAGATTTTGGCCACCCTAACTGTAAAATATTGCCTTCTGATCTCTAACCTAAACCTATTCTCCATCAGCTTATTACCATAAGGGAGGTCCTCCTTCCTCCCTTTCTTCAAAATTGGGACCACATTAGCTAGTCTCCAATCCACCGGCACCTGGCCAGATGACCACAAATGCTCATACAGCCGGGCCAAGGGCTCCACGATGACCCCTGCCAGCTCCCTCAACACCCTTGGGTGGAGGGCATCTGGGTCCGCAGATTTAAAAACGTCTAGCCCTTCCAGAAGATCCCTAACTACATCTGCGCTGAC
>NW_005841864.1:2602617-2618789 GCF_000455745.1 Alligator sinensis
GCATTCCTGAATGCCTTTGCTGATTGATTTCTGTTGTTTGAAGAACTACCTGAAGTTGGTGTAATGAGTCAGGGCATTGGACATGGTCTTCTAAACTGTCCTAGGATCTTGACTATCATGGAGTGTAGTATAGCTCCTATGAATTCAACATACTGCATCAGCATTAAAAAGAATTTTCCTCATGTTGACTTGTAGGTCCAGACATCTGTACAGTTGGAGAACAGTCTGCATTAAATGCAGAAGTTCCTGAAGGATCTTTCCCTGACATGCAAATCTCCATATAGGTATGTTGATAATTATTTTCCTTATAAATGTAGCTGCTAGTGCTTGGCCCGGGATAATTCCTAACCTGTGATTTGGTGGTTAGAACATTCTGCTTGGAAATCGGAGAGATTCTGCTCAACCCCTCTGCAAGAGAGGGACATAGAACTCATGTCTGTCACTTCCGGGGCAACCTCAGCTGCTCAGTTATTGGGACCAAAACACAAGAATGGCTCCCCCCTTCATTTTTCCCAAGACTTATGCCAGTTTAAATGCATACGTAGTCAAGTAGCCATGAGCAAGTATATAGCCTACTGCACATGCTCAGTTTAAGTGCTTACATTTACACATCTACACTGCAGGATAAAGAATTGCAAATTGTGTATGAGTACCAAAAACATCATTAATGCAGCTGAATAAGTGTAATTTAGGCGCACACAGTATAATGGAATTCTACCCTTGGAGTTTTGTCTTAACTTAGTTTCACGTTTAGTATGATTTTATTTATTTATTTATTTTACAATTCTACATGCACCCAAAAAACAAAGTAGAGGTTACAGGCTGGGGCTCTCAAACAGAAGATTTTTTTGCTGTGGAATGGGCTTTTCTAAGGATTTTTGATATTTGCAGCTATGATGAGCATCACTTCACAATTTATGCTGCCCTGAATAAAGATGCTGTATCAACAGCATCCAAAACAACTTACCAAAGACACCTTTACTGTCAACTGACCCTTCTTAGGTACTGTAAGTGTTCTTTTTTAATAGAGTCAATGCATTTTTTTATACTTGAGAAAAATAATACTGTACCAGAGCACCTCATGATTTGAGATACTAAACTGCAAACTTGCGGACAAATCATTTTTATGACCCAAGATATAATTGTATCCAGTCAAACAACATTTATGTATTACCCAAGAACTTATCAAGAGAGCGGGAACCCCAGAATCTGTCACTGAAATTACTATGGCCATGGACACGAATACATTTAAAACACTCCAAATTCCACTTGCGGCTACAGACAGCTCCCATTGGTGCTCTTCAAAATCACCACAACCACGTGGCAGCATGCTTTCCAGCCAGGGGGAGTGACAGGGAGTTGCTTAGTGCTGTGGCTCTGTTCCTGCTACTAAACAGGAGGAGAAAGGGGAACACCGGAACAGACAGCCAATGAGCGCTCTCCTGCGTGCTCAGCTTCCAGCCTCCCACTTCTGGAATCCAAGAGACATGTAAGGAATCATTATCTCCAGCCTCCCACTGGAACCAAGACACCAGAGACCTCATCCCCCTCTTAGTAGAAGTGGGAGACCAGAGGCAGACAGACACTCAGGGATTTCTGGTTTCCAAATCACGGGTTGGAGAGAAAGATTCCTTGCACGCTTCTCAGGTTCTAGAGACTGTCACAGACCACTAAGGAGAGCACTCATCTGCTGTTCACTGCATTCTCTCTCTCTCCCCCTGTGGGTGAGGGGGAGGGGAGGGAAGGCAGAGCTCTGTGAGATGCCAAAGGGCTGAGCAACTTCCTGTCGCATAACACTTGAGCATGCACACAGAATGTGAAGTGTTTCAAAGAAGTTGCTGCTCCATCCTGGGTCTATTTTAGAGCACTTCTGCCATTTTTAGAGTGATTCATTGGGTGTATATATCTGTCTGCTTGTCTTCTGAAGTGCTTCAAATGTCTGTCCAGGGCCCACATGACATTGCATTCATCATCTCACTCACACTCTCTCCGTCTGCTTCCAGACAATATTTATCTTCAGCCCAAGAGTCTTTCAAGCTTTAGCTTCCATAAAAAGTGCAATTTATTTTTAATTTTCTATTAAACATCAACTAGTCAATTAACTAATTTTTGTCCTCTTTAAATACATTTTTAAATAGACCATATTATTTTTAATTGATTTATTTTTTCCTCTTTCAATTTATTCTGAAAAATAAACAATATGTTTTTATTTTACATGGAAAAGGTAAGGCTACAATTTAAGATTCTGTTTATATTAAGCACAGAATTAATGCCAATGAACTGTGTTTTGACTGTTTTTAAATACCCACAACTGTGACAGATGCTAACACAATAAAAAAGTATAATTGAACTCACACACAAATCATACACAGTGATTTAATGCATGGCAGAATTTGTTAATGACTTAATTTAAGAAATTATTCACTTTAAGAAAGGTGCTTGCTATTTTATCAACTGCTATTTATACATTGGTAACCTGTTACAATTTATTATCTGTCAGGCTGCCTTAGTAATTTCTTAATTTTCACAATATGGTTGAAATATCCAAAAAACTCTCAAGTTATGCAAGTGATAATTATAACACTAATCTTGCACACGATAAAATCCTACAATTAAGTCTCTCATGAATATTCTATGGTGTTATGATTTTATAGTAATGGAAAAAGAGTGTGCATTTATTATAAATCTGTAATTATCCAACTAAGTATATTTTTATTTACTCTTAACTAGAAGTATCACACAAAGTATTTATTCATTTATTCTAACTTGGAAAGCAGGTATTGTCAACTGTAGTCACCCTTTCAGAGCAGTTTTATCTGAGGCTGTCCTCATTCGCCAGAAAAAACCTACCCAATTAAAGAAAATCATGCCAACTCCTCCTCTCCTCAAGTACCTATTCAATTTAGCACCATCAGTTTCCACAGATGAGCGTTAACATAGCATGAATATAACTAATGAGCTAATAGCAGATATAGCCATGAAACAATTACATCTACCAAACTTTACCTCCAAATTGGATAATAAATCTAGTGCTGCCCATACATGACAATACTGTCACTTCCCCCACAAAAAATATTTAATATTTGTTTTACTTTTCATTCAGGTTTAATTATAACATATATTTCTGTTCATTGTTGTGCTTATTTGAATGTGGAAATATACATCATTTTTACTTTTAGGATGGTTCTCTTACTAACCCTGGCAAATTTGATAGTCTAGTCAAAGCTGCACAAGTGCAGCAGGTTTGAAACTATCCTGATGTCTCAAATGACCACGGTGTGAACTCTGCCAGATACTTCTTTGGCACAATATTGGAAGTAAACAACAAGGCAGAGAGGCAAATAATAAACCCTGCAATTAAGATTAAACAAGACAGACCTGACTGGAAAGAGCTCATTAAAAAGCCTCAATTTAAGGTTTAATTACTAACAGATGATTGGTAAACCATGAATATTATAAAGAAGGAGGCACATATAGTCTTAGTCATATTAATTACTGAATTACAGAATCCTGTATAGTTTATGATTTCTATATTGTAAGAGTATTCTTAGGTGAAGTTTTCTTAAGTTGAGAGACAAATACAAAGAGGGATAGCTTTGCTAATGCAACTACAAAGTAAGGAAAGAAAAGCAGGTGACTGACAAGGAAACATTTCTGACCAACAGGGGAAGAGGATGAAAAAAAAATCTTCCCTTGTCAGAAACTGAACTTTTCAAAGGACTTATGTTCCAAAGTTCATAAATTTTATCTAACTGTCACCTTCCAGAATCACTGAAGAAATGGTTTAAAGCTGTTTCTCAAGGGTCTCAAAAACACAAAGAAACTGAAGAGCCCATCAGGAATTTTGCCCCTTGAATCCCAGTCCAAAGAACTAGAAAGAACTGAAAGGACTAAAGTAGTAACATAGTTGAAAAATTGTCAATGATGGATAGCAAGTAGTAGAGCTATCATTCTTGCTCTCTCTATGCTGGTGAAAATAATTCAGGTTAAGTAAATTATAGAGGACCGAAAATAAATTAGCTCAAGAAGTAAAGAACTATATAAGATGACCTATAGTAAAAATATGAACTTAGAACATGTAGCATCCTTGCTTGCTAAGCAAGGACAAAGCACAGACCACTGAGAACCTACAACATGCACTGTTTTGTACTGTTTATCTACCAATTACCGAATCTACTTCAAGGTTGTTTGTTCTCACTAAACCTCTGTACTGACCAAGAATCACTTATCTTAGGAACTGCATTTCAGAATGATAGTTTCATTCAATCAGGATACTTCAGCTGATGGCACACTTCACAAGGTCTGAGGATAAATCTTTCCCAACTAAGGGCTTGAGAACAAACATCCACTGGAAAGTAGTGAGAAACTGAGTCTTGCTGTCTTCATAAAATCATTTTATTAAGTAATTGGTGGGATCTTTTGAATTCATTCAAATTTTTACTTTTATCAAGGAGCTGCTAAGCTTTAGGAGTGCAATGCCACACTCCTTTTAGGGACATTCCATACATATAAAGAGGACCTAGATATTATGGTGATGGATGCTTTAAAAATAAGTCTAATAAAACACACTAGGTTTTTTGGAAGTTATATAATAATTATTCATAACAAAGCAAAATCTTGGCAGGGAACTTAAAAATATGAAAAGAACAAGTTCTAAGTGACTACTTTTTCAGCAAAGAAGATGAAAAGCTTGATTATACTAGACCAGTGATTCTCAACCAAGGTGATGGGACACCCTGGAGTGACACCAGATCCTTTGAGAAGTGCCACAAGGTGTGAGGAGATAAGCTAAGTAGATACATGCAGGCTCAGGCTTGTCCCTGCCTGAATGATCCCCACACCCCAAACCCCTCTGCAAGGAGGTAAGCACTATAATTTATACATTAGTTTTTGAAACTGGATGCCACTCAATTCACAGAAGTTATGGAGGGGTGCCTTGAGTCCAGTGAGAGGTGCCTCAAGTCCAAAAACATTTGAGAACCACTCTACTAGACAAAGGAAGGTTCTCAAATCAATTAATCATGAGACTAGGGAGATCTGCCCAATGTTCTTCGAACTGAAAGCACCTATTGATCTCTGAACTATCACTTGACTCAGAGAATTAATACTATTTTTTCATTTCAACACTTTTTGCCTTTTCCGGCTCATTTCATAGGTTTCTCCGTGGCTGGACTTATACCTGGGAGAACAGCAGTTGGACAGATCAACACTCTCCCATCCATGCTTTCTCTTTGATCTTCTCCCTGCCATGTCTGAGACCAACTCTGCCAAAAAGTCAGATCTCTGACTGCTTTGATGGAGAAGTAGCCTTCTGCTACAATCACTTAAACACCTCTGCCTCAACACAGTGGCATACATTCAGCAATATCTATCTGATGATTCCTCATCAACTTTATAATGCCTAACTGTGAATAAGCCACAGCTGATAACATTTTAGGGTATGTCTACATGGTGCAAAATAGTTACCTAGTGAGACACACTAACTAGCTGTAAACATGCTTGTTCTTGAACTGATTTGCAAAGCAAAGCTTACTAGCCCACACACAGTACCACTTGTGGCTATACTACTTCCTACTTGGAATCTAGCCTGTGCATAGCAACTGCGTTGTATCTTAGTATGATACTGGCCTAGATATCTTCAATCACCACCTAAGCTTATTATCACCTATTGGCACATGTCAAAACACAAGAAAAAGAAATGAAGACAAGCGTGTGAATGATAATGTGGGGACAGCTGGAAGGCTACTGAAAGATTTAAATTAATTTAACTTTAAGTGCACTTTGCTAAAAGTTGGAGTTTTATTACATGAATCATCTCCACCTGGAACTGGTCTCATTGTAGAAATTTTACAACAGAAGTTTAATGTTTAAAAAGCACTCTATCTAAATAATCAAATAGCTCTACATGTGAAAAAACACAAGTAGTTCTAAGTCTTGATCCAACCTCACTGAAGCTACTGACCAAGTGTGAGAGCGCAAGTCTACATATGGCTTGGCTAGCTGTACCAATCACAGCTTCAAGTTCTTTAACACTAAAGTTCTGCAATAGTCTTTCTACCTCAATATACTAAATGTCTTACATGTTGCCTATGTACTATTACTTCAAGAAACAAACTGTTTCTAGAAAAATTAGAAAATAAAAAGGAAATGGAAGTATTCAATAACATGCTAGCAGCTAATATGAACAAAGCTTACCTGTTTTTTTACTAAGTTTGTACAAGAAGGTTTGCCGGGGGTCTGAATGATCTCGACACGTCAGTTGTAATAAAGAACCCGACTTTTTCCACTTCTGCATAAACCAGAGACCTGTATTGTTAGGTACAACATAAGTACAGTTCCACAGTACAATCATCACTAAACATCAGTTAAGTGTGTAGTTACTGTCCATACATTCAGTCCCCCTGATTCAGTTAATTAGCAGTGTCAGTATTATCAAGTCCAAAACCATTTTATATTTATTTCAGCCACTATTTCATCCTAACTGATTTGTACCTAATGATGGAAGAATGTAGTCCTTTGTTTTCAATAAGTACATATCTTAATGATAGGAAATACATTCCTTTACCAGGAAGTCAGAATATAACCTTAAATATTAACCACAAAGTAATATGCAGACACAGGGTAGAGCCAAAGGCTCACTTGGGGCAGTCTCAAAAGCTGCTGTTCCAGCTGTGACAGAGTTACAGCAAGCAGGTCCCCCTCCCCTTTAAAATCACTTAAAGGGAACCTTTGTCTAAGCTAGGGACACACAAGGTCTGACCTGTGGACCAGACAGAGCCCACAGCGGACTCCATTTCCCAGCAGCTCCTGCCCATGTCACTGCAGCCAGTTTCCATGAACACCCTAGCAGCTGCGGTGCCATGACAGTGCAGGGCCAGGGTTTCCATGGAGACCAGCCCCAGCCCCACTGGCAGGGCATGCAGCTGGGCAGGGAGCTATTCCAGGACTGGGATCTTGCGATGGTGACAGCGTGGTCTGGAGTTGGGGCAGAACTGCAATCCACTGCCCGCCTGCCCCAGGCAGGGGTGTGCAGGTAGCATATCACGGCTGTACCCGAACTCCAGACAATACTGTCACCCCTGCAAGATCCCAGCCCTCATCTTGGAGCAGCTCCCCACCCAGCTGCACTGCCCTGCCAGAACCATGAACTCTGCCTCCATGCTGTCACAGCCCTGCCATTGCTGGGGTGCCATGGAAACCGGCTGGAATGATGTAGGCGGGGGCTGCTGGGAAATGGAGTCTGGCCACCAGCCAGACCCACCATTTTGCCCACCCCTGGTCTAAGCCCATATTCTTATATTTTAAAAAACGTTTCAAATGTTGTAACATTGAGATATATAATGTTTTAAAGAGTAAAGTATACAATTTCTTTGTAATTTATGTCAACATTTTCTCCATAACAGGGCACAATATACACTAAGGGCATAATATACGCATATCATACTTTGCAAGTCAAGTGTAGAAAGTCCAAGCAATTTTACTGGTTTGTTCACTCCAGCAAATTTGAAACCCTTACCAGGCAATTTGGGTGGTAAGGTGGGATAGGGTGCCCACAGTGTCTCAGGTATTTAGCTTCCCATGCTTCAAAATGGTGATTGGGGTGCTCATTCAACAACCTTTACTTAAAGCACCCCAGCTGCCATTTTGAAGAGTAGGGACACTGAATACACATGGCGCCGAAGCTGCTGGAGTGTGCCATTTAGGAAGTGCTAATCAAGTCAGCTCTGACACGTCCTAATTCGGTGTTCGGCATGTGTGTAGGTGCCCTTTAATTTAGGCAAATAATTCATGACAAATTTCACTTCTTCCTTTTCACTAACTGTACACAAGCCATCATATAGCTTTCTTAATTATGCTTTTAGAAATTACTGCAGAATAATTTGTGTTGTTTACTGAACACATCCAACACAGAATATTTGAACCCTGGTGTTTAGATTTAATGGATACAAGAGTCATAAAGGGTTTGATTATATTGTACAAGGCTGAATTGTACTGAAACACACTGTACTGGCCCTGTGCACACTGGTTCACTGGATGAGAGAGCTGGAAGGGACCTCACGAGACATCTAGTTCAGCATCCTGCTAGATTCAGGATCATCCCTGACTAAGCTATCCCAGCCAAGTGTCTGCTCTTGAAAATTTTAAGGGATGGAGATTCCATAACCTCTCTAAGTAGTCTAGTTCAATATTTCACCACCCTCATAATAAGAAAGTTCCTCCTAATCTTGAACCTAAATTTCCTCTGTTGCAGTTTGAGGCCATTTAATCTAGTCCTGTTCCTTATGGGCACAGAGAATAGTCTCTCCCCCATCCTCTTTATAATACTATCCCATACACATAATTCATGTGAAAGTATATGTGAATGAATCTCTATTTTCTTTGCAAATATCTTAACATAAAATCTGGCTCAAACACATTAGTATGCTCCCATATGTATGCTCAGGCACCACAATAAGGTTTTAAGATTGCCACTTTCCCTCTGCTCACAAGACCAGACCAACAATACATCTGGTTCTTATAATTCAAGGAACAGAAAGACCTGCATACCCCTTTTTAATTAACAATTCAATGGAAAAGATGTTGATCCATTCCCCCCCATAAATGAATTTGTTCTAAAAATATACCATTGAAAATAACATTTTTACCTGTATTAACAAGAGCACTGCTGTTGTACAGGGTACCAAGATGTGGTCCAGACAGAGACAGGAAAGTGTGAAGCTTGTTGAGGTAATATTTAAACCGAGGTCTTGTGAGCACTGAACGGATTATTAAATTGCCCAGCGAATGTCCAATAAAGCTATTTAAAAAGAAAAACAGTAGTATAACATGGAACCTGAAGGGAACTTTTTTTAAAGTGAAAAGTGAGAACAGGTGCCAGAGTTAGAAGTCTGAATGAGCAATGAAAATGCATTTTTAAAATTATTAATAAAGTACTGATATTTTCTATGTTGCCCAATAGTTTAGACAGAAATCTTTTGGTCATTCCTTTAGAATTAGTTACCAATAAAAACAATATTTTAGCATAAGCATAAAAACAGGCCCTCCATCAAAACGTGTAAAGTGTATTGTTTCTGAACTAATTACCATTAGCACCAACTGTTTAGTAAATATTAAGTGTGATGTACATGACTCAATAAATCGTATTTTTGCCACTTGATGGCTGTGAAGTTTAATCAGCTAGATGCATGCTAGTTACCAAGAAAACTTGCAGGGTGCAGGAAGTGCTCCAGTGAGGAAGAAAAGGTTATTTAAACTAATCTGGACAAACAATTTAAGCTGGAAGCAACATCATAAGTAGGCTTGCTCCATGGACTGAGCACTAAAGTCAAGTTAGCTACAACAGGAGAACTGCGTGTCAGGAGCGTATCAAAACTGATACCTCCCTTGTACCATAATGTGGTCCTTATCTCACTTGAACCTGCTGGCAACAGTATAATAATAATGCTAGAGGTCTACCTTGAAAAAATCCCTATAACAGTTTATACATAAAGCATGTGTGTGTGTGTTGGGGGGGGAGGGGGGGGGAAACGGACGACTACACATGCACATTTACCACAGTTTAGGTCAGTAAAATCTCTATTATTCACTAACTGGAACACCTTATTAACCAGAATTTCAGCGCTGCACCAAAAGCAGTGGGACACACATGGCACTGCGCCGCTTTGCCTCCTGCTGCACGGGGGGACAAAGCTTGCACGCGGTGGCAACCGCCACCCACCACCCTGCGCTGCTGCTGCTGCTGCTCTGTGCGCGGCTGCTGCCGCCCCTCCTACTCCGCAGCTGGCCGGAAACTCTGTGCCTCAGGTAACCAGCACTTCTAGCTTACCAGCACCCCTCATCCCCCACTTGTGCCGGATAACAGGAATTTTACTGCACTAGGTCAGAATATACTTCTTTTATCAGATGCATGTTGCCTCCAGAAAGGTGAAGAGGAGCTCCATTAATGTGGTTTAAATATACCAGTATAGTTTCATGTTTGGGGTTGACTTGCCCCTTAGCTCCCTGCATTCACCTGAAACTCAATCAATGTCTTAACCACAAGTCATCCTTTCTCCTTGCTTCTTGTACTACTATATTCCTAGACAAAAAGTGTTAAAATGAATTTAAATTGCGAATACCCATAAGTAATTTACTGCAAACTTCATTTGGTATTGTAATAATTCTTTAAAAGAATTATAAGCCCTAGAAATTAGTAGTTTAAATTCAATTTTAAAAATCCACACATATTAAAAGTATTAAATTGCTGAATTTGGTCAACAAAGCCTTAAATCTGACCTAAGTACACATTTCTAAAAACAGCTTACATTTTAAAAGTGGCATTTTTATTAAAATAGGCACTATCATTTCTTTCTAATATGAAATTGAATAAACTAATTACATAATTTTAGATCAGTGCCTTTAGTAAAATAATGCATCTCTACTGAGACACAGTACATCTTTTGACAACAGACAGCAACAAGGAACTGAGGTTATATTTGCCAATTTAAATTTTAAGTGAAAAAAAAAGTTATCATATGCAGTCACACGAAAAAGATAGTAATGTACTTGCCTTTATTGACTTTCTGAAAAATAAAGATTTGAGATAGTGCATTTAACCTTACAGACAATTTGTATCGCACTTAGATGAGTTATTCTTTAAAAATAATAGTATCCAAAGTGTAATGCTAATATTGCTAATCAGAGATTCTATGGTTTTCTCTGGCTTCTACCATTCATTTCATTTAGTTAAACTGAAAGATTATCTACCATCCTAATGGGCCAAAAGTATCTGGGGATCCAATATTAACCTAAATTACTGGATCAGACAACTGTATTATCCTTAAGCAAATCTGACTATTCCCTGAGCTAGAATGTCTCAAATCTGAAAAAAACAAAACCCATTGTTAGGTAAAATCTTTACACACAAATCAAAGATATTGACAGCTAAAGCTAAAACTTTCACACAGGTATTCAACATGAGCGTAAGCTCACCACCTGTACTTCTACTGGAAAAACTGGACCTAAATTCATATTGTTAAAATATAAGGAGTTTCCTTACTTGAAACATTAGAACTTACAACATGTTTTAGTTCAGCTTTAACATGATTGAAATTCCATTAGAAAAATTAATCTGCCTTAAAAAAAAAATCACTAGAAAATAAACAAACCAAAGCATCTGGAATGAATTGTTTAATTGTACACATCAAAGGGCTAACAGTTTTACTCCTAATTTTCAGAAAAAAATAATTATCGAATAACCAACCATGTGCATCTCAAAGATGTAAGTGAGCATACTATAAGCTTTTAATGTGACTAAATAAAAAGTGTTATGAACCTTTTCTCAAAGAGAATATGAACAAAAAGCTTTTTAATGATGTTAGGTACAAATATAAGCCCATCTCGCATAGAGAATCAAAACTGTAACTATACGATGTGATTTTGAACAGCACATGGAAATATTATAGGCTTTCTGCTCTGCGCATAAAACTTCACAGATTCAGGAGACTGTATAATCTCTGGTACCATAAACCATAAAATAAAAGCTACAAATGAGGATTACAACCTAGACCAGTTTGGGACTGAAAAAAACCACAACACAATGGAACCTCATTTCATGTACATTAATACACAAATAATTCAGTGGAGGTTTGTGTGATTTCATGGTAAATTACTATCATACCCCCATTAGCAGGATGAAAGTATTGCCACAATAACCCATGGGCTTGACCCAGCATACACCAAAATCCCTAGATAGGGCCACAGCACTTTGAGAGGTTTTATGGGCAGTTATCAAGATTAAGTCTCTTTTAGCTCTAAAAGTTTGCATGCTAAAAGTTTGCATGCAGAGGTGCTAAATCATGTAGTAACATTCTGAATAGACTGAAGATTGGACATGAGTGATTTTTGGGAGACTATATAGGTCTGAGCAAAGCAAAGGTAAAGAATGCAATTAATTAAAGGTAAATTCAACAGAATATATCGAATAGCTTTGGAGTGGAGAAAAGATGAAGATTAGAAGCTAGCAAAGTTATGTTTAAAAGAAGGTTGCAGGTGAGAAAGCAGATGGATGATTTAGAAACACGGCTGGAATATATATTTGCCTCAAAAGAAGAAAATGCGTTTTCTTCATGTTCAGTTAAATCCAAGATAAGCCTATTTGTGCTAAAATGCAAATAATAAATTACCAACTCCAATAAAATGCATAACTAGTTTTTCTGTATAACACAAAGTTAGGCAGGACTACTATGTGCATTTTTCACCCCCCTTAGCAAAGAAAATAGCAGAAGTTAATGTGAGCATTTCTAGAGTTGTCTATTAGAAAAATGGGTCCTTTTAACAAAAATATTTACCTTTTCCTAGTGTTCTTCTTTGAGAAGTGCTGCACATTCATATTACCCTGTAACTGTAGGCAGGCAGTAGTGTACTGGAGCTGGACTGTTTTCTGTAGTATTACCTTTTGGGGCAAAGCATATAGCTTCCTTCTTTTTAATTCCCAATGTGAGACTACAGAAGACAGAGCTACTCCAAGTTTCACTCAGTTCCTTCATGCCAGAATCCCCATATGTATACTCTGAAGCAGAAGACAGAGGGTACCATAAAAACAGTACAAGATATTGTGAACAAGTTATAGAAATGTGAATAACAGCTTTTGCTTCTTCTAGTGTATGCATACCCCTAGATCTGTAGGTGGCTTTAATAGTGCCCAATGATGTCTCAGACCATTTGAAAAGAGTTCAGAACAGTTTAAAAAACTGCATTTGCCCTAAGCAAGTCAGCAATGGTGTAATGTTTGAGAAGACACATCTGGATGACCAAGAAGTCACTCTGCAGATGCCCAATATAAAAAGGTTTTCTAAGAAAACCACCAATGTAATACGTGCTTGTGACAGGTGCGTTGTCTCAAGGTCGGTCACAACAACCAGCTCACCAGTCTGGGCAGTCTGCCCACCTAACTCACCTGCCATGTCTTTGATGTAATGAGTACGTTGGTTCTAGGTGGGAGGCTACACCTTTAATGCCCTAATGACTAGGGAACACTACACGACTCTGACCTTCCCTTATCGTGTCCCATGCCTCACAGATCTTACACTGTTATCAACTCTATGTGCCTCCTTGACGTCGAGCCCTTCGGCTCCTGTCTCTCTGCACCACTTGGGTGTCAAGTTTTCTGGTGTTTAGCTTTCTGTGTTTCTCTCCCAGGCACCTGGCTCTCCGCACCTGGCTCTCCAGTGCCCGGCTCTCCCCATCCATCACTGGGCTCTGCCCAGATCATGTGCCCCTTTCTCCAAGCACTAACGAGACCTCCAAACCTTCCCTTATAGCCTCATCCCAGTCCTCTGGAATAAACCGTAACACAAATACAAGCCCCTGGGCCACAACATAATGCTAATGGAGACTGGGTTCTGTCTCTTTAAGAGGGTAAAAATTCTCCCTTAGGACCACGTCTCTTAGCCTTAAGTACCTTAGACTCCTGGAGCCTCACTGTTCTTGTAGGCAGCAAAGTAGGCAGCACCTGACCAGGTAGCTCGTTTGTGCAGGGGCTCCTTTCCTTGGCAGTTGCTAGAGAGAGAGCCCCTACTAGCTCAAGCCCTAGGTTTATATATTCCCAGTGCCCTGCCCGCTCCCAGTGATCTGACTGGCTGCAGGTGTTGGCCAATTATCCTCTTAGGCTGTTGTTCAGGCAACCTGCAGCTGTGGGACTCTGCCTAGCCCTCTGAGCAGCCTGGCCAAGCTGCTTCTGCCCTTTAAAGTAGCAAGCACATTTTGGTGCTCTGCTACAGTGCTCTTGTAGAGAAAGCTAAAAGTCTGTTGCAGATGTGCTATTAGTTTCTTAATTATCAGGACACTATTAGAAAGTTAACCTGTGAGAGAGCCTGTGCCAAGCTTGGATGTCTCTTCATTTTTACAAATGAAACAAATGGACAATGTGATGTCCAAAAACACTTTGTCCTCACTAAGCAGGACAGCTCAGTGACCATCAAGTGCATGGAGTCTTTTTTCATCTGTATGCTAAGATACAGATTTAAATATTCTTGACTTGAAAGTAAAACATTTTGGAAAGGCTCTCACAGAAGTCTTGTCTCTATGGAAAACCATTAATAGAGACCTTACCAGAAGAGCTTGTAGTACACCTAATCTTCTGGGCTTATTGGTCACAGAAATGAAACTTCAGCAGACAGGTGTTTCACTGAACAGGTTACCACTGACTTCTATGGTGCATCATCAGAGCTGATAGAAAGAAGCTTAAGTCCCATGCTGGTGCTGGGTTTCTGGTTGGAGGAGTAAGAGTAGAGTATAATCAGACTTTTAAGAAACCTGTGGATTAAAATGTCCTTGAATCATGATGGATAATATCTGATATCACAGAGAAATGAACTGTCATGGAACTGATGGATAGCCCTGCTTCTTCAAGATGAGACTAGTAGTTCAGAATGTTTTGGATTTCAGTGCAATTCAGGCTTTTTCCCCCCCATGTGGAAAACTGTCTTCTCTTTAGTGATGTATGTGCTTCTGGTGAGATTTTCCTGATATTAAGCAAGGCATTCAGGACAGCCAGGAAGAGCTTCTTTCTGGATAATCTAGCTACTCAACATCCAAATTGTGAAATGGAGACTGGCAGCGTTGGGATGGATACCTCTGATATTATATCACTTTGCTAGAGCCTTTTCCAATGGTAGTCATGGAACCAACAATGTGAGCAGATTGGAATGCCATGCCTGCTTCAACTATGCCTGCACTATTAGAACTACTGTGATTTAGTCCTGTTTCAATCTGAATATCATCCACTGTTCTACGCTCTTGGAAGGTAAACAGAGCAATTCAGTTTATGATACAGAAGTTGCAGAGCTTGAATAATTTTTGGCACAGTTGATTAGAGCTATTACTACTTGTTAAAACTACACTTTTTGAGATCAGGTAGGAAGGCATACCATCTATGCATCACCCATTTTTTAAGCAGAATTGGGGGCAAGACATACATTAGACCTGGTCCCACAGTAACAGGAATCTTTCCATTAAAAAACTAGGACTGAGGTATATACCCTGATGACATTCCTTTTCCTAGGCAACAGGTCTGTGCAAGGACTCCCCTAAGCCTGAATTTTGGCCACCACTAAAGTCTCATTTAATAACCATCCATGATCATTCCACAACCTCCATGTGACTTGGTCTGCCAAGAAGTTCTACACTCTTGAGAGGTAAACAGAATCTTTCTATTTATGATGCACAAGCTCCAGAGTTTGATGAATTTCTGGCATACCTGATTAGAGCTATTACTGCTTGTTCAAATTATGCTTTTGAGATCAGATAGGAAGGCATACCATCTATGCATACCACCTGGAGCTCTTCACATTCGTTCATACGGAGGGATGAGTTTGTGTCTAAGTCAACCAGACAGGCAAACAACCTTAAGGTGGATGTGTCCATGTGCCCCAATGTCTAGAATGGCGTAGAAACTATCCTGGCGTATGTAAGCAATTGGTGATATGCAATTGAATATTACTGTAATGAACCTGATTCTTTGAATCAGACAGAGGTTCCAGAAGTTCTCTTCACCTAGAAAGAAGCGTTGCTCTAGTTTCTGTGCGGACCGGTCGCGAGCCGGGCCCTTTTTCGTGCTCTGCGCAGGCTGTGGCCAGCAGCCCAGACACGCGGGGTCGGAGAGAGGGCGCGACAAGCTAGAATTAGGCACAGACTCGTAGCGGTAGATTTAAAGATTGTTTACTTACACCGGAGATGGTTGCGGTGCAGGCTGGAAAACTTGCTTGAGTTGCGGTTACAGACAAAGACAACACGAACGATCACGTGGAGTTTGCTAGGCTCCACGGAAACAGACCTCCGGATGCCCTGGGTAAGCGTGCCACCAAATTTGGAAACTTGTAGATACGTCTTATAAAATTTTGTCGCTCGAAGACGGGAAGAGGTGGGCGATGGATCAGGTCGCCAAACTCCTCTGAATCTCACACAGGGGTCTTTATTTCCCTGCCGTGTACCCAGAGTCCCCACGAGATGGATGTGGAGTCCTCTTTGGCTTGGGCGGAACCCGCTCAAGCCTCTTATACGGCTAACAGGCCACACGTTCCCGCCACGTGGGAATAATTTAGAACTAGCCAATAGTGGGGAACCAATTTGCATGCGGGTGGCGGGAACTCCTTTGCACCGTGCATTTCTCTTGCAACTTGAGCAATGCACTC